>NC_027754.1:29529672-29537462 GCF_000695525.1 Brassica oleracea var. oleracea
TTTTATAAAAATCTTCTTTATTTTTTTAATTTTTTTTGGAATTTTAAAGATCTTATTAAGTTTTTAGAGAATTTTTTATATTTAATATGTACCAAATAAAAGTAAACATGTTGGTAAGTACATTGATAGAGCTAGTAGCCCAGTGGTAAAATACCTTGCCATTTGAGCAACCAACCTGGGTTCGAATCTAGGGGCCTACATATTTTTAATTTTAAATCATGTAAAACGACGTCGTTTTACGTCGTTTCACTTAACGCCAACAATAAACGACCAACCAACCTGGGTTCGAATCCAGGGGTCTACATATTTTTAATTTTAAATCATGTAAAACGACGTCGTTTTACAACATTTAAAAACGACGTCGTTTCACTTAACGCCAACAATAAACGACGTCAAATATTTCTGTTAAATTTGTTGACGGCGTGCTAAATTGGCAAGTCAGCGAAAACATTGTTAATTAATTCTAAAGTCAATGAAAGTTTGGTGTTTTTTTGTCAGCCCAAAAGTTTATGTTTCTTTTGGCAATTCGTGCAAAGTTGAAGTTTTTTTTGGCCGAATTCTCATTATTTATCCTATAAGATCTACTATTAGCGCTTATGTAATATTTCGTCCCCACCCAATATCTTCTACGTAGAATTCCGAAATCTACTCATTTGGCAGATTCAAACTCGATTACCCCTACAATTGCGGAACAAGCAAGATAATATATGAAATTTGAATCATAACCACTAAGTTTTTAAAGTAAATTTGAATATATGAATAAACACAAAATCTATACTATTAAAACAGAAATCAAAACAGCTTTTATGTATGATTTTTAAGTTAAAAATCCATTGATTTTTATTAAATAAGTTTTTGCATTAATTGAATAATATGCTAACAGTATCACATACCATCCTAACTATAAATGTGAAGCTATTTTGAGCATTCATATCTTTTCCAGAATATACTATTAATATTCACTTAATATCGTAGCCTATCCTGACATGTTTATTATGAATCGTGCCATGAATTTTATTCATTTATAGAAGTTTTATTAACACTAGAGTCGGTGTCCGCGCTACGCGCGGAAAACATTTTCAAATTAAGAAATTTTTATTTTTGATTGGTAGCCGCATATTGATTTATTTTAAATTTTCATAAAATTTTAGTGTCTTCATGTGTTGAATAATGTTTTTTTTGTGGATAATTTTGAAATTAAAAGAAACGTTAGTCAGTTCACACAGTTCAAAACAAAATAGTTTGACAGTAGAAATAAGTAATTGTCCAAAGGGAATAGTATTTGGTAGATAACGGAAAAGAATAAAAATAAGTTAAGGTGTAGACGATATCTGGGAAGTATACTGTGAATAATCTTGTAGAGCTGGCACTTTCTATTGGGGCAGACCTATTGTTAAAAAGAATTTGTTAGTACAGCTTCATTATTGAGTTTGGAGATTTTTGGTCGGCAGACTTACTTGTTGCTTGCATCTTATGGTATAGAAAGTTGTTCGTGATTCCGGGGAGCCTGATCTGGGTGAGCATCTGATCGTGATTCTGGGGGAGGGAGAGAAAAAAGTTTAGTATTTTTGGATAATGTTGGGTATTGTGTTGCAAATAATAATGGATTACCTCGTAAGTGAGGTAGACCGTTGTATATTTCTTTGTAGACTATGTTTTTAACCCTTCCTAACTTTTGATCATTTCTTTGCAAATATTTGTACGGTCACGGGGCAAACTCTAGAAATAAACAACAACATGGAAAAATTATTTTCCTTTTTCAAATTTATTTTTATAGAAATTATAGTTCCATATATGTTTATATATTTTATGTATTTATAAATTTATTTTCTTTATTTTTAAGGGATGCTAAGATTTTGAAATTGGAAATTTTTTGACCCACCTATATATTATTTTAATTAGGAAATTTTGAACTTTAAATGTTAATTTTTATTATAACTGCAAAGATTAATTTTCAATATAAATTTATGTTTAAATACTGCGAAATACATCATTTAATATAAACAAAATACTACAAACATAAAAGAAACACCTGCTATGATGAAACAATGTAGTGAATTTACAACTTGTATAATTGTTTTATTAGAGTTTTGGGTTAAAGTAATATATTAATATTTCAATAATATTAATGTTTTTGATTCAAAACTGATAATAAGGGAGAGTTAAAATTTTGGTTTTATTAGGATTTTAAGTCATTTAAACTTTCTTTGTTCTAATATATGTGAATTTTCATTAGAAGATATTAATTTAATTTTTTGGTTTTAAAATATAAAGTAGGTCTAAACTTATTATATTTTCAAAATAAAATTACTTTTTATATTGTTTAGAAACATATTACGAACAAATCAAATTAAATAAGCTGTAACTAATCTTCTTAAAAAAAAAACTTCGGAAAAAGAAAATCATAAAGATCAATGCTTAATGTGTGGAAACCTTTGGCTCTCTTTCGTACCGGTACCTCCAAGACATCAGATTCAAGTTTTCAAACCGAGAAGAAGAATTTAATCTCTATATTCTCTAGCCAACTGACGATGAGTTCTTTTCCTTCTGAATTACAATTATCAAGCTGCTTTGTAAACTGGGCTAGTGATAATAAGCTATTGAATTATTGTTGAGTAACTTTGAAAGTCACTGGGCTACTTATGATCGTATAAACAAACCCCTAAAAAAATATCTTCTGGAGCTACCACCACCGTTAACAAACGTAAAAATGCCAACGACCCTTAGCCACCTCCACGCAGCATCTCATCCTTCTCTTTCAGAACCAATGCTTTCATGGAAAATGCACCGAAGATAAAGTGTATAGAGAATATTATTAGATCATCACAAAGACTTGTCTTTGAACGTAGATGAAAATCAAAATATATACTGAAGAACTTACTAAGAGAGACGAAGAAGAAGAAGAAGAAGGCTTCATGCTCTTCTCCTTGGTTCTCCTTGGAATCATAAGATCTGTACTTGGATTTGAAGAAATCCATGGAAAAGATGGTTGAGCACGAGATTCATAGCGAGTGGAGAAGAGACGTCGCCGTTGATGAATCGGTGGAGAAGCAAGCCGGAGTGAATCTGTGCCTTCGTGGTGATTGTCATTACCTTGAACACGGAGATGAACGGTGAAGATAAAGCTCTTGACAGATTTTAACCAGTCCATGCCGATTGCCTGCAAGAGAGAGGAGGTGATCTCCGGCGAAAGAGTTTCCTGTTCTGAGGAAGATATCGATTAGGGTTACGGGGGAGTGACTTTAGGCTTTTTAGACTTGAGTGAGTGAGTGATTTGGGCCAGCCCGAGAATGAAAATGGCAAAACTCTGTTTCCAATTCATTGGGTTAAAGCCCAGAACGGTAGTGACATGACATATTGATTGGCTCACAATATTTTTGCCCATGTGGCAGGCTTAGGAACCAGGGATTTAGTCCTTTTTATATAGTAGGATTATTTTTGTCATGTATCAGGGGATGATTGGTAAGGACTGTAGCTTTATAATTTTTGCTGTAGAAAATAATCTGTAGATTTATTTGTTGTAGCTTTCATTGCTGTAACTTTCTAAAGTCCTATTTTTTGCTCTGGAAATAAAGCTCTTTACAGCCATATTTTGATTTTGCAGAGATTTTTTTGCTGTGAGTTTTTTAATGAAAGAAAAGCTCGATTGGTAGACATATATAACTCTAGACTAAATTTTGACTGTCCAGAGCAACTACAGCCACAACCAATCATCTATCGACGTATATTTAAAAATCGTGTGTCCTTATACCTAAATCTAACGACTCAAAAGTATTAGGATAGTGATAGATTGACATATTGTTTAATACAGATATTTACCATAACTACTGAACTGAAGATACTAAATTAGAATAAACATAAACGGGTTTGATTCTTCTAATAAAACTTATTCTGACCTCAATTGAATATTAACCATAGTTTTATAACTAAAACAAATCAATATGCATAAACCGTGTATCAATATATCACACGAGTTTTTGTAAACCGAGTTTTTAAAATAATCTGGCATCAGTTCTAATAATTTTATCGTTTTTTGGCTAATTTTATTTGGTCAACACAAACCAGTTCGGAGGGCAAAATGTACCCGACTAAACAAAGAAGTGAATGTTGAAATTTTTTAACTAGCGGTACAATTAATGAAAAAGATATCATTTTGTAGGTATCTAAAAGCAATATAGTAACACAATGTAAACATAATTGAAAACTATTATCAGTTTGAATTTGATCTTTAAAATTTAAAAAGTTACTCGTGCGGACGCACGGATCAAGATCTAGACTTAAAAGGAAAGAGTGATTGATTTAAAATTTAATTCTAGCAACCAAATTTAATGATATGATCTTAGGTGATAACTGATTGATTTAAAGTCAGCTTACATATTTTCAAAACTGATATCACTTCATGAAATTTTTGCTTCCACCATAAGACATCCCTTATCTAATTGTGACCATCAAAATGTAGACATCGGCGATCAGACTCAATACTTTTTTTACCTTTTGATTGTACATAATTGATTCGACGAGCAAGGAATAAGGTAAGTTCTCAAAATTCCATATTAGTTATTGTTATGAAAATCATCTCATAATTTATATTATGAAAACAATAATACTATTTCTTATCTTTTATTTTATTATAAACTCATAATAAATCTATATAAGTCTTTGTTTACTCTCATGTTTTTTTTAATTCAAATATATTTAAATTACACCAATAAATTAAGCAGTATAATTTTAAAATTATAATCTCTTTTAGTCAATAATTTTTTTTAGAACGCGGGTTATCACCTAGTAATTAATTTAAAAAAGAATAAAAATATGTAAAAAATCACTTAAAATTAGGTTAATATTATTTTGTACTTCAGTTTTAATAGAATTGATATAACATTGTATACAAGATTCGAGGATGTTTGGACTAGACGCCACGTGATGCCTTCTGATTGGCATTTGACTTTCTCCCAAGGGGAGCTCTTGTTTACTTGTTTAATTAGGAACTGATTTCAGTTATTATTAGTATAATCTAATTTGAAGTTTGGTTGGATCGGAATCTTCAGACGTCCATCCTGACGTCAGAGCCGTGCTAGAAACATTGGCTTAGGGCATCACTTGCAAAAATCGCACTTAATAACATGTATTTAATTATATAGTAATCATAACTAATAAAAATATATTTAGGCTTAAGTTTAAGATTACTATAAAGTCAAATTTGGGCCATAATTAAAAACAAGTTTATTAGTCCATGACTAGTTTAATTAACAATCTTTTGTGAAATTTGTTAGTCTTAGTAAAAATTATGACAACAATCTGATTGTCGACTTAACATCTTATTCTACTACGATCACTTCCAGAAATGGAATCTTATTTATTGACAAAGCTTTTCGTCTCACTTTTTCACAAATCATTATAATTAAGATAATATTCTCCTTTTTTCCAGTTAATTTTTATTTACTTTTATTTTCTTGAATAGTTTTATATGGTTTGTTAAATTGGAATAGTTATCATAATCTTAAATGTTTCTAGAAAAATGTCAGTTTTGGTATATTTGTCAAAAAGAGTTTTTCAAAACTGAAAGTCTGAAACTGATAAAAATTTTTATAGTCATTCGAATATGTCACAAAAAAAAATTAAGTGATTTGGCTATCTTATCTATTAAAAATAATTTTTTAAGAAACATTGATTTTTAAAGTCTAATCAATGAGTTTGTAAAAAAGAAATGATGAGAAAATGTTAAAAATATTAGTTTCATTCCTAATTTTTTTTTGTAACAATGATATTTCTAAGATATTTTCTTCTCAATGAGGGCATCAATTTTGTTTATCGCTTATGTATACAATTTGTGCTCGCACGGCTCTGCCTCAGGATATAGTTTGCAATTTCAGGGAATGTTCCCCAAAGGCCGAGACATATATATATTAAAAAAGTTGCTAATTCTTTATAATCCACAATTGTATTTGAAAATTACTGCTATGGACTTTTTCTTCACATAAATCTTTAATAAATTGTAATTTTTTTTTAAAAAAAATTGTTATTTATTTTTATTGGTGCATTAAAAAAAAGACAGCACAAGTAACCTGGTTACGTGACTCACGTCAAAGAGTTGAAGAAATCTCATGAAACAAAGATGGGTATTACATTGGGGGTTTAAGGCATAAATATAAAGAGAAGCACTATTTTTGTTCAAATCTGAGAGCCTTTAAAGAGCAACTCAACTCCCTTACTCTCTCTCACTTGTTACATGCTCGAGAATGGTACTGATAAATCCATCACGATTCACGAATGTGTATGGATAAGACATTTCCTTCACCTTTCACCTATTAGCTAAATCTATAGGAGTGATTTTGCCATATTCCCCCAACAAGTGCTTATTAGTAACTACAATTTCACGGACCTTCGAGGACAAAGAGACGGATTTCACCAAGCTCCTCCAATGATTTTTGACTGAGAATGGCGGTAACAACGGCTTTAAGCCTACCCATGGATAAAGGAAGACCAAAAACTGTCTGATAATGGTAATGTTGGATAATATTGGATATCGTTGGGCTTATAAGCTCATAATAGCTATCTTATTGCTGCAAAATATTAGTTGGGAATGGGTTCCTGTGTGTGAAACCTTTTCAGTGTTCCTTTGGTCTTTACAGCTCCTATACTTCTCTCAAATAATAAATCACACAAAACCTTCATACGGTTTTACTGAGGGCTGTTCGTAAGTTTAGATAAAAGTTTTAGACGTGGCAAATCTTGGGCAGTCTCAAATTAATAAAATCGGTTTCTTTGTCCCAGGTTGCTGGCTCCCTTAACCATAACAGGCACAACCACATATCAAATCTTGTCGTCACAGTTGACATTAATTAATCTTCCAGTTATGTGTGAACATATAGTTTCTTTAAATGAGTCATGGATATACTTGGGTTGAGAAATCAATTCAAAACATGCACTCAGAGTAACATCTATTCATAGACTGATCAATTTTCTTTTCCAGATATTTGTTATTTCATATTCCAAAATTGAGCCGGTATTGGAAATTGAATATGAAACCTTCCCGCTAATTATGAAACAAATTTTGATTTTTACTAATGTCGGTAAATCATGTGGTTGATGATAATGTGTACTGTATTCTAGGCTTCTAGTTGTTTAATTTGAATTTTGATGGAAGTAAGATTCCAGAAGCCAAATAAAAATGGAATCTTAAAACTACCAGTGAATACATTGTACAAGATTGTATTTAAAAAAAGGAAATGTAAATAGTAAGTTTTATACGAAAGAGTCATATATATCGAAGAGACCATATTTACCAGCAACATTCGAATATTTATTCCTTATAAGTGCACGAATTAAGTAGGCAATTTCGCACGAAACGCTACAATGAGCTTACAAGTTACTGTTATTAAGGGCCCATGCTTCCAGTTTACACGCAGCTATTACACTTAAACATCACATTACATAGTTGTTAACTTACCTGCATGGTCTATCCACGTTCTTTGAACATTTCTTATCTCTTGACTTGATGTAAGCTTGCAATATCAACAAACACGTTTATTTGTATATAGATTGTGCTTAATATGTACATTCACATGTGTGTATGTAATCACAAGATCATGTAAGCTTTAACCTAAAGGATTCGAGCTCCATGTGCCGGCTGACTTTTAGTTTTAGTATAGTAGCACTACAAGAAAACATCAAGGATTCTGAGGGAAAAAATCGTCGGAATTTCGTTGGAATATCGTTATTCCGACGACATACCGACGAAACACGTCGTCGGAAATAATTCCTCGGAATTTATTTTTTCCTTGGAAATC
>NC_027754.1:29542283-29551665 GCF_000695525.1 Brassica oleracea var. oleracea
ATATGATAAACCAAGACCAGCTACGAGTTTCTGAACCTCGTAGTATGAACCAGGAGCTACATTATCCTCGGGTAGAATACCTTTTACAAAATCAGCAATCGCATCCACACAGTCTTCAGCCAAATTATAATCTGTTTTAATGCTCATCAATCTTGTAGCAGATGATAAAGCTGAATGAACATCTCTGCAACCTTCGTATAATGGTTGCTTTCCAGCATCCAACATATCATAAAATCTCCTAGCTTCTGCATTGGGTAAATCTTCCCCTCTAAAATGATCATTTACCATCTGCTCAGTACCTACACCATAATCTACATCCGTTCTAATTGGTTCTTCTAATCTAACCGCTGGCTGAGGTTCGCTAGTACTACCATGTTCATAATCAGTTTCCCCATGATGATACCAAATTTTGTAACTTCGTGTAAACCCACTCAAATATAGATGAGTCCAAACATCCCACTCTTTAATAACCTTTCTATTTTTACAATTAGAGCAAGGACATCTTAACTTACCTGTTTTTGCTTCCGGTTGTCGGTGAACTAACCCCATGAATTCGGTTATACCTCATTGGTATTCTTCCGTAAGCAATCTCGTGTTCGGATCCAAATGAGGTCGATCGATCCAAGAACGAAAATAATTTGAAGAAGACATATTTTTTATGAATCAAATTCGTGTGTAAATAGAGTAAGAGGGAGGATGAAGATATGGAGTGAATGAAGAGGAAGAGGAGTGCTTGTTTATATAGATTAAATCCTGCCGACATACCGAGGAAATTCCGACGGAATTCCGACGGAAAAGGCTAGTTCGTCGGAATTTCCTCGGAATTTTGTAAAATCCCCCAACGGCTCTCCAACGGCTATAATATTTCCTCGGAATTCATCGGTTTTTTCCGAGGAACCCCAATTTTGTGTTTCCTCGGAATTTCCTCGGAAATTCCTCGGTATATTCCGAGGATTTCATTTTCCGTCGGAATGTCCGTCAGAATACCGCTGTTTTCTTGTAGTGTAGGGTCCGGCAACCATATTTAGATCCCCGGAGAAAGAAAAGAAAATCATTTCATCGTGATTAATGATATATGGATACGTATGAATAACTGGTGTTTCCAAAAAAAAATCTTATGAGCATCTCCAACCCAATCTCAAATCATCAAATTTTAAAGTTTTTGTCATTCTAATCCAACCTCAAATCCCCAAGTTTTGAGGCTTTGAATAGTGACACCTCAAATTTGAAGTTTCACTATTCAAAACCTCAAAACTACTATTCAATTTCTTTTTATTCTTTAACACATATATCTAATAATTTTATTTAGCATATCTTAAGTACACCAAAATAAAATAAAATAAATATTACATAACATGAAAATAAAGTTTACACAATAGAAATATACATTAAATAATGCTCACACAAAATAAAAATACATTAAACAAATTTAACACAAATTAAAGAAAATTATATAAACACTTCAATATTACATATCTTACGGAAATAATGTTAGAGTAATTTGGTATGTTATATGAAACTTTCTAAAATTTGTGTGTATGTGTGTTTTTTTATTATATTTGTAACTTTATATAATATTGTAATATTGTGTATTGTATAATATATTAAAATATGTTTTATATGTATTTGTGAAGTTTTATCATTATTAGTAACTCTTGTTAATACTCTTGTTAATGTCAAAGACTATAATGTAAATAAATAAATTTTTAAAGATTTTTTTGAGGATTATTGATTGGAGTAATCAATTTTTAAATTTTCATTTTGAGGTTTTGCTCTCCTCCGGTCTTAGGTTAGAGATGAATGATAATTAAGAGATGATACATATGAATAGTTTTGGACATATTGTGTCAGCTGTTACGTCATCAATGAGCTTTCCGATTTGCAAAGCAGATCATCATTTTAGAATTTTTCTTACATCGGTAACTCTGTAAGTACTAGTTGGCACTTATAATTAGGTCCAAAACATTTACTCCTGTTCCATATCGTAAAACCACTAATATTAAAAAATTGTTGTTTTATAAAAAATATTATTTAATTAATAAACTCAACATATTATAAAAAATTAGCATTATTTGATTGGTTATATAATATCCAATAAAGAGAAAATATGCATTGAAATATGAAACTATTTATATTGTGAAACAAACATTTTTTTGCTAAAACTGCTTACCATATAAAACGGAAGGAATATTTATCAGTGACCTCGTTAGTGAAAATATATAATGAAGGACCATGGAGCGACCGAAATATTAATGTTTATAGACTACATGACAAGTACAATTCCAGGTCTCATCAATGACAATGTACGGCTAAATAGAAAAAAATGAGGAAATAAGTCATTCCTTAATCATATAAATACACCTTTTTGTTTCCGTGATTAACGCAAAGTATCAATCGAGTAAATAATTAAAAGCAAAAGACAATGATTATTGCTAATTACCAACCCATTAATCTGACAAATCGATAAGCATGCATAAATCAAATCATCAACATATACGGTCCACGAGAGTTGAAGAGCTGGACCGCATGATGTTGTCATGTTCAAAGTTGCTAACAAAGTTCGTTTTCTTTTTCAACCTAAAATCCATTTCCTAAAAAGTTAAACACTCTAACTACTACAAATTAAAGAAACCCTAGGGAAAAATGTATTTTCTCTTCACATAAACATGTATTTAACGAGTTCAGTCACAGGTATTTCACTTTCACACAAAAGAAGAAATAAATAATCAAAAGTTTAGTTAAATAGTTTTACAGTTTAACCGTACTATAAACTTTCAACAAAAACAAGCTATCACACGATTTAAATAGGCAATCTTAAAATTTTATCGACATAGTCAAATGTTGTCCATGCACCGTATTTTTCTTTTTTTTTTGAAAATTCCATGCAGTGCCGTATTGATTAATAAGTATTATAAAAAAAACTGGACTCCCTTTCCACGTACGTATCTACAATCTACCCATGAGGCTATGCTTGCAAACCTCATCATTTAAAACCCCAACGAGAACACCCTCACCGCCCCTTAAAACAATCTTATTTAATGATCAAATCTTTATCCTTTCTTGGCTGCAGAGAAATTACTAAGGATGGGTAACTGTCTTGGCGGCAAATTTATTTAGAAATTATATTTGCTCTTGATATAAACATGTATTTACTATAACGAGTTGTAGTATATGCAGGTGTTTCACACAAGAATGAAATCATCAAAATTTCTAGTTAAATTGTTGTACGATTTAACAGTATTGAAAATTTCAATAAAAACAAGCTATCAAACGTTTTAAGTAAGCTAATCCTGAAATTCTATCGATATAGTCAAAAGGTTTTGTCCACGTTTTGTATTATTGAATTTTTAACTTTTTGGACTTCTTTTCCACGTACGTATATCTACAATCTACCCATTAACACATGGTTGCCAACCCCGTATTCATTTAAAACCCCAACGAGAACATCCTCACCGACCTCAACCGAAACAATCTTATTTAAAGATCCAATCTTCATCCACTCGCCAGAGAAATTACTAAGGATGGGAAACAGTCTAGGCGGCAAGAAAACGACCAAGATCATGAAAATAGACGGCGAGACTTTTAAACTCAAAACTCCGGTGACGGCGGAGGAAGTTCTAGAAGACTTTCCCGGTCACGTTTTGTTAGACTCCGAATCCGTTAAGCACTACGGTGCCCGAGCCAAACCACTTGAGGTCACTTTTATTACATTTCTTCTTCGTATTACTAAAATAGAAAATAATTAAAGAACTAATGCATTTGGTTTTGTTGGGTGCAGGCGAAGCAGAGGTTAGAGGCGAAGCGGTTGTATTTCGTGGTGGAGCCGGTGAAGGAGTGTCCACCACCAAGGAAGGTAAGATCGGGAATTCACATGAATGCCAAGGAGAGGCTTGAGCACCTCATGCTTACTCGGAGATCCTCTTCTGATCTCTCCATACTCAAACCCTCAGGAGGATGGACGACGACGAAGGAGGAAGAGGATGAAGGAGGAGCGGTGAGGGTGAAGCTGAGGATTCCCAAGGCGGAGTTGGAAAGACTCGTTAAGGAAGGAGCCACGGAGTTGGAGGCCACCCATAAGATCGCCTCGCTCTTTATGGCCAAACACAGCCACGAGGAAGCGAGTAAGAATGCGCTCCGACTTGGTCATGATGAGCCAGCCGCCACTATAGCCACCGACACAAGAGGAGTCAAATCTCGTCTGGTGAGTAGTTTTGTTTCTCGATTTGTTTTTTTTTTCCGTGTGCATATTAAAATAGGCATACATATGCTTGAACATACAATCTAGTTTTTTTTTTTCAAAAAGAACATCAATAATTATTTGCATAAACACATTTGAATTAATAAACAAAATAAATTATAGAATACAAAAAGTCATTAAATATAATAAAATTGATTCTAAAATTTAAGATATCGTCTAATTTCTATAATAAAATTACAACTATAGAAGGAATAATTTAAGGAATGGCATACAGTTTTGAATATGATAACATTGTTTATTGAAAATAGTTAGCTTTTCATCGGAAAAATCGGAGCAGGTAGAAATACCTTTGGTCAAATTTTGCATGCTACTTTTAACACACTTGCGCATTTTTAAAACATGATTCTTACTTCAAAAAAAAAGAACAAGGCTTGATATTCCTGAGATAACAATGTTGAAATTTTTGATTTACAGAAACGAGTGAGTTTCATGGCGGAAAGAGCAGGAAGCGAGATCACTGTTGCTTGAAGTTGCACCAATCTATATATTCTAAACATAACCGCTTCCCAACGTTTCTGCATTTCTTTGTACATAAAAAGCAGAGAGAGTTTTGAGAGAGAGCTAATGAACACTATGTAGCTAAACCTTATATTATATTTTAGAAAAATAAAATAACGTTTTATCTTTATTATTGATTCTCTATTTCGTGGAAAAGAGAAGATGCTCGTTTCTCTTAACTTCTATGCTCGTTTCGTCCTTCTTCTGGACTCAAGTGCCAACTCTGTATCGATCTTCAGAGATATGTCCAACGCATTAACCGAATGCGTCAGGGCTCCACTGAATTAACACTTCTCTCAGTTTTCATCCCAGGAAAAAAGCCAAAACTTGTATTATAGAAAACACCTTTGAAAGTGTTCTTAAGAACTAATCTGCTAATGAATCTGTCCGTACTTGTGTACTGTCTCTATTGAACCACAACGACGAAACTGTTTGAATCAAGATCCAGACTCGCTGATACACTCTCTGACGAACTCGACGACGTAAGTAAGTAAGTAAGAAAATTGAGTTTGTAGAATAATAGAGATAAGAAGAAGAATGCGGAAAAGATAAAAGATGGACGCAAGAAATTGTTTACCCAGTGGTTCACCTAGAATGGTTACGTCCACTGGGGCCTGGCAAGAGGCAATCCACTATAATCTCGAGTACAAGAATATAGAACCTCTCTTTCTCTCACAACCAAAGCTCACAAACCAAGCTAGGTCTTTTCTTGACGTCAAGAGAAAGAGTACACACGAGCTCCTCTTATATAGTAGGAGTCTATTAGGTTAACCTAGTTGGATTAGGGCATTCGCCCCTTTCCATAAACCTATTAGAAAATATTCCAAAATACTTGCAACTTCCATAACTCCATGAAAGTAATATTTCCAGGATCCTGCCGACTTCCATATCTCCATAAAAGTGACATTTCCTTTTTCCTAACATGACGTCCTTGTCTTGGTTTAAGTTATTCAATCTTGTTTGATTTCCATCACCAAATCCTGACGCAGTCGATGACGGATTCTCTGACGTAGCCACTGATGAATCCCAACAAACTCCACCTTGATGACATCAAACATGATCCACTACTTAGGTTAATCAAACTCGTGTTTTGCCAGGCGATGCCGAATGCTCCTCAGTGTTGGGACATCCCACGGAAGTCCACCGCTTCCTCAAACTTCTTAATCGGAACAACCTTGGTTAATATATCAGCATGATTCTTAGAATTACAGATCTTCTTCACACTTACATCACCTTGAGCGATAATATCCCTGATGAAGTGCATCTTTCTGCTGATGTGCTTAGTCCTCTCATGATACACATTGTTCTTGGCTAGACACAATGCACTTTAAGAGTCACACGATATCTCCACCGTGTCTTGCTTGAATCCAAGCTCCTCCGCTAAGCCCCTTAACCACATTCCTTCTTTGACCGCTTCAACCAGCGCCATATACTCTGCTTCAATCGTTGACAGAGCCACTACACTTTGTAGACTTGATCTCCAGCTGATTGTATTACCACCAGCCATGAAAACATAACCTGAGATCGACCTTCTCTTGTCCAAAGCTGAAGCAAAATCAGAATCACAGAAACCTTCAACCTTAAATACCTCATTCTTCCTGAAGCACAGTTTCAGATCTTGTGTTCCCTTCAGGTACCTTAATACCCACTTAACTGTAGTCCAATGAACCATCTCAGGCTTACTCATAAACCTGCTAACCAACCCCAATGCATATCCCAGATTACACCTCGTGCCTATCATAGCATACATTATGCTTCCGATAGCATTAGCATATGGAATATCCTCCATTCTTGTCTCTGCTTCAGCATCGTCTAAGGCAGACAATTTGAAATGTGCACCAACAGGCGTTGACACACTCTTTGACTCATCCATGTCGAATACCTTGAGAACCTTCTTAATATAACCAGATTGAGATAGTGTCAGAATCACACGATATCTCTCAATATCCATTCCCAAAATTTGTCTTGCTGGACCCAAGTCCTTCATCTCAAATCTGCTGCTGAGTAGCTATTTCACCTTCATGATCTCTGCCGCATCCTTTGACGCAACCAATATATCATCCACATATAACAGTAGATAGAGGTACGTACCATTGGTTAACTTCTTGATGTAGACACAATGATCATATTCACTCTTCACAAATCCATGACTAACCACAAACTGATCAAAACACTTGTTCCATTGTCTTGGTGCCTGCTTTAGTCCATAAAGAGCCTTCTGAAGTAGACAAACGTGATCCTCTTTCCCTTTAACCTGAAATCCCTCTGGTTGCTCCATGTAAATCTCTTCTTCAAGTGTACCATGAAGAAACACAGACTTTACATCATGTTGCTCAAGCTCCAAATCCTGATTCACTGTAATTGACAACATGAACCTTATGGACACATGTTTCACGACGGGTGAAAACACATCTTGATAGTCAATACCCTCCCTCTGAGAGTATCCCTTAGCAACTAACCGAGCCTTAAATCTAGGCTTCTCAACACCAGGTATACCAGACTTCAACTTAAAGACCCACTTGCAGCCTATCACCTTACGCTTACTAGGCCTTCTCACAAGCTTCCAGGTTTGGTTCTTATCCAGTGAAGTCATCTCTTCACTACATGCTTCATCCCACTACCTTCTCTCTTTGCTGTTCATCGCTCCATGATAGTCTTGAGGTTCCTCAGCACATACGTCATCAGCTACATATAGCGCAAACGCTGCTATATCCTCTGAGTCAGAGTACCGTGCAGGTGGCACTATTTTTCTCCAAACTCTATCCCTTGCTAGCTGATAACCTTCAAGGCTTTCACCTTGTTCATCATCTGCGTCAATAGCTACTTCAGCTGTTTCGTCAACAGCTACTTCAGCTGTTTCGTCAACAGCTCCAATTGAAGGTTTAACTTCCGGTCCTGAAGCAGATCTTGCTGTTTCTCCCAGCACAGTCTGATTTCTTAGCTTCTCTGTGACATTTGCTTTAACCTCACAGACACTCAAATCCTTGTAGACTTTATCTTCTGTAAATAACACATTCCTGCTTATAACACACTTCTTCTCTTCAAGAAGCCAAACTTTGTATCCTTTCACAACTGATGGATAGCTGACGAAGATTCCCTTTTTAGCTCTGGCCTTGAGCCTTCTTTGATCCGCATGGATGTAAACCACAGATCCAAATCTTCTTAGGTGCAGATAACCGGGCTTCTTGCCCAACCAAAGTTCCTCCGGAATGTTCCTATCTATTGCAGAAGATGGACTCATGTTTGTCACATACGCTGACGTAGACACCGCTTCAGCCCAGAATTGTTCCTCTAGACCCGACTCAACCAGAAGGCACCTTACCTTCCCCATCAGAGTCTTGTTCATACGTCTACACCGTTCTGATGTGGTGTATATGCACAAGTCCTATGTTTTATGATTCCATGGTGCTTACAGAAGTTGTCAAACTCTGTGTTACAGAATTCAAGTCCATTGTCTGTTCTAAGACAACACACCTTCTTCTTGACTTGATTCTCCACCAACTTCTTCCATTCACAGAATTTACTAAAGGCTTCTCCTTTAGCAGCTAGGAAATATACCTAGACCTTCCTTGTGTAATCATCGATAATAGATAGGAAATATTGCTTCCCTAACAGACTTGGCGTCACATTTGGAGATCCCCATAAATCAGCATGTACATACCTGAGAGCTTCACCTGTATCATGTCTTCCGATATTGAAGCTCAACCTCTTCTGCTTCCCCATCACACAACTCTCACAGAACTCCAAAACTCTAATCTTCCTCTTATCGATCACCCCTCTCCGGGCAAGAATCTGTAGATTCTTCATACTCATATGCCCAAGACGTCTATGCCTCAAGACTGTCTCATCCATAAATGGTTTCTTCCTGACACTGCTGTTTACTTCACCTGACACAGTCTCACCATCTAACAGGTACAATGACCCAGACAAGGTTCCCGGAAGAGCTAGTTTACCATGCTTGTAAAACCTGGTCTTACCATGTCAACCACTTGGCTCAAAGCCTAACACATCCAAGGTTCCAGTAAATATCAAGTTCCTTCTTAATTCCGGAATATACCTGACATTCGTGAGCATCTTGATAGAACTATAATAAGCTTTGATGTTGATTGTACCAATCCCTTGCACTCCAACCGCGCAATCATTACCAAGAAGAACCTGTCCTGAAGCCAACTCTTCAAACGTGTGAAACCAATCTCTCCTACACGTCATGTGGTAGGAGCATCCAGAATCAATCACCCACTTATTATGATGCCACATATCTGCTACCGACAGTGCATCATTTGTTGATTCACGATCTATCACAACGGCTGCTTCCGCTTCGTCTTCTCCTCCGCCATACTTCTTCCTATTGGCGTAGCACTCCCTCTTGGTGTGCCCCTACTTCTTGCAGAACCAGCAAGTTATCCTAGACCCTAAGATCGATCTAGACTTGCCCTTTTTTTTTCCTCACAGGATCCCTCTTCTCAGTCCTTCCTCTAGCACAATATCCTTCACCACTTTCATGTGAAGCCGTAGAGGACTTCAGATCCTGATCTTTAGACCTTGCTGCACTTGTCACCTCTTCCAACGATAATGTATCCTTGCCGTACTTAAGCGTTTCCTTGAGAGAGTTGAACCGTGAAGGAA
>NC_027754.1:29551736-29568393 GCF_000695525.1 Brassica oleracea var. oleracea
ACAATCTTCAAGAAGTCATCGATATTCTCATCCATACTCCGAGTATCGACCATTTTAAAGGTATAGAATTTGTGCTGCAAGTGAATTCTATTCGCTACAGTCTTCGAAAGATATAACCTCTCCAATGTAGACCATGTAGAAGCAGCCAACGTACACAACTCGATCTTCCTTAACACGTGATCTTCGCCTTCTCTGATCTTTCAAGCCTTTCGGCTTCCTCTTTCATCAACCTCTCCCTGAATACATCTTCGTCTTCATCCTTCCTCATCACTGACGCAGAAGGTGACGTAGACTCTTCTAACACATCCTTTAAACCAAAGACAGACAGATGCGCAAGCATCCTCTTCTTCCACAATGAGAAGTCACCCTTCCCATCAAAACGTTCCACTTCAATTCTTGACTTCGCCATTGACAACGACACTAACCAAGGCTCTGATACCACTTTGTTGAACCACAACGACGAAACTGTTTGATTCAAAAACCAGAATCAAACACACAAACTCGCTGATACACTCTGATGAACTCGACGACGCAAGTATGAGTTTGTAGAATAATAGAGATAAGAAGAAGAATGCGGAAAAGATAGAAGTTGGACACAAGAAATTGTTTACCCAGTGGTTCACCTAGAATGGTTACGTCCACTGGGGCCTGGCAAGAGGCAATCCACTATAATCTCGAGTACAAGAATATATAACCTCTCTTTCTCTCACAACCAAAGCTCACAAACCAAGCTAGGTCTTTTCTTGACGTCAAGAGAACGAGTACACACGAGCTCCTCTTATATAGTAGGAGTCTATTAGGTTAACCTAGTCGGATGAGGGCATTCGCCCCTTTCCATAAACCTATTAGGAAATATTCCAAAATACTTGCAACTTCCATAAATCCATGAAAGTAATATTTCCAGGATCCTGCCGACTTCCATATCTCCATAAAAGTTACATTTCCTTTTTCCTAACATGACGTCCTTGTCTTGGTTTAAGTTACTCAATCTTGTTTGATTTCCATCACCAAATCCTGACGCAGTCGATGACGGATTCTCTGACGTAGCCACTGATGAATCCCAACAGTCTCAATCGTAACGTTCCCCGAGGCCTAAACAACAACGATACTAGAGCCTTAAATCACATCATCTTTCTTTCTTTCTATCTAACACACACATACCTCTGTCTCGGCTCTCCCATTGATTAGCTCAACCGCATCATTAAGCATCGTGACATCAACGTCTCCATTCTCTAATGGTATACAACCATATTGTCCAGTATTATTCCCGTCAACCGAGTCTTGGATCCACTAACATACTCTAACACTTTCTTCACTTCCTCAAGTGTCCGCGTCTCCACCTTCAAGTTAGATTTATAGAGATAGTTAGTTTCACCACCTTTAACTTGCAGCAGCTAAGGATCAAAAGGCTTTTGAGACTTACCTTCACATTTATTTCGAGATTCTTTTCGCTTTAGATACTCAGTCCATAACTTTAATGGCATTGACTATACCTCCTGCTGCTGGAGATATGGTTATCTTTTATCATCAGCATATCAAATAATCCCGTCCTATGATTCTTTCCTCCACCAATCAGCACCTATGCTAAGTTAGAAAACTTACAGTGTATCAGAAAAATAACTGTGACAACTCATCCCGCAGACCCTACCCGTGGACTCCAGGTTGACTCTGCAGAGCATCGACCCTAATCTTTCGTTTGTGAGCTCTCACTGACTCCCCCAGTTAGGTTATTGGTGCACTTGGCGTTACTCGAACCCAAGATTTTACCCTTTAACAACCCTCCCACAATATCATTCATTAACTGAACAAAAAAAATTCATCAGCTAAACCTTCCACAGAACTTACAAAGAACAAATAGACTATAAAATCAATTACTACTAACACTGAAAAAAACTTGACTGATAACCAAAGAACGAGATGAATTACCATAAACTATTTAGTAAACCAACAAATCCTTCTCAAGATATAACATTTTAATCATTAATATGTTAACATGAATGTAACCACACCAGTTACTTGAGAAACTATGGAATAAAATCTTGGTAATGGTCGCAATGCCGCTCTTCCTTTGCACAAAGTTTAGCACAACTCTTTCATCAACAACAATCTTATGTGCATTCCTTGATACTTTCCCAAACTTTAACCCTTTATGGACGTAATCTCCATCTTTGTGCGTCCATTCAACCTAGGGATCATTCTTGATGGACTTGCTTATTCAATAGTCAAAGTCTGCATGTGTAGCGTTGGAGCAGAAGGTGATGATATTCTTGTCCACGAGAGGAGCTCAGCCCAAGATTGCAGTGAGTGATGTAGTGGACCTAGCCTGTCGATTACTCTGTTCCAATTTTGGAAGGCTATACTCACAGCCAAGAAAAAGATGGGTCTCTACATCCATCAAAACGAGAGCAGAAGCAGAAAGTTGAGGGGTCCTCTTGACCCCATGAGACTAGTCGTGCCCTCGTCGGAAGTTGATCTAGTTGAGCGAGCCACATGTTGAAACTTGAAAGCATGTTTCGGAACGACACCCTTAAATCAGACACAATCTGTCCAAGGCTTCACGTGAGCCCGAGGCCTGATGCTTTTCCATGTCCGAACCAGCTTAAGAAAAACCCCTACAGTCAGTCCCATCCACAATCCAAGCAAAAGAATCCTCAGCAAAAGATAAGCCAGGGTTGGGAATGGTAGTTAAGTGTATATGTAACCGAAAAGCCTCATCTGAGCGAGGATTTGGAAGTAACCACCAGCCCTCCACATTACAAGCTGAGGAGATTGTGGTAAAGAGCAGGAGTCGAAGAGCTCTCGAACCTGAAGGTCCAACTGCTTTAGTTAAAGTTCCATAATGCGTCCAATTCTCCCACCAGAAGCTTAAAGATGTCCCCTTACCCACATCTCCAATGCCGCTCCGGAAGATAACGGCACAAGCAGGTATCTTCAACCTCTGGAAACAAAGGAACAATGTCATGTACAACCAGCACTACATCTCAATGGAATCTTTGTTCAAAAAGATGGACCGAGACATCCAAAACATCATCTCTTCAAAAGAAATTTAAAAATCTGATGGGCCTTTGGCTTCGTTAATGTTCAGCGGTTTTTTTAGCTGTCTGAAATTTTACTTCTACTCTTTTTTTTAACACCAAATGATTATATTAAACTAAAAGCCCAATGGGCTAAGACAGTTACAGCCAGAGATATCCTCGACGGTAACTGATAAACGTAAATAACTAAGACATGACGAATGATAGACGTGGCTAAGAAGAGAAGAGACCCATAGAAAAACTTCACTTGTGGTCCTACAGCCCACGTTCGAAGGAACGCAAAGAAGTCGAAATCGACGTTGACGAACTCAACCAATGGGTTTTGATAGCAAGAAGTCCGAGAACCTCCATAGAAGATTGCAGATCCGGTGAGAGGGTCGCAGTGCCGACTTTGTGAAGAACCGTTATGCTTGAGACGGCGTAATATAATGGAGACGCAGCGGTGATATAGTAGCGATCAGTACTGGCGAGTCCACACTTTTGCACAATAGTTCCTGCGACGAGGGAAGGGATGGGGGTCGTAAGGCCGACTCTATGAAGAACCGTCGATGCTTGAGATGACGTATTGTGATGAAGACGCAGCGGTGGCATAGTAGTGAGAAGATTTAGCGTGCCCACACTCTTGCACAATAGTTTCGACTGCGAGGAAAGGGGTGGGAAGACTGTACGGTCGACTCTGTGAAGAAATGTTGATGCTTGAGACGACGTAGTGTGATGGAGACGCATCGGTGACGTAGTAGCGAGTAAATCAGGCGAGTCCACACTCTTGCACAATAGATCACGAAGACATTGCGGCAGTTGACTAGAACAATGTTAAATCTGAAACAAATCTTTGGAGGGAATGTCGCTTTAAACGAAAGCGGAAGATTCTGCGAACAAATGAAAGCCCAAAAGATGGTCAGGGCCCTGTAGAGTTTCAGCGATGCGACATAGGGGTTGGATGGGACCGGACACAATATTAGTATTACTTCTACACAGTATTACTTCTACTCTGTTTTTAGTTTTTTTTGCCATAGTATTAGAGGTGTTAGGGTTATCTTCTGTAAATCCAAAATTTTCATTAAATGACATTAACAGTTTTAGCAAAAAAAAAAGTCTGTATGTGTAACAAACTTTTATCTTTCGGACTCTCTTTTCTTTAGACATTTTAATGAATTAACTAGATTGAAGCGCGGGTTTGTTGGATTATAGATAAAAAACACTTTGATATGAATTAGTATTTTGGGTGCCGTACACTATTATGTTACAAAGTTGTATATATCGATGAAGAAAATTTATTTAAACTTAATTAGTTTATTTGAGATTTTGTATATACACTTTTATGTAACTTTCTATCAGACATAAGCATTTTATCTGAACCTAAAAAATCAAACCAAAACTGACACGAAAATACATTCAATTTGTGTCCAGGTCCAAGACAAAGTACCCATTGGGTATATTTTTGGGCATGCGGGTTTCGGTTTGGTCTGAGTCCTATCTGAGAACCGATCGGCTACCTAAAGTACCCAAATTTGTTTTTTTTTTGTATCTGGGTATTTAAGATATGTTTTCGGTATTATGGATATTTTTAAGTTAAAAGAGTAAAGCTTTCAAAATTTTACTTATATATTTTGTGTATTCGAATAAAATTTTGGGTATTTTTCAATTCTTTAGTTCATATTTTGGGTAAAAAAATTGGGTCGTTTAAGGTATTTGACTATTTTCGGGTATTTGTTTGAGTTTTCATTTCGTGTTTCAGATATTTTTGTGTTTTCCGGTATTTAGAGTATTTTCGTATCCTAAATATCCAAACTAATCCAACTTGTCATATACCCAAAAATTATAGTTATTTAAATATCTGATGCGAATCGATCCGGACCTGAAAATAACCGATCTGGATCAGAACTGAAAATATTCAAATATCTAGTTGGTCTAAATGTCTGGAACCCGAAAGGAATCGTTCCATACCTGGTCCGAGTTGATGAGATTTAAGATTTAACGTTTTTTCTAATTTAGTATTGGCCAACAATAACCTAAGAACATAATACAAAACCGTCTACATTGTCGACAGTGTCTGCTATAATTTGCTTTTAATAGTGTTGATATTGGTATATCATTAATGGTAGATGTTATAAGTTGTAGATACTATAGGTGGGTACCTTTGGTAACCTCTAAGCATTTTATATGTAGATAAGATAAGTGGGTCACAAAAAAAATCTCTATTATTAAAAGATAAATACCCATTAAAAAATACCCCTAATTTTTTTAACTTATTTACACTTCCATGCCTCTGAGAATTAAATTAAACTACCTATTTTAATGTTTGTCTTTTCCAGTTAAATTAATGAGTTTTTTTTAATCAAATTTAAACTTAATTTCATTAAATAAACCTACCTATGTTAATGCTTGTCTTTTTCAGTTAAATTAATGAGTTTTCCTTAATCAAATTTAATCTTAATGTCATTAAATGAACCTACAAATACATCATATTTAACGTAGCTTATTACGTGAGTACGGCCCAATAATGAACTTGAATTTTATTTTTACGAAAACGTGAATCACTTGAGTTATGTAATATTTAAAATATATTAACTACAATATAACAAATGCATATAACCTACCTATACTTTAGTTTGAAATGATCATGTTCAAGTTTTATATAGTCAACTTACATCATGCATCGATCGATGTACAATACTCAAACCACCTATAGTTTTCGTTTTGTTTATAGGATGTATCAACCAACCAATCATACCATTGATTTTCTAAGCTTTATAAAAAATCAAATCAATAAATACAAACTCAAAATCCAATATCTTCTATTAATCAAAACATAATATCTTCAATGTCGTATCTTTAATGTACCTATTAAATATAGAAACTGTAACCATAATTACACTAATTATAAGAATAGATTTGATTCCAACCAATTGATCTATTACTTCGGTAATTGATTTGCTATTACTTCGGTAATTGATTTGCTTGCAGAAGAGGAAACAATAAATTTAAAATTTTTAAGAATATAAAGATATAGAGATTTCAACCAATTGCCTATATTTGCGTATAATTTCCGCATAATAAGCTTCAAATTGAACATTGAAAAAGATAGAGAGATTTTTTTTAATCTTTTACCGACACAAACTTAAACAAAACGAAGAGTTAAATGTAATTTTTTTGTTACACTTCCCGGAAAAAAACGGTTACAACATGAGCTTTCATAATATGACCTTTTAACATATTAATGTTATGGACATTTAATAATTATCTTGACGAAAAACAAAGAGTATAAATAATTTATTATTAATAAAATTATGAAATTATTTACAATTTGATGACTAATTCATCGCCCTTTTTTATATGTTAAATTTTTCATAGAAGTTTAAAAACCATTTTATTTTCTTTAAACATGTATAACTAATTTATAATCTTTTATGTCATACGAAGTCATAATATAATATTTCTTCATATTTTACATTAATAACCATTGTTTTTATATATCGTATACAATTCTCTAATTACGTCTATTTGTTCAATTTTTTATATGATATCGAATATTCATCGTAAGTAGATGGTTTAAGATGCCAAAAAAAATTATTTACTTGGTGAATATAATACATCAAATATTACAAATACATTATTTAGTTAAATAAATAACCAAAACCGAAAATTCAAATCCGCGCTGGCGCGCGGGTCAGGGTCTAGTTGAAATTAAAAGAGAGGTTACATATATTTATAAATGTTAGAAAATATTATTTGGTTGCTATATGGTAAGGGTTGGTTATAATATTTGATTGTATATAATAGATTGGACTAAAAATAAAAGGGTGCAATAACTTTGTTTAAGTAAATTTTTTAGGATTTTTTTCCTTTTAATAGTATATATATCTGTTGCTCAAAAAAAAGGTCAAGAAGATTTTTTGCCTATATTCTTTTGTTTCTTTTGGTCGACAACATGTTTTTTTTTTTGCCTAAATCTGTGTATACTGCCTATCAACTCTTACTAATTCGATATTTGTAGAACGATCAACGTAATTTTTGTATATGCGATTAGTCCAAGTAGCCACGTTATGTTTTTTATACCTCTTTTATGATGCGGTTTTCATCTATTTCCCGCTAAATATTTCATTTACAATTCCACATTTTCAACTGCCTTACTTTTCAGTTGGCTGCTAGTGGTTCCTATCATATATAATAAACATTTCAAAATTATGAAAACAATAGAAGCACAATGTACGGTGTCGACCAAAAAAGAACTATATACATCTGGCATGTGGTGTTAATTTGAACAAAATAAAGAAATTGTTCTACATAGGCTGCTAGAGTGAAGAAGACAATCATATGTTCAACAATCAACATAATACATAGAACAACTAGCAAGTACGAAGTCAAAACATTAGAATTAATAACCTCAGTGCGTCATTTAATTTGAAATTTTTCACAATAATATGAAACATCAAAACTTTCAAATCAAACCACTGCCTCTCTCACTATCCGTCTATCTTTATATATTGCTTCCATCAATACTTTCTGCTAAATCAACGTTTCTTTCTATCAGTAACCCAACCTTTAAATCATAGTCTTAATTCCACGCTACTCTATATATAACTCACAAGGCGAGGTTTTGCATCGGAGGATCATGTGGAAGTTTATTATAGTGTTGTATTAGTGTTGTATTTTATATCGTTTGGATCAAGAGGAACATCAACGGCTAGGCTGACAGTATGGAAGATGCATAAAGAAGATATAGGACAAGGGTTTGCTTCTCATAACAAGCTCCAAAGAGGTCCAGTTTCAGCTTCACAACCTTCGCAATGCCACCATAGACTAAGCCCTCTTTCTCATTCAAAGGTTTATTCTTCCGAAAGTTATGTTGCTTGCCCTTGATCATGCCTCCTTCATTGACCTTACCAACAATATTTTTGTTCTTTTGATCTTTCATATTTAGTTGTATCGGTAGAGATTTGATCCGACTCAATCAAAAATAAAAGAGCGTACTTAAAATATATTTTGGATAATTAAAAACATATTTTGTGTTATATATAAAATTACTAACTTGATCATTGACTAGCAAATTAATAAAGATGGAATACAAAAAGTACTCCTCAGAAGATGTTTTGTTATCAAACACCATTAGAATATTAATGGGGAGGGAAAATAAAGCCCACTGAATAATTCATATCTAGCCCAAATGAAAAAGGTCGTACACAAAAGAGGACAAAAACTAAAAAGTCAGAGCTAAGTCTCAAAAGTCAAAAGGGTTTAGGCTGTAGAGAACCAGAACCAAAGGAGAAGGAAGTGTCGAGTCTGAGATTGAGACGAAGCAAGTAAGAGTGGATAGGGGAGTTTGTTGAATTTTAATTTGGATGATCTTATCCACAAATTCATGCGCTTCACCACCATTTTCCGCAAAGCCCCAATCCAAATCGGCCATCTCCAAAGCTCCGTCAAGCTACTCCACTCTCTTCCCCGGCCAAGACCCAGAAACCACACCAATCGCTTCTTCCGAAAACCAAAACTCGTCAAAACCCAGACCCCAGAAGCCAAGGTTTACACAAGAGACACAGTATCCAACATCTACAACATCCTCAAGTACTCCACCTGGGAATCCGCTCGCGCCCAGCTCCCAAATCTCGGCATCAAATGGGACTCTCACATAATCAACCGCGTCTTGAAATCCCACCCTCCCATGCAGAAAGCTTGGCTCTTTTTCAACTGGGCTTCCGACATCAAAGGCTTCAAACACGACCACTTCACTTACACCACCATGCTCGACATCTTCGGCGAAGCGGGTCGGATCCAATCCATGTACTCTGTTTTCGGCCTTATGAAGGAGAAGGGTGTGGCGATCGATACCGTGACGTATACTTCGCTGATTCACTGGGTTTCGAGCTCAGGTGACGTCGACGAAGCTGTGAGGCTGTGGAAGGAGATGAGGGGTAGTGGGTGTGAGCCTACCGTCGTGTCGTACACGGCTTACATGAAGATGCTTTTCGATGGTGGGAGGGTGGATGAAGCCACGGAGGTGTATAAGGAGATGTTACGGTCGAGGGTTTCTCCGAATTGTCACACTTATACGGTGTTGATGGAGTTTCTTGTAGGCTCTGGTGAGTTTTAATCTATGCACACCAAGTGTTTGTCAATATTCCTAAGTGGATTTTTTTAGTTAGTATTAGTATATAGTTTATAGTTATCTATTTAATTTATATGAATGTTGTATTAGTATATGTGCATTTATTTTCTGGGGTATGTAGCTGTGAAGATGATGTCTTTGTTTTTTTATTTGATTTTCAGGAAAATGTGGTGAAGCCTTAGACATTTTCTTTAAAATGCAAGAGATTGGTGTGCAGCCAGATAAAGCAGCTTGCAATATTCTGATTGGGAAAGCTTGTAAGTTCGGCGAAACGTCTTTCATGGCCCGGATTCTTGTATACATGAAAGAAAACGGGATTGTCCTTCGTTACCCTGTATTTCTCGAGGCTTTAGAGACTCTGAAAGCTGCAGGTCAATGTGACGATCTGTTAAGGGAAGTCAATTCGCATATTACTGCTGAATCTTTGTGCTCCAACGACACGGTTGAAGCCGAAGTTGATGACATGGAAAGTTCAGATGATAGTAGAATTATCAGCTCCGTTCTCTTGTTGAAGCAGAGTCTTGTTGCAGTTGATCATCTACTTAACCAGATGAAAGATAGAAACGTAAAGTTGGATTCTTCTGTTGTTTCAGCAATCGTTGAAAGAAACTGTGACCGTTGTAGAACCGAGGGGGCTTCGTTGGCCCTTGATTACAGCTCGGGAATGGGGATTCATCTCGAGAAGTCAGCGTATCTTGCGTTAGTTGGTTACTTTCTGAGAGAAAACGAGCTTACTAAAGTTATCGAATCAGTAAAGGAGATGGTGAAAGCCCATCACTCACTTGGTGTGTACCAAGGAGCAACGTTGATCCACAGGCTTGGGTTTGGCAGAAGACCTCGCTTAGCTGCAGAGGTTTTCGACTTGCTTCCCGATGATCAAAAGGGTGTAGCTGCTTACACTGCGCTGATGGATTTTATATCTCAGCAGGGAGTCCAGAGAAAGCAATGAAGATATTTGAAGAGATGAGAGAACGTGAGATCGTGCCTTCGCTGGGAACGTACAATGTTCTGTTGTCTGGTCTTGAGAAAACCAGTGACTTCCAAAGAGAAGCAGCGTCGTTGAAGAAGGAGAAGAGGAGTCTTGTTGCTAATGGCCGTTTCCGGAGAAATGTAGATGTTGAAGAGAAAGTCTGTGATCTTCTGTTTGCTAGAGATCTGTAATCTACTTGGAAATGAAAAGAACATAAATGTTTAAACGAAGCCCATTAGTCACAAGTGTAGGTGCTCCGCAGATGCGTACAATCTCTCAAAGTACCTTAATTGATCGAATTAGGTTTTTCTTTCTAGAAGAAAGATGTGTGCTCTCTATGCTAATGATCCGAGGTAGTTTAGTTGAGATTGAGTTATTAGAGATCGTTTGATCAGGAGACGACGATGAATCCCAGAAAACCATGTGATATATGCTTCCAACTAGTGAGATTAACTAAGTGAATCTAAGTTGAAAAGGGAAAAAAAAGAAAGGAAACATATACAAAAACAGTTATAAGAAATAATAAACTCAGGTTAATGAAAATCAATCACAAGCCTAATTAGAAAAGGACCCGAGAGATCCTTGGGAAAAGGAAAAAGAAAACATACATATCATATCACAAACGGGATTATAATTAAATAAAGTGGTAAGTAAAATCCTTAAGCTGCAAGGATTAGGTTCCGTAAGAGGTGTTATAAAAAGAGAGTTCGGGTCTTGTTTTTTGTTACTCACATACTCATCATCAAAGTTCTCTGATAATTCTATTAATAATGGCGACAACAACAAGAATGTTCTGTTTCGTGCTCGTGATCGTTCTAATGGGATGTTATTGCTCGGCAAAAATCTACGAAGTGGGAGACTCGAAGGGATGGAGAGCGAAGCACGGTAGCTATCATGAATGGGCTAAGCGTAAGGAATTCCAAGTGGGGGATTCTCTGATGTTTGAATACGATGGCAACGTCAACGACGTCACTCAAGTTTCCAGTCGTTTGGAATACCAATTCTGCAACTCCCTTTCTCCTAAAGCTGTCTACAACACAGGGCACGATGTCGTGACTCTCACGGAACCAGGTTATCACTTCTTCATCACCTCAAATCGTTCTCAATGCGTAGCCGGACAGAAACTCGTCGTTTTTGTTGTCCATGACCATCCTATGATTCCTCCACCACCGAGAAAGATCCTTCCCTTCGGAAAAGATTACAAGGTCGGTGACTCCGACGAATGGAGGGTTCCTGAAGAGAGTGACTTCTATTCCAAGTGGAGTGAGGAGAAACAGTTTCATGTGGGAGACAATCTTCTTTTCTACTACAACGACCAAGTCGATGACGTCCTAGAAATCAACAGTGATCTTGAGTTCAAATCTTGCGACACTATTTCTCCTGTTGCCGTGCACAATGCTGGACAAGATCTCATAAGGCTAACGAAACCAGGAATCTGCTATTTTATTACCTCAAAGATTGGTCATTGTGAGGCTGGGCTTAAGCTTCGAGTTGTGGTGCGACCACTATCCAAAAGTGTTCCTAAGAAGATGCAGTTGTCACCTTTCGACCGTCTCATCAAGTGGCTACATGATTCCTTCACACCTAGAGATGTCAAATGGGCGGGTTGGGCGGGTTTAGGTGTGTCCGAATGGGTTTCATTTTTTTGCTGGACATTTTTGGTCGAAGCCCAAATAGAACCATGTCCAAATGAGACCATAACCAAATAAGACCATGATTTGTTGGGCTATCCATGGACGGCCCATACGCCCATTTAATGTAAACAACATAATTTCAGTTTTAAAAATTTAAAGATTATTAAGTTTTCAATTTTAAAGATGTCACATACTTAAACTTTAAGTTTTAAACTTCATGTTTCAAAGTTATAAAAAATTCAAGATAAGTTTAAAAAATTCGTAATTTCGTCTGACTTGCGGAAACAGAAACAGTCGCCAGACTCGCCACCAACTTCGTTATGAACACAAATCACCGATCTATTTAACACATAAACCATAACACAATATTAGTAGATGATACGAATCAGTAGCTAATAGTGAAAACCCATAACACAAATCACGAAAAATCAAATCTTAAGAGATGATGAAATCAGAAGTTGGTGAAGAATCGAAAAAAAATTGAAGAAGAACGAAGACGAGGAAGAAGAATCGAACACGAAGAGGAAGAATCGAAGACGAGGACTCGAAGAGGAAAAATCGAAGACGATGATTCGAAGAGGAAGAATCAAACACGAAGAAAAAACACAAGAGTGAGACGGGAAGAAAAAAAAAGGTGATTTGTGTTTTCTCCCAATTTTTCAAACCCTAGACATTTAAGTTTATTGGGCCGCCCATTGTCCAAGTGGTTAAGCCCAATATTGTCCATGAATATAATTGGGTTCACCCATCTGGACAAATTTTAATTATGGTTTAATCTGGGTCTGTCCATTTTGGACCATATCGATTTGGACACGGGCCACCCATTTATAGCCCGCCCATTTGACATCTCTATTCACACCCCACCCCCATCACTAAGAAATTCGTTTCATTTTTTTTGTTTTGTTTGAGCTTTAGCTTCTTAAGTGTTTCTCTCTCTCTCACCTGTTTTTGTTCTTTAGTTTATTTTCCAAATAGTGTGTGTTTATATTTTAAATATTAGTGTTTTCTTTATCAGACGAGTCAAGATGATCCATATTACAAAAAGACCGAGACTTTGAGTGACATAATCCGATATCTGCCATATCAGATTCTCCATCTTACCATCACCATCTTAGCATCATCGCCATTGTTGTCATTTTCATGCTCGTAATTCACAAGTTTATTCTTTTCGACATGTCTGAACTTGATAACAAAGTATTGAATACGAACATCAAACAAACTGGCGCAAAGCACGGGTACCCTGTAGTGATTTAAACGGAAGACATTACACAAAGCACACACCTAATAAACACAAAAACTCACCTCATCGAACAACCCTAATCTCTAGAGCTCCAATAGACCCATCTTTACTCCTCAGCTCTCGATAAAGAGCACATAAAGATTCCTCCATTACACAACAACATTCCACCAATACTTTGTTATCAAGTTCACAAGTTCACATTGTTGTCATTTTCATGCTCGTAATTCACAAGTTCGATCGAAGAAATCGGTGGGGCAAATGTAAGGATTGCGCTCTGCATCTGTTCCAGAATCTGATTTAATGGAGCTTGGCTCTGTATTTTGAGCTCTGGCTGTGGAGGAATTGGCAAGACGTCGGAGAATGTGAGGTTACCATGGCGGTTGTTTGTGGTAACGACGCAACCCGGTGTTCACCGCACCAACACCGTTAACTAAGTGTGGCCGCTATATCTCACCGGAGCTGGGATTGAACCAGCAATCAACTATCTTCAATGGATGATCTCACACTCGAGCCACCGTCTTTACAACTTGGATTCTCTCTCTCATTAACTCGCCAAGAACTAATCTAACAACTCTAATCAGCTCAGCTTATTAACCCTTAACTAAAGCTAATTGACTCTTATAACTCGAGTTAGTTTAACCATAACACATGTACATACACACGCGTATTTCCTAGCTAGAGAGAGAGATCCGGTTTACTTCAATTACAAGCTTAAACCAAGGCTAATCTAAGCTAAGCAATTGGAACTAAACCGATACAAGACTTGGCCACAACCAACAACAACAACCGCCATCAGAACTCAACAAGCACCATCTCCAGCGACTCTCGCATTTCTCCTCTCAGTCACCATATCTTCATCTTTAACCAACTCCAGCGAATCCTTTTCCTCCTCACCTTTCCTTCGGTCACTTTTCTCTCAGATTTGTCAGCCTATCACCTTCGATCGTTAAAGAGAGGGAGTCAAAATGAAAACGCAAATACTACTAGTTAGGCCTGGGCATTTCGGGTATCGGTTCGGGTATTTCGGGTTTCGGGTAGTTCGGATAGGGGTTAGAGGATCCATTTAGTACTTGACCTATTTTCGGTTCGGTTCGGTTCGGTTCGGATAGTTTCGGGTTCGGTTCGGTTCAGATAGTAAATGTAGGAACCGGAAAATATCCGGAAAAAGTTTGGTTCTCATTTGAATCCGGTTCGGGTTCAGATAGTTCGGGTAGTTCGGATAATTTGGATAAAATATTGGTTATTTAAGGTAAAATATCAAATAATTAGGATGATTTAGATAAAAAATTTTGGATATTTCGGATAAAACTATCCGGATAGTTTCAGATACTTTCGGGTAGTTTGGATACTTTATAATAATTTAGTTATTCTCAACTATTTTCAAATACTTTTAATAGAATTTTAAATTAAAAATATATATTTAGTGATGTTATATGTATATATAATTAATATTTTTATATATTCGGGTATCCGTTCGGTTCTCGGTTCGGTTCCAGTTCGGTTCGGTTATTTCGGATATAAAAATATATGAACCGTTCGGATATTTAAGGGTATTGGTCCAGTTCTGGTTTCGGGTATTTCGGTTCGGTTCTGGTTCGGTTCTTCGGTTCCGGTTATTTTGCCCAGGCCTACTACTAGTAGTAGTGAGAAGATATGCTTAGCGCGGATAAAAAAAAAAGTAGTGGACCTAAATAAAGATGCTAAATTTCAAAACTTGAGAGCATCATTATGGCTCGTACTTAGAGCGTATCTTAAGGGAGGGCCCACGGTTTAATGTGTGCAAAATAAGAGATGTTTGTTGTGGGTTTTTTGCACTGTTCGTGGACCCCACCGACACGTGGCGGCTCGCGATTGGTGTGTGTTTTTAATTAATTTTTGTTTTTTTCAGACAAAAAGTAAAAAAAAAAAAAAAAAAAATTTAGGTTTGTGGGGGTAAAGAAGGCCTGATAAGTTTTTTTGAGTTCTGGAGTTTAGAAGATTACGATTGCACTACAAATCCTGTCCACGAATTCAGGCCCAGAAGCCGATAGTTAGGGGCCCATGGAAAGGTTCCTTTATTATTGATTTAAGAAGAATCAGTAGGGGGCAATTTTCACTTTGTTTGTTACGAGGAAAAACACCCAAGGAAGGAAAAAGAAAAGAAAGATATGTCGGGGGATTCAGCTTCGGATCCAGTGGGGAAGGTAGAGGCTGAGGAAAAGGTGGAGCCAGCGGGCGAGGCTGATGCAGACTTGGAGGCGGAGTTGCCACTAGGAACTAGGAAGATCGGCTTTCCTCCCAAAAGATTGGGATGATCCGAAATATAAGGAACATGCTGATCTTTTCCTGGAACAAGTTGAAAAGTGCGAGGTGATAGCCCGCCCTTATTTTGATTAATTACGGTTCGTTTTAGATTTCCTTCATGGCATGTGTTATTCTATTAATCTCACTTTTGGGTTATTCAAATTTTAATTAGGGGTTTTATATGGACTTGGATAAATTTGACTACAAATTCGCTCCCGTCAAATTTGAATGGGGATTAAAGTTCGATGTCAAACTTAGCAACAAGGACTTAATGGATCTTCTCATCAAGACGGCCATCGAGGCAAAAAACGAAGATTATGGAACACAACTTGAGTTTGTCGAGTACGTGAGTGCCAATGTAACAGCCGCCCAAGGTTTTTGTTTTTACATAACATTGTGGGCTAAAGATCTCTCCTCGCCAAATCCAGAGCCTAAACTTTACCAAACATTAGTGCGCAAGTTCCGTGATGAGTTGCACGTTCATGAGTTCAAGCTAAAGCCATCACAACAAGAATGATTTAGTATATCTTTCATGAGGTGGGTGACTCCTACTCGAAGTGCCAAGACAATTCCATCTTGGACATTTTTCTTCTTAAATAAGTTTGTGTTCTGTCTTGTCAACAAGTAAACAGGTTCAGACTTTTTATGTATCTTGTCCTTGTAGTTTGAACGCTTCTGCTTAGCTTGTATTAAAAACCACAATCATGATCGAAATGCGAGTGACTGATGAATGGTGGTATCCTAATACCAATTGGGTTGATGACATTAACATGTATCCTATATATACTACGGATCGTTATCCGCGCCAAGGCGCAGAGTTTTTGCATTTTAATCTATTTTTGTCTCTTGCTTACTAATCTAGCATTCAATTTTTCAATACATTTTATCTTCACCATCTCCTCTTGTCTTGTTTACATTTGTTTTCACGTTTTGTCGTTTGATTTGTCTTAGTTTTGGCTTGTGTAATAATTTAACCCTGCTCATTCTTTTTTCATTCTTTATTGATTGATATTTTTATCTCGCTTAGCTCTGTGTTGCCACTAATTTGCTCGAATCATTTTTCATCATCTGCTTCGTATTCTTTTCATATTCATTAACTATTGTCTCCAATCTCTTTAAATCCTAAAAATCCTACATGTTCTTTTGTTTATTAAATCACATATTAAATATTGTTGAAACTGTTTATTTATTCTAATAAATCCTTACGATTATAACTAAGATGATATGGATAAAAGACTGATTATAATTTAGTTGAAATTAAAGTCTAAAGTAGAAGTTATTAAACTTGCAATCCTTCTTTTTGTCATCCAAGATAGCTTTAGTCAAATCAATTATATTGATTTAGAAAACCCATAAGCTATTTCAATCCCAAACAACCAAAAAACA
>NC_027754.1:29568805-29569690 GCF_000695525.1 Brassica oleracea var. oleracea
GACATATCTCTTGGTTCCATATAGAATATGCAAAAGGATTGTTTTCTGCAGACTCCATGATTACTTAGTATTATAAATATCAAACTCTGTCTATGGTCTATTTATATGTTGAGGAAATGCCTCGAAATGTAGCTTCCAAATAATGATTTCCAGGTCAACACATTGAATGTTAACCTCCACAATGGGATCAACGGATCTGCAGATACCGCTACATGTCGAGTCGAACACAGCTATACATATATGTTCCCTGCTTGTGCCTTTCATTCACAGTCTGCAATTTTCCCAAGAACCAGAATCAATGTTAAATGAGGTAAAAGTTTTAGAGTCACAACAGACTTTGTATAGCCAAGCCAAATAAACCAAGCACCCAACGTAACATCTCCACTTGCCTATTTGTGCAGAAAATGACTTGATCATTATATAGTAGCACCGAGAAGTTAGATGGAGAATGAGGTATGAATGCAAAGTAGACAAAACAGTTAAAATCTTACTGATTATGAGAAATATAAGAAATCAATTCTCTTGAAATGGCGTATAACCGTCCAATAGCGTGACCGAAGTACTTGTTCCTGTTCTCACCAAACTTCCAATTCTAAATGTATATATATATATATCTATTAGAGTTATTGCCAGCGCCCTGTTCCGATATTTGTTAGCTAAAATAATCCATCCAACATAATTGAAAAAAGAAACCAACGAAATTGTAAAGTTATCATCAGCTGAGATGCTTTTGCTGTCCTGACACATTGCAAGTTTAGTGATTTCACTGTCAAAAGCAACAAACTAAGCAGTCATATACATCCGAGACATTTATTTACAAACGGTTCCTAGCACAGAAAAAGTATATTATTATGTTACGGATGATAAGTTTGAGGCATAAATACA
>NC_027754.1:29569733-29625416 GCF_000695525.1 Brassica oleracea var. oleracea
CACCCACTGCATTGTGATTTTGGCATGTTAAAGCTGAGAATCAACATTGGAGCTTGTGTTAGCATTTGGAACATGAAATATAGCACCATCAATTTTCAGTGTTAATTTCATTGACAATGGCTGTGCAAAAGAACTCTGCTAGTAAGGTAATCGTGATTAGTAATTCTTTACATCTTAGTGTCGTACAACTTCAAAGCGATAGACACTTACAATCGATTTTTTTAACGAATTCCATTTCAAAACGTGAGTTATAAAGTATTTATTATGTCATTACATAAAATAAATAAGTGTGGGTCCCACAGAGAAAACCGAAGAAGCAAAGGTTTCCGACCTTCATAAATATATATTTGTTTCAGCCATCAATGTACAAAGAATCCTTTAACTCAGTGGTATAAATGTTGTTGTTTAGATCTCAATAATCCGGGTTCGAGTCGCTGACGTGTCGCATCAGGAGTGATGCAACTGCCCTATTATAATGTAGATTTGTTGACCGATGAAAAAAAATAATCATATTTTTGAATGAACAAATCTTTTCCCGACAGACTTTGCGGCTGTTTATTTGAGTGAATTATTCCGTCTCGAGTGAATGGAATAATGGGAAAGTTTAGGATAGTCCAATGTATTTACGGGGTGCAACAATGGCTAATAGAATGTGTAACGACCCAATCCGTAGTTACCATAATTGATTGGCATGAAGTTTTCATAGGTGTAAGAACTCAGCGAATGTTTTCCAGGTAAGGTGATTCAAGAGCCAAGGCATCTGGTCATAGCTACCGATGACAAGAAACTGACCACATGGAGACCATAAAACAATCTTCGTCACACCAACTCCACATTCATACGACTGGTACTTATTTGACATCAACCATCTGGAGAATAGATTAGAACCTGTCCAAAGGAGCAACGTTGATCCACAGGCTTGGGTTTGGCAGAAGACCTCGCTTAGCTGCAGAGGTTTTCGACTTGCTTCCCGATGATCAAAAGGGTGTAGCTGCTTACACTGCGCTGATGGATTTTATATCTCAGCAGGGAGTCCAGAGAAAGCAATGAAGATATTTGAAGAGATGAGAGAACGTGAGATCATGCCGTCCGTCGCTGGGGACGTACAATGTTCTCTTGTCTGGTCTTGAGAAAACCAGTGACTTCCAGAGAGAAGCAGCGCGGTTGAAAAAGCAGAAGAAGAGTCTTGTTGCTAATGGCCATTACCGGGAAAGTGTTGATGTTGAAGAGAAAGTCTGTGATCTTCTGTTTGCTAGATATCTGTAATTTAATGGCAGGTGAAGTTAACATACATGTTTAAACAAAGCCCATTAGCCACAAGTGTTGGTTCTCTCCTCAGGTTAGTACAATCTCCCAAAGCACCATTTGATCGAAATTAGTTTTTTCTTTTCTTTTTATTTTCCTGGAAGAAAGATGTGTACAACTCCACATCCACCTAAGATAAACGCTTCTTAAATAAGAGAAAACATTTCAAAAATTGTAGAGAGAGAGAGAGCGAGCTTACCTTCGACCTCGATTGTTCCTCTGATGACCACCGCCCTCACCGGCGTTTCCTCACCTGAACCGCCAGACCCACCAGATCCACCAGATCTAACTTCAGCATTTACTATCCCTTCCACCTTTGTCATTTTCACCATTTCAAATCTAGATCTAAAAATTCAAATTTTTAGAAAGATAGATTTGAACAGCCAGATCTTTAAAGAGATTTTTCTCCCTAAAGATTTTGGTTTGACGTGTCTTATTGTCGTGTTCATACGACCCTTTACTGAAGCTCACCTGTCTCTCACTTTCACCATGTCAGTCACCACCGGATCTCGTTCACAGCCATCTCTGCAGGTTATAGATTTGAAACTTTATGTCTCTATCTTGCTTGCTTCGATGATATCCTTTGAGTGTTCTCTGGTGCCTTGTTCCGGCAAGCTCGCCTCTGTGCGACTCTCTGCAGTATGCAGTCTATGTTCTAGTATCACTCCTGCAAATGATAGTTTAAAGTTGCTTTCTCTGCAGTATGCAATTGTTTCTATCTTTTCAGTGTTTCTGGATTGTTTATCCTTTGTGAAGTATGATTGCCTCCCATATCTTCCATTCGGTTTGAGTGGTCGTGTTGCAGGGAGTAGTGCGCCCAAGATTATGTATGCTTCCATGTTTGTTCTGTTAAAAGGCTCATCCATTTGGTGCTTTGTCGCCTCTGATTGTGATGCTGAACTTCTGATTGTTAAATCTGCTTCTGTTACGGTTTCAATCACGGGTGTTAGACCAGTACTTGTGCTCTCTAATTCCCAAAGCCTCAGTACAGTTCTTAGCACGATTGGCGTGGAGTTTCGAGGACTGCTCGGCGACATTAGGTGCTGTTTATGTGTTATTGTTGCTCCTATCCTATGGTGTTATATCATATTGCTCTGTTTTGCTATGGTAGCCGCAGATGTTTTAGCCGGTTTGGCTTTGTTATTGTATGATGTAAAGAATTTCTCCAGCTATGGAGACTAATGATTTATAAAGTTGTTGTTTGATCAAAAAAAAAAAAAGATGTGTATCAGAAAATCATGTGTAGTTTAGTTGAGGTTGAGTTAATGATCCGAGGTAGTTTAGTTGAGGTTCAATTATTAGGAGTCACTTGTTCAGGGGACGACAATGAATCCCAGAAAATCATGTGTTATATGGTTCCAACTAGTGAGATTCACTAATTTTAATTGAGTCCTCAATGATCTGTTGTAAATTTTTACCTTTTTGCTTTGTAGTTTCGTTGAATTTCTCTATTTTCGTTTGTGCTGATGAATTTTGGGAAGCAACTATGATTTCTGCATGTATGAATGTGAAGCCAGAATCTCTTACACTTGTTCTTGACTTTCACACTGGATTGTTTGACAAATAAATGATTATAGTCTCATTACTCCTTGCAGTCATGCTGTTTCAACGGTATAATGGCAGAAGATTGGTATGGAGTCTCCGTAAGCATCAGTTTTCAAAGTTTGTGCACAAGAGCTCTAAAGACTCTTTTGCCAGTCTTCACTTGAAGCAATCATTAAGCAACCCCAGAAGCCTCAAGTCCTCGATTCCAAATACATCTCCAGAACAAACACGCAGAAGCTCGAGTAGAGAGAAAGAATAAGAGAAAGCTATAGAGAGTCCGAGCCAAGTCTGGAGACATAGAGAAAAGCTTAAACACTAAACTATTTCTTCTTCTTCCTCCACCTCTCCAACGACGAAGCCTTTGGACATGTGGATGTGGTGGAAGCAAACTTGTTGCAATAAAAGCTATCTCATCTTTCTCTTTGATGCAACACAATGTGAGAATCAATTACTTCCATTTCATTACATAACCAAATGACAACAATACATGATGTTTCCTTTTACAAAAGAAAAAAAGAAAGTGTAACATTAACTAAAAAGAGAGGAATAAAAAAAAAAGCTTTTTAAGTGATCTTCTTGTCCATGTTGGTGATGAGCTTCTTCATCTGAAACCTCCAGAAACAAAAGTAAGTGAAACCAAGTCCGACCAACACATAAACCCAAACCTTATCATACCCACCTTCTTTCTCCGACAAAACCTCTTCTATCTCAAACCACTCCCTCGCTTCTCCATCTTTATAACTTCCCATAATACCCTCCATCACTCTCCCATACAACACATACACCCTATCCTCCCCCGCCACCGTCACCGCCGTGGCGAACCCCTCCACGTCGAGTTCAACTTCGTCATAAACCACTCCTTCACCCCAGCTATCCTGGCTCTTAAGAAACCAAATCTTCTTCTGCGACACCACCACAACCGTCCCGTCTCTCCGCCTCCTCGCCATCCCATCCGCCGCAACCAAATCTCTATTCAGCAACACAAGCCTCGCCGTCCCGGTCTCTTCGTCGACCTTAAACATCTTCCCTGTGTTGCTCTGCACCACCAAGAGGTAACCTTTGCTGTTGTACACGATCCCGTTCAAGCCGCAATCGCGGAAGCTAGCGTCCGCGTCTGCCGCCACCGGCTGCGAGCTAAACAACGGCGATGTGGAGAAGACCGATGCTACGCCGTCACGGTCCACTTTCCAGATAAAGTTTTTGGCTGAGTTGGTGACGTAAGCGTTTCCCTCGTAATCCACCGCCACGTCATTCGCGATGTCCCGGACGGTGTCTTCGCTGTCGAGAGACGGTAGTGGAGATAGGAAGATTCGACGGCCGCCGCTGCGGAGATCGTAGGCCGCTAGGGCACTGCAAGGAAGGAGAGGCGGCGCGCAATGGATTCCGGCGAGGAGACGGCGCTTACTGGAGTCAACGGCGAGGCCGAGGATTGTAGCGTTTTCCGGTAGATAAGGATCGGAGATTATTGTTTGTACGACGCCGGCGTCGGAGACGGAGTGGATTGTGCGGCTGTGGAGAGAACCAACTACGAAGTGCTGGCCCGATGGATCCCAGGTTAGTCCCTCCGGGTAGAGGCCTGGTGATCGGAAGTCGATGACGTGGCGCTTTGTGGCGGAGGAAGGAGTGAGAAGTGAAACCAGTAAGACGGTTAAAAGGATGGATGGAGTGGAAGTCATATTTGCTTTCTTGTGGTTTCAGAAATATACTCTAACAACAACTTTTTAAATCAAATGTTTCTTGACCAACAAACAAGAAGGAAAAAATATACTCTAGCAAAAACTTTTCAAATCAACTAATGTTTCTTGTCCATCAAATAAGAGGAAAAAATATGCTCCTAACAAAAAGCTTTATAATCAACTAATGTTTCTTGTCCAAGAAACAAGAGGAAAAAAATATGCTCTAACAAAAACTTTTAAAATCAACTAATGTTTCTTCTTTTTTTTTTTTCATTATGAACAGACCAAAAGTACATTAAAATTATAAATGAATTAGCAAATGTAAAATTTAAACATAAGCCTAGTCAAAAGAATCAGAGATATTTAAACGTTGTTTACAAACTATAATTGTAAAGTCTAAGTGAATCGAAAAGGGAAAAAAAGAAAGCAAATATATACCAAAACAGTCATTAGAATTAGGGGTGGACATTTTACCTGATATTCAAACATTTATTCGAACCCGACCCAAAAAATCCGAACCGAAGTAGCAAAATACCCGAACGAGTATTGGAGAAGTAAACCAAAACGTGTAATATCCAAATCCGAATGGATATCCGAAGATAACCGAACATATGAATACTTAATCCTATATTTCTTGTTTACTTCTCCAATTTAATTCAAAATATTTATATTGATTCTGCACATGGCTCAAAATCTAATATACATATAGTTGTGGAAAAAATCATTTGATACTCACTTAAAATACATATCAAGATCTTGTTTCTTAATTACATTAACAAAGGTTACATCCAAAATTTTATAATAACAACTAAATTAGTGTCTTTCTATTTTTAAATTTTTATCTTTAAATCTATTAATAGTTTAATCTATTAATAATTAGAAAACCACTTAAGTTAAACGTATATATTTTAAATACAAAAAACTTAAGCAATGAATTTTTTTTCCCTTCAAAATCTAAATATCCGAACCCGATCCAAAATAACTGAACCCAAACTTAAAATACCCGAACCTGACCCGAAATGTAGAAATATCGAACTGATTTTTTTACCTCTATACCGAGATACACGAAAATCCGAAATATCTGATCCGAACCCGAACAGATATCCGAATACCCACCCCTAATTAGAATAATAAACTCAGGTGAATGAAACTCAGTCACAAGCCTAATTAAAAAAAAAGGATCCGAGAGATCTTTGAAAGAGGAAAAAGAAAACATACATATCATATCACAAATGGGATTATAATTAAATAAAGTGGTAAGTAAAATCCTTAAGATGCAAGGATTAGGTAGAAATTCTTTTTTTTTTAATAATAATAACATATAATTATTTTAGAATATAATTTACAGTATAAACAATATTATTTATACATAAAAATCACTAGAATCTTAGGGTGCCCTAGCCCCTAGGGCCATTGCATTACTCACCTTTGATATTAAGCCATCATTAACAATGGAGAACCTAACTTGATACGAAATAAATTTGAGAGAAAAGAACAAACCATTAAATATAAAATTAATACATTGCAGCATGCATATTATAAAACTAGTATGTTAAAAAAGTTATTATAAAATTTTAAATATTAATGTTTAAAATATAAACAACTAATCACATAAAAAAATATTTATATATATAAAAATGAAAAAAAAAATTATTCGGACAAGTGGATTAAGATATAGTTTATATTAACAAAAATAAATAGAAAACAAATATGTAGTTTCAAAAAAAATATTATATATAATATATATATATATATATATATATATATCGTTATAGACAAACAAAAATACAGCTAAATTATAAATGAAATTAGCAAATGTGAAATTTAAACATAATAGGATAATCCTAATCAAAAGTATTAGAGAGATATAAGCGTTGTTTATAATTTATATTTGCAAGAAAGAGTCTAGGTGTACAGTTACAAAAAAAAAAAGAGAGTTTAGGTGTATCTAAGTTGGAAAAGGAAAGAAAGAGAGAAATGTATTCCAAACAGTTACTAGAATAATAAACTCAGCTTAATGAAAATCAAACACAAGCCTAACTAGAAAAGGATTCGAGAGATTTCTGAAAAAGGAAAAAGAAAACATGCATACATATCACAAACGGGATTATAATCATCATCTTTAATGAAGTGGAAGTAAAATCCGTAAGCGGCAAGGATTAGGTTCCGTAAAAGGTGTTATAAAAAGAGAGTTAGGGTCTTGTTTTTTCTTACTCAAATACTTATCATCAAAGTTCTCAGATAATTCTACTAATAATGGCGACAACAACAAGAATGTTCTGCTTCATGCTCGCGATGGTTCTAATGGGATGTTGTTGCTCGGCAAAAATCTACAAAGTGGGAGACTCGAAGGGATGGATGATAGCGAAGCACGGTAGCTATTATGAATGGACTAAGCGTAAGGAATTCCAGGTGGGGGATTCTCTGATGTTTGAATACGATGGCAACGTCAACGACGTCACTCAAGTTTCCAGTCGTCTGGAATACCAATTCTGCAACTCTCTTACTCCTAAAGCTTTCTACAACACAGGGCATGATGTCGTGACACTCACGGAACCAGGTTATCACTTCTTCATCACATCAAATCGTTCTCAATGCTTAGCCGGACAGAAACTCGTCGTTTATGTCGTCCATGACCATCCGATGATTCCTCCAGACTCCGACGAATGGAGGGTTCCTGAAGAGAGTGACTTCTATTCCAAGTGGAGTGAGGAGAAACAGTTTCATGTGGGAGACAATCTTCTTTTCTACTACAACGACCAAGTCGATGACGTCCTAGAAATCAACAGTGATCTTGAGTTCAAATCTTGCGACACTACTTCTCCTGTTGCCGTGCACAATGCTGGACAAGATCTCATAAGGCTAACGAAACCAGGAATCCGCTATTTTATTACCTCAAAGATTGGTCATTGTGAGGCTGGGCTTAAGCTTCGAGTTGTGGTGCGACCACTATCCAAAAGTGTTCCGAAGAAGATGCAGTTGTCACCTTTCGACCGCTTCATCAAGTGGCTACGCGATTCCTTCACACCCCACCCCCATCACTAAAAAAATTCGTTTCTTTTTTGGTTTTGTTTGAGCTTAGCTTCTTAGTGTTTTTCTTTCTCACTCGTTTTTGTTCTTTAGTTTATTTTCCAAATAGTGTGTGTTTCTATTTATTTCTATGTTGGGGAGAGACTTTATTCAATAAAAATATTCTTCTTTAATACTAACTGTGAAAGTCGAGGTGAAAGGTGAGGTGCAACTCCATTAATCTATTTTAATATTTACCATATTATTAATATTTTAATATAATATTTTGCGAGAATTTGAAGTTGTGTGTTTGCTAAGGACATACATCTAACATACACCTAGTCATGGTGATAGCCTAAGAACTAAGAGCACCTTTAACCAGGTAGCTTAAAGGGTGGTTTATTCATTTTAGGATTTAAAAATAAAAGAAAATGATGTAATTACACAAGGAACGACACTTAATTAAGCTTCACAAGAGTCGTGTCTTGTGGACACGTGTTGGCCATTCCGTTGAGAGCGGCTCTCTCTCTCTCTCTCTCTCTCTCTCTCTCTCTCTCTCTCTCTCTCTCTCTCTCTCTCACGAAACTCTCATTTCTTCTTCCTCTCTCGACGATTCCGCCTCTCCTCTTGTGTCTCTCTCTCGGCGAATCCGCGTTTTTTCACAAGCGCCGTGTTTTATGGACACGTGTTGGCCATTCCATTGAGAGCGTCTATTTCTCTCTCTATCTCTCTCTCTCACCAAACTCTCATTTTTTCTTCATCTCTCGACGATTCCGCCTCTCCTCTTGTGTCTCTCTCTCGGCGAATCCGCGTTAATCTCCTCTATCTCGTGTTCCCTCTCGGCGAAATCGACGGAATCAGTCGTCGATGATCTCTCCTCGATGGAATCTGCCTCAATCCGCGTGCCTATCGCTCTCCCCGATGACTCCGTGATCTCTCCTGGTGATAGCTCCTTGAAGATGATCTCTCCTCGACGCAATCACTCGAAGATGATCTCTCCTCGTCTCTCTCTCCTCTAGGACTCCCCGATGAATCTTTCCGTGACTCTATGTGTCGATCTCCTCGACGATGAAGAAGCAGATGAAATCTCTCTCTCCGGACCAGATGAAATCAAATCAAAACGAAAGGTAAATCTGAATCCTTCTTTGGTATTTTGATTAGTTGTTGTGTTGGTCTGTGCCTCATGATTTGTCTCTGTCTTTGTTGCTTCATATGGATGGATCAAAGAAGACGAGAAGCCCGTATTGACTGTGATTCTCGTATGCAATAGAGGTAAAAATTCTAGACGATTTGCTCTGTTAAAATGATTGAACATTTGATAAAAAGCTTTTACAATGCAATAGAGATTCTGGTTATACTTTGAACTCTGTTCTGAAATGATATAATTTAGGTTCTGCTTTGAATCTGATTCTGTGTGTGTTCTGGATTTTGTTTTAAGGGTTACATCACAATGGACACCAATTGATCCGTAACTGAATTGAATCGAGTGTCATGAATGGTTGTGGTCTGAATTGTTTAAGAGTTCAATTATATGATTGGCTTCTGGTCTGAATTGTTTAAGAGAATTGGAACTGAATTGAATCGAGTGTGTTTTTGTCTGTTGAGCTGTGTGTTTGTCTTTTGAGCTGTTACTGATTTTTGTTTCGCTTTTTATGTGTTTGTCTGTTGAGCGCAATGAAACAAGGTAGATAAGGAAGGATCGTCAAAGCATATGACGAAGGATCGTCAAAGCAGAGGAGGAATACAGGTAAATGTCTTCATGATTTAATCTCATTGAATGCTTTATGTTTGAGTTAGGTTGGTAATTGGTAATAAATAGAAGTGATTGTCTCTGTCCAAATGAAAAAGAAGTGGTTGAGTTAAATGACTTGCTTTGCGGAAAATAATGTGTTTGCTTTGTTTGTTGATTACAGTTGTGATAGGGTTATTAATAGAAGGTAGATATATGTCTAACTCGAATTTGTTTGTAGTTGGTTGTTTTGAATCTTGAATGCGAGTGTTCATTTCTTCTTTAAAACTCTCGCCTTCTCTTCCAACTCCAAACAGATTCCTATCTGTTTTTTCTCTCTTCTCTGAATTTGGAAAATGGAATTTAATCCATATAGCTAGTCTGCTAACTTTGTTGACTTACTTACCAGTCAACAAAATGTTGTCTTCCGGAACGGTTCAGATGGTGTTTCACTATCTGAATCGTAAGCTCCCTTCTTAGGCAGTCAAGGCATCGGAGAAGAACGTGGTGCAAACACTGAAGCCATTCGTAAAGAAAGAAGAACGTGGACCCCAACCGAAGATGTAGTGCTCATCAGCTCGTGGCTGAACACGAGCAAAGACCCTATAGTTGGGAATGAGCAAAGGTCTATTGCATTCTGGAAAAAAATTGCTGGGTATTACAATGCTTGTCCTAAGCTTGCTGGGTGTGAGAAGAGAGAGGCAGCTCACTGTAAGAATCTCTGGCACAAGATCAATGACATAGTTTGCAAGTTTTTTGGAGCATATGAAGCTGCAAACATAGAGAAAACTAGTGGGCAAAATGAGAATGATGTCCTCAAACTAGCCCACGAGATCTTCTTCACAAACCATAAAAAAAAGTTCACCCTTGAGCATGCTTGGAAAGAATTACGTAATGACCAGAAGTGGAGTGAACTGTCTGCGTCTAAAAATGATTCCAAAAAGAGGAAGTGTGAGGACAGTGAACATTCAGCAAGCTCTCCAGTTGATATGGCTGTAGATGATGAAGGAACTACTCGTCCCACGGGTGTTAAGGCTGCAAAAGCCCGTGGTAAGAAGACGATGGTGGAGGGGAAGGATCTGGACGCGTTTGAGACTATGTGGAGCATCAAGCAGCAGGATTTGGCGATCAAAGAAAGGCTGTCGAAGATGAAGCTTCTTGACAGTCTAATTGCAAAACAAGAACCCCTTGTTGATTATGAAGAAGCTCTGAAGAAGAAGCTCATTATTGAGTTGATGTCTAATTAGATGAAGTCTATTAAGTCTCTGTTTTAAACTCTGGTTAAGTTTCCTGGTTGTTGTATGTCTCTGTTTTTAATCTCTAGTTATGTTTTATTTCATCGGCTTGTTTTTTATGTTTCATCGACTTGTTTCTTATGTTTCAATGTCCTGGTTAGTGATGATATAAAATGGTTTATGTTCTTGTTTTAATCTCTGGTTGTTTCATCGACTTGTTTCTAGTATAAGATATATATGTTTTATGTTCTTGTTTTGTATATAAATTGTTCCTGGTTGTTTTATGGACTTGTTGAGTGATCGTTTTTGCTAATGTTGGTGTTGTTATTCTTCAGGATGGATGCTTTTGGTGGTGAATAGAAGCGTACTGTCTTCAAGATCATGGAGCATTGTGAAATGTGGAAGAGTCACGGACTTGTGTAGTGTGGAAGAGTCACGGACTTGAAGAATCACCGACAAGTTGTTTGTTTCTGTGCTTATGTAGTCTAGTCTTTGATACTCAGTTTCACGGACTTGTGTAGGCTAGCACATGTATTCACTTTTCTATGCTTGTGTAGTCTAGTCTTGTCTACTCTTTTGTTTTCTTGTGTAGTCACGGATTATGGAGATATGTATTCTCCTTCATTTTTTCTATAAAACAACTTCTTGTTCTCTTTTTATAACCATACAAGCAATTTCATGTTCTCTCTATAATTTAATCAAAGCAATTTCATGTTCTCTCTATAAAACAACTTCTTGTTCTTTCCATCTCTTTATCACACCAAAAACAATTACGACCAAACTTGTTCTTGTTCTTTCTGTCTCTTTATTACACAAAAAAAAATCTATTCACAAACATAACACTTGTTCTTTCCTTCTCTTTATTACAAAATCTATTCACAAAACAATTTTTATATGGCATCTTCTTCTCAAACCCCTTTAGATGAATCATTTGATGATGCATTTGATCAAATCTTTGATCAACATTTTGATCAAGCCTTTGAGAATTTTACCATTTGTGATCAAGAACGAAGGAAAAAAAGAAAAAAAACAAGCTTATATCGAAAGAAATCATGAAGAAGGCAATGTGCGTTTATGAAATGATTATTTCATTGAAACTCCAACGTATCCTGAAAATTATTTCTGACGACGTTTTAGAATGAACAAGCCATTGTTCATGCACATTGTGGATCGACTCTCTAACGAAGTTGACTTCTTTCGCCAAAAGAAAGATGGTCTTGGAAGGCTTGGTCTCTCAACACTCCAAAAGTGTACAACAGTCATTCGTGTCTTGGCATATGATAGTGCGGCTGATACGGTCGACGAATACCTCCGACTCGGTGAAACGACAACTCGGTCATGTTTAGAGAATTTTGTGGAAGGAATAATTTATTTGTTTGGCGATGAGTACCCACTACAAGAAAACACACCGAATTCCGACGGATCTTCCGACGGACACCAAGGTCGTCGGACATTTGCGACGGAATACTGACAAATTTCCGACCATATCCAAAAAAATGAAGTCGTCGGAAGTCCGTCGGCCATTTCCGACGGAATTCCGACGAACCATGTGACCGTTGCCGACAAATACATATGACCGTTGTATAGCCGTTTGGGATTGGACAATTCCGACGGAATTCCGACGAACCATGTGACCGTTGCCGACAAATACATATGACCGTTGTATAGCCGTTTGGGATTGGACAATTCCGACGGAATTCCGACGAACCATGTGACCGTTGCCGACAAATACATATGACCGTTGTATAGCCGTTTGGGATTGGACAATTCCGACGGAATTCCGACGAACCATGTGACCGTTGCCGACAAATACATATGACCGTTGTATAGCCGTTTGGGATTGGACAATTCCGACGGAATTCCGACGAACCATGTGACCGTTGCCGACAAATACATATGACCGTTGTATAGCCGTTTGGGATTGGACAATTCCGACGGAATTCCGACGAACCATGTGACCGTTGCCGACAAATACATATGACCGTTGTATAGCCGTTTGGGATTGGACAATTCCGACGGAATTCCGACGAACCATGTGACCGTTGCCGACAAATACATATGACCGTTGTATAGCCGTTTGGGATTGGACAATTCCGACGGAATTCCGACGAACCATGTGACCGTTGCCGACAAATACATATGACCGTTGTATAGCCGTTTGGGATTGGACAATTCCGACGGAATTCCGACGAACCATGTGACCGTTGCCGACAAATACATATGACCGTTGTATAGCCGTTTGGGATTGGACAATTCCGACGGAATTCCGACGAACCATGTGACCGTTGCCGACAAATACATATGACCGTTGTATAGCCGTTTGGGATTGGACAATTCCGACGGAATTCCGACGAACCATGTGACCGTTGCCGACAAATACATATGACCGTTGTATAGCCGTTTGGGATTGGACAATTCCGACGGAATTCCGACGAACCATGTGACCGTTGCCGACAAATACATATGACCGTTGTATAGCCGTTTGGGATTGGACAATTCCGACGGAATTCCGACGAACCATGTGACCGTTGCCGACAAATACATATGACCGTTGTATAGCCGTTTGGGATTGGACAATTCCGACGGAATTCCGACGAACCATGTGACCGTTGCCGACAAATACATATGACCGTTGTATAGCCGTTTGGGATTGGACAATTCCGACGGAATTCCGACGAACCATGTGACCGTTGCCGACAAATACATATGACCGTTGTATAGCCGTTTGGGATTGGACAATTCCGACGGAATTCCGACGAACCATGTGACCGTTGCCGACAAATACATATGACCGTTGTATAGCCGTTTGGGATTGGACAATTCCGACGGAATTCCGACGAACCATGTGACCGTTGCCGACAAATACATATGACCGTTGTATAGCCGTTTGGGATTGGACAATTCCGACGGAATTCCGACGAACCATGTGACCGTTGCCGACAAATACATATGACCGTTGTATAGCCGTTTGGGATTGGACAATTCCGACGGAATTCCGACGAACCATGTGACCGTTGCCGACAAATACATATGACCGTTGTATAGCCGTTTGGGATTGGACAATTCCGACGGAATTCCGACGAACCATGTGACCGTTGCCGACAAATACATATGACCGTTGTATAGCCGTTTGGGATTGGACAATTCCGACGGAATTCCGACGAACCATGTGACCGTTGCCGACAAATACATATGACCGTTGTATAGCCGTTTGGGATTGGACAATTCCGACGGAATTCCGACGAACCATGTGACCGTTGCCGACAAATACATATGACCGTTGTATAGCCGTTTGGGATTGGACAATTCCGACGGAATTCCGACGAACCATGTGACCGTTGCCGACAAATACATATGACCGTTGTATAGCCGTTTGGGATTGGACAATTCCGACGGAATTCCGACGAACCATGTGACCGTTGCCGACAAATACATATGACCGTTGTATAGCCGTTTGGGATTGGACAATTCCGACGGAATTCCGACGAACCATGTGACCGTTGCCGACAAATACATATGACCGTTGTATAGCCGTTTGGGATTGGACAATTCCGACGGAATTCCGACGAACCATGTGACCGTTGCCGACAAATACATATGACCGTTGTATAGCCGTTTGGGATTGGACAATTCCGACGGAATTCCGACGAACCATGTGACCGTTGCCGACAAATACATATGACCGTTGTATAGCCGTTTGGGATTGGACAATTCCGACGGAATTCCGACGAACCATGTGACCGTTGCCGACAAATACATATGACCGTTGTATAGCCGTTTGGGATTGGACAATTCCGACGGAATTCCGACGAACCATGTGACCGTTGCCGACAAATACATATGACCGTTGTATAGCCGTTTGGGATTGGACAATTCCGACGGAATTCCGACGAACCATGTGACCGTTGCCGACAAATACATATGACCGTTGTATAGCCGTTTGGGATTGGACAATTCCGACGGAATTCCGACGAACCATGTGACCGTTGCCGACAAATACATATGACCGTTGTATAGCCGTTTGGGATTGGACAATTCCGACGGAATTCCGACGAACCATGTGACCGTTGCCGACAAATACATATGACCGTTGTATAGCCGTTTGGGATTGGACAATTCCGACGGAATTCCGACGAACCATGTGACCGTTGCCGACAAATACATATGACCGTTGTATAGCCGTTTGGGATTGGACAATTCCGACGGAATTCCGACGAACCATGTGACCGTTGCCGACAAATACATATGACCGTTGTATAGCCGTTTGGGATTGGACAATTCCGACGGAATTCCGACGAACCATGTGACCGTTGCCGACAAATACATATGACCGTTGTATAGCCGTTTGGGATTGGACAATTCCGACGGAATTCCGACGAACCATGTGACCGTTGCCGACAAATACATATGACCGTTGTATAGCCGTTTGGGATTGGACAATTCCGACGGAATTCCGACGAACCATGTGACCGTTGCCGACAAATACATATGACCGTTGTATAGCCGTTTGGGATTGGACAATTCCGACGGAATTCCGACGAACCATGTGACCGTTGCCGACAAATACATATGACCGTTGTATAGCCGTTTGGGATTGGACAATTCCGACGGAATTCCGACGAACCATGTGACCGTTGCCGACAAATACATATGACCGTTGTATAGCCGTTTGGGATTGGACAATTCCGACGGAATTCCGACGAACCATGTGACCGTTGCCGACAAATACATATGACCGTTGTATAGCCGTTTGGGATTGGACAATTCCGACGGAATTCCGACGAACCATGTGACCGTTGCCGACAAATACATATGACCGTTGTATAGCCGTTTGGGATTGGACAATTCCGACGGAATTCCGACGAACCATGTGACCGTTGCCGACAAATACATATGACCGTTGTATAGCCGTTTGGGATTGGACAATTCCGACGGAATTCCGACGAACCATGTGACCGTTGCCGACAAATACATATGACCGTTGTATAGCCGTTTGGGATTGGACAATTCCGACGGAATTCCGACGAACCATGTGACCGTTGCCGACAAATACATATGACCGTTGTATAGCCGTTTGGGATTGGACAATTCCGACGGAATTCCGACGAACCATGTGACCGTTGCCGACAAATACATATGACCGTTGTATAGCCGTTTGGGATTGGACAATTCCGACGGAATTCCGACGAACCATGTGACCGTTGCCGACAAATACATATGACCGTTGTATAGCCGTTTGGGATTGGACAATTCCGACGGAATTCCGACGAACCATGTGACCGTTGCCGACAAATACATATGACCGTTGTATAGCCGTTTGGGATTGGACAATTCCGACGGAATTCCGACGAACCATGTGACCGTTGCCGACAAATACATATGACCGTTGTATAGCCGTTTGGGATTGGACAATTCCGACGGAATTCCGACGAACCATGTGACCGTTGCCGACAAATACATATGACCGTTGTATAGCCGTTTGGGATTGGACAATTCCGACGGAATTCCGACGAACCATGTGACCGTTGCCGACAAATACATATGACCGTTGTATAGCCGTTTGGGATTGGACAATTCCGACGGAATTCCGACGAACCATGTGACCGTTGCCGACAAATACATATGACCGTTGTATAGCCGTTTGGGATTGGACAATTCCGACGGAATTCCGACGAACCATGTGACCGTTGCCGACAAATACATATGACCGTTGTATAGCCGTTTGGGATTGGACAATTCCGACGGAATTCCGACGAACCATGTGACCGTTGCCGACAAATACATATGACCGTTGTATAGCCGTTTGGGATTGGACAATTCCGACGGAATTCCGACGAACCATGTGACCGTTGCCGACAAATACATATGACCGTTGTATAGCCGTTTGGGATTGGACAATTCCGACGGAATTCCGACGAACCATGTGACCGTTGCCGACAAATACATATGACCGTTGTATAGCCGTTTGGGATTGGACAATTCCGACGGAATTCCGACGAACCATGTGACCGTTGCCGACAAATACATATGACCGTTGTATAGCCGTTTGGGATTGGACAATTCCGACGGAATTCCGACGAACCATGTGACCGTTGCCGACAAATACATATGACCGTTGTATAGCCGTTTGGGATTGGACAATTCCGACGGAATTCCGACGAACCATGTGACCGTTGCCGACAAATACATATGACCGTTGTATAGCCGTTTGGGATTGGACAATTCCGACGGAATTCCGACGAACCATGTGACCGTTGCCGACAAATACATATGACCGTTGTATAGCCGTTTGGGATTGGACAATTCCGACGGAATTCCGACGGACTTCTTTACATCCGTCGGAATTTCGTCGGAATATACCGACGAACGTGGTTCGTCGGTATATTCCGACGACCGATGTCCAGCGGTAAATTCCGACGCCTACAGTTCGTCGGAATAAACCGAGGAACCACGTTCGTCGGAATTGTAGTTTTCCGATGAACTCTGGTCTCGTGTAGCCGCATCGTAATATCGTCGGAAGTTCGTCAGAATCACGTTTCTTGGTATTCGTCAGAAAGTCGTCGGAATTTCTGACGAAATTTCGACGAATTTTTTTTTTCCGACGAAACGATACCGACGGACGGGTTCGTCGGAAATTCGTCGGAATAGACCGATTCCGACGAATTACCGACGATTTCGGCCATCAGAATCCCCCTGTTTTCTTGTAGTGACCTAAGAAGACCAATCGCGGCTGATCTTCAACGTCTACTTGATATTAGAGAGCATCGTGGATTTCCCGGGATAATAGGAAGCATCGATTGTATGCATTGGGAGTGGAAGAATTGTCCCACCGCTTGGAAAGGGCAATATGCTCGTGGTTCGGGTAAACAAACAATCGTTTTAGAGGCGGTTTCTTCATATGATCTCTGGATATGACATACATTTTTTGGACCTCTATGTACCTTAAATGATATCAATGTTCTTGATCACTCACCTGTTTTTGATGACATAATAAACGGTCAAGCTCCTCAAGCACTTACTCCGTCAATGAAATACAATATCATTTCGCTTACTATCTCATCGAAGGTATTTATCCGAAATGGACAACTTTTATCCAATCTATTCGAATACCACAAGACCCGCAAGCAGTTTTATTTTCTCAACGTCAAGAAGCTGTCCGAAAAGATGTGGAGCGTGCTTTCGGAGTCTTGCAAGCTCGCTTTGCCATTGTTAAAAATCCAGCACTTTTTTGGGATAAAGTCAAAATTGGGAAGATTATGAGAGTATGTATCATACTCCATAATATGATAGTAGAAGACGAACGAGATGGATACACTCAGTTTGATGTTTCAGAGTTCCAACATGGAGAAGATACCGGAAGTTCACATGTCGATCTCACATATTCTACATATATCCCTTCAAATATCGCTAATATGATGGGTGTTCGAACTGGAATTCATGATAGACAAATGCATTAACAACTAAAAGCTGATTTGGTTGAACATATATGGCGTAAAATTTGGACGTGATGAAGACAACAACTGAGCTTGGATGCTTCTTTCAAATTATTCTCGTTTATTTTATTTTTCTTTGTTTTATGTTTTTATTTAAAAATCTATGTTTAAAATGTTTTCTTTTATTATGTTTTATTTAATAAATAAATTCTATATTTAATAAAAATAATATTTTAATTTTTTTTTAAAAAACCTCAGAATAAGAACCTCCCATTGAACCACGAAAATGTTTGGGGTTCTTAGCGTTAGCTCTTAAATCACTTTTACATCTTAAAATAATTAAAAAAAGAATAAGCACTCCTAATTGGGTTGTTGGGTTAATGGTGTTCTAATAGCATGAGTCACATCACCCTTATAACTTCTCATTATAAATAAACTTAGTACCATTAAATTACTAATTTTAATATCGCTGTTACTATTACAAAATAGATTATATAATGTTGGATAGAAACTTATCAAGTTTGGCGTACCTACAGGTAAGCCTGGAACTTTTATCCGAGATCCGGATTCGATCCGAGATTCGATCCGGATCCGATCCGAAAATCAGGATATCCGGAGGGGCCGAATCCGGATCCGGATAGTAAAATGTTGGATCCGTCAAAGCCGGATCTGAATCCGGATATTTTAATTTTTTAGTCCGGATATCCGGATCCGTAGGTTTTATTAATAACTATTTCAAAAATAGTAATATCTATATATAAAAATTAATTTTATTTAATATATTTTCATTTTTATAATAATATATATAAATTTTATGTAAATTTTGTAATATTGTACATAGAAATAATTAAAGATGTTATATATATATATTAAATTATTGTTAATATTTTATATATATTGATATTATTTTTTATTTATTTTAAGGATCCAAATCCGGATCCGGATATCCGCCGGATATTACAATTTTTAGGAGGATATCCGACATCCGGATATCCGAGAACCCCGGATCCGGATAAGGTTAGTAAAATTATGGATCCGCCGGATAAGGATCCGGATCCGGATACCTTAAAATTGCCCGGATACCCGATCCGTCTCAGGCCTACCTACAAGGTCAGTGCCCTTTTCATGCTTATAATATATACGGTCCCTAATATATACTAAACACCTTTCCATCTTTGAGATTCATATGCTTATAATATACCAAACACATACACGTTCGTTATATAATTACTCACTATTTATCAAAACTATGGTAAGACATGATATATATATATATATTTTGGACCCATAAAAGGAGAACAGGCTAATTTTCTCAAAATAGCTAATGCGTCCTTTAAGCAGACGCTGGTGGGTTATGTCAACCAATCATAATTATCCACGTGTCTTGATTAAACAATAAAGTACCATAATGGCATCACGTGAGACGCACATGGTCCATTCCCATGCATGCCTTTCTACCTCCCGCCGCGTCGTCTTCGTCGCTACCAAACCAAGGGCTCAAAAAGGTTTTTGTATGCAAGTCATTTATTTTAAGTATAATATAAAAGAATACTTTAAAGACAACGTGGTCCTGTGGTAAGAATGTTCTCACTCTTATTGTCCAAGCTGGATTAGAGTGAGGTTGATTATATTTTACGTACCTTATATTAGAAAGTTGAATCTTTTCGGTCCTTTTTCGGTTCCGTTTTTTTTTGCCAAGGGCTAATACTAGCTTTAGCCTTTTTGAAACTCGCTTAGATTCAGCCAGTCAACCAAATTCTGTATTCCAACAAAAGAAAAAATGTAAGGGAATAACTAGCTTTTTACAATCAAATACTTCATTTATTTCAAAATGTAGCATCGTCCATATAATTTTATCCTTGGGTCTCAAAATGTGAATGCCGCTCTGGGTTCGATTTCTCTTGGTCATCCGGAGCACCTTAAATGGTAAGAAAACACAGATCCTGCGGGTCTCGTAATAATTAGTCTTTGGCCTAGAAAGCTTTTGGGATCACATTACGGTTATAAAAAAAAAATACTTCATTTATTTCAAAACGTAGCGTCGTCCAAATAATTTTATTTCATTTAAAATTTTGATTAAAGGAAAACCATTTCTTCCGTATTTTAAAATAAGAACACAAAAATATCAATAGATAGAAATGTGCATTAAAATTATAAATGAAAATAGCAAATGTAAAATTTAAACATAATCGGATAATCCAAATCAAAAAAATAAAATTATAGATATTTAAGCGTTGTTTAAAATTTATATTTTCAAAAGAGGTGAATCTAAGTTGAAAAAGGAATTAAAAAAAGGAAATATATTCAAAAATAACAAATTCAGCTTAATGAAAATCAAACACAAGCCTAATTAGAAAAGGATTCGAGAGATCTTTGAAAAAGGAAAAAGAAAACATACATATCATATCACAAACGGGATTATAGTTAAATAAAGTGGTAAGTAAAATCCTTAAGCTGCAAGGATTAGGTTCCGTAAAAGGTGTTATAAAAAGAGAGTTAGGGTCTTGTTTTTTGTTACTCACATACTCATCATCAAAGTTCTCTGATAATTCTATTAATAATGGCGACAACAACAAGAATGTTTTGTTTCGTGCTCGTGATGGTTCTAATGGGATGTTGTTGCTCGGCAAAAATCTACAAAGTGGGAGACTCGAAGGGATGGAGAGCGAAGCACGGTAGCTATCATGAATGGGCTAAGCGTAAGGAATTCCAAGTGGGGGATTCTCTGATGTTCGAATATGATGGCAACGTCAACGACGTCACTCAAGTTTCCAGTCGTTTGGAATACCAATTCTGCAACTCCCTTTCTCCTAAAGCTGTCTACAACACAGGGCACGATGTCGTGACTCTCACGGAACCAGGTTATCACTTCTTCATCACCTCAAATCATTCTCAATGCGTAGCCGGACAGAAACTCGTCGTTTTTGTCGTCCATGACCATCCTATGATTCCTCCTCCACCACCACCGAGAAAGATCCTTTCCTTCGGAAAAGATTACAAGGTCGGTGACTCCAACGAATGGAGGGTTCCTGAAGAGAGTGACTTCTATTCCAAGTGGAGTGAGGAGAAACAGTTTCATGTGGGAGACAATCTTCTTTTCTACTACAACGACCAAGTCGATGACGTCCTAGAAATCAACAGTGATCTTGAGTTCAAATCTTGCGACACTATTTCTCCTGTTGCCGTGCACAATGCTGGACAAGATCTCATAAGGCTAACGAAACCAGGAATCCGCTATTTTATTACCTCAAAGATTGGTCATTGTGAGGCTGGGCTTAAGCTTCGAGTTGTGGTGCGACCACTATCCAAAAGTGTTCCGAAGAAGATGCAGTTGTCACCTTTCGACCGCTTCATCAAGTGGCTACGCGATTCCTTCACACCCCACCCCCATCACTAAGATTTCGTTTCTTTTTTTTGTTCTTTGAGCTTAGCTTCGTAGTGTTTTGTTTTCTTTCCTTCTCACTCGTTTATGTTCTTTAGTTTATTTTGCAAATAGTGTGTGCTTCTACTTATACTTCCATCGTTGTGGAGAGACTTGATTCAATAAAAATATTCTTCTTTAATACTTATCTGTATACACATGATGGGCTCAATAGCTCCACCTCCATGAAAAACAAAGAAATTGAACAAACGACAAGAGAAAAGAAAAAGAAACAATATCCTAATGAATTGGACAACGAATGAAAATAAAAGTTTATCACGCGTTTCATATAATATGGCACATTTTTAAAAGTCGAACTATATGACACAAATAACCAACACAAATTAGCAATAAGTTATGATTGGGTTCTACTCTTTTTTTCTTCTGTACACCTCTAGATCCTTCTTACATATATTGGATAAACCGAATAAACAATTGTTAGGAATCAGGTTTTTGATTTAACAAAATTTGTAAGTCTTTTTAAAACCAAAGATAACGAATTTATTTTACAAATTCTTATCTAGTATATATTTGTACTTAAACATAAAAAGGGGTGTATTTTTTTGGGCAAAAAAGAAGTGTATTCAACTGAGAATTTTAATTGATTTGTATTATAATAATAAATCCACTGTTATTTAAATATGATTTAAAAAAAAAATATTTAAAATCCACTATTATTGAACTTGATATTTTATAAAATATTCTAAAATTCATTGTCATTGAAAATATTTTAATTGTGGAGTTTAAAATTTTCAAATGATTTTAAAGCGTTTGAGTGAAGTTTTTTAATTAAAAAAAAATAAAACTCAGATTTCATGGTTTTTGATGATATACTATAGTATAGTAGTTTTTCATTCAAATCATCGAAGACCTCATTAAAAATTAAGCCATTTCAAACTTTAAATTGAATATTACGGATGCACCACAATTGTTATGCACAATTGTTATGCATGTTGCTATTCAGACCTATAATTTCATCAAACTATTACTGTATATCCAATTATTAAAAGATGGTATATCTCATATTTAACTTCATTTCAACTTTGAGAATATAGGTTGAGATGCTAAAATTAAGAAATCTAAAACAATTTATTACATAACGGGTAGTTAAAAATCCACTAAAAAAGAACGTGGATTTTGATAGATTATGCAATTACTCTTTGAACTCGTTAAATCGATCAAATTAACATTCGCAGACACTATTAACAGTGCCGGCTCTATATGCCGAAGGTGCAACAGCACCGGGTCCACCAATTTCAAGGGCCCATAATATATAGATTTACGTTTATTAAGCTTTGATATATATGGTAGCTGTGGACCTGTTGTAATTAAAAAGGCCCAATTGTTTGTTAAATAACAACACGTGACCCACTAAACCAATAACATAATTATATAATTGACCAGCACGTCCCACTACGATCAGGACCTCAGAGTACATCTGATTGATCATCAATCTCAGACCTGGAACAGGAACATGCTCAATGAATCTGTGGGAGCCGAAGATATCCCGAGAATCTTATCACTACGCATAAGTAGAACTGGCAGTCGGGATTGTGTAAGCTGGAATTTAACAAAGTCAGGGCTCTACACGGTCAAATCGGGATACGAGATGGCTCACGAGATGAGAACTAGGACTCTGTTCCCAACAGTCGCAGAACCTAGTACCTTAACTCCCAAGAAAGCGATCTGGAAACTAAAAGCACCAAGAAAGCTCAAACACTTTTTATGGAACTCAATCTCCGGCTTTATTGCGACGGTGGAGCAACTGAAGCATCGTCACTGTGCTCGCGAAAGCTCTTGTGTCCGGTGTGGAGCAGAGACAGAATCAATCAACCACACTCTTTTGGAATGCCCACCAGCCCTTCAATGCTGGGCTCTGTCTTCTATTCCAACATCTCCGGGGTATTTCCCGAGTAGTTCTCTCTACGCTAACTTTGATTACCTACTGTTCAGAGCCAGAACACGAGGAGTGAACGCGCAGCAATTGGAGACATTTCCATGGATGAGATGGTACATATGGAAAGCAAGGAATGATAAGGTTTTTAACAATAAAGACATACCTCGATGGATACGATTCAAATGGCGACAAAAGAAGCCGAGAGCTGGCATGTAGCTCAAATGGTAGCAGAGATTATCAACATTGGGGGAGAGGATCAGCCTGTAGGTGGCGATCAGACGAGCCAGGGAACTGAAGTAGGGATGTGGAAATGCCAGGTTGACGCATCTTGGATCGAAGATCAGGGCGATACAGGACTCGGGTTTGTGCTCCTCGACGATGAAAGAACCATCCTGTTCGGGTTCAAGGGTAATATCAGCTCGGCTTCACCTCTCCATGCGGAAGCGGAAGGCATAATCTGGGCGATGCAGGAGATACTTAAAAGCGGGGGAAGAGAGATTCAAATTCTGTCGGATTGTGAACAACTGGTGAAGATCATACTCACAGACATGGAATGACCAGCCTTAGCGCTGGAGCTAGACGAGATTAAAGCTTTATCCTCTGATTTCTCAAGCTTCTCTATATCTGCTATCCCAAGATCACAAAATGCACGTGCGGATAGACTCGCCAAAGGTGGCCGACTACGCAAACTCAACCCCTCAGTTAGTGCCTTTGCGCCCATATGGCTAGCCCCTGAAGCTAGTCTAACGGCTGCAGAGTAGCTTTAGATTCTATTTCGATGTCAAAAAAAAATTTATAAAATTGAAAAAAAAAACTGGTATGAGGTCTTTCTTCTCGTCTCAGCCGTCAGTAAAGATGGAGAATCTCAATTTTCAAGATCTGAAGGTAACTAAAAATCCATTGAACAAAGCTTTTATCTTTTATCCTAATTTGATTAGCCGTTTGAAACTACTTAATTTTCTTTTGTAATATCAATCTGAATTATCTCCTTCTATTTTTCTCTCCTTTTGTTTCAAGTTCTCTGTGCTTCGACAAAAAAAAAAATTCAGGGCATTTAGAAGATTGGAGTTGTCATCATTTTCTTATTTCCTCCATCTTCATACCAGTCAAGGTTTCCATCTTCATACCAGTCCAGGTTCTATTGTTTTATTCTTTAATTAGTAAATATTAGATTAATAGAATTGTTAATTTAAATATGGATCCATCTGGTCATGCTAAAAGACAAAAAAAAGAACATATAGAAAATTTCATTAGATCATAAAAAAGGATCTATGGATAAATTTGTTGTGAAAGAAACACATGAAAAAGAAAAAAATGATGAAATTAATATTGGTGATTCTTGTAATGTTAATATTGGTGAATCTAGTTCTCATGAAAAATTCAATAATATAGATAATACACAAGTATTGAATACTTCTAAAATCCTTGAAAAAGAAAATGTTGGTGCTGCTAGTTTTCTTGATATATATGATCCAAGAAATTGGAACATGTTTGACGAAAAAATGAAAGAAATATTAGCAGTAGATGGACCAAAAAGAGATTTGTCAATTGTAAAAGGTCCTAAAAACAAGGTTCGTAGAAGATTTGTTTCATCTTGCTACACTAGAGAATTGCCTAATGGAGAAACAAGTGATAGAAAATGGCTAGTTTATTCTATAGAATTAGATAAAGTTATTTGTTTTTGTTGTAAAACTTTTAAAAAAGGTATTAAAAAAAGTCAGCTAGCAAAAGATGGTCTTTCGAATTGGTCTCATTTACTTCTTAGATTAAAGGAGCATGAAAAAAGTAAAGAACATATTCTTAACATGAGTGTTTTGATTGAATTAAGACATAGATTAAAAAAATGAAACTATTGATAAAGTTGCTCAAGAACAATTTAAGAAAGAAAAATAATATTGGAAAAATGTATTAATAAGGATTATTGCTATTGTGAAATATCTTGCTAAGCATAATTTGACATTTCGTGGAACACATGAAAAATTATATGAAAATAGTAATGATAATTTTTTAGGATTAATAGAGATGTTAGCAGAATTTGATAGTGTTATAAAAGAACATGTTTATCGAATTACAAGTGGTAGTATTCATCATCATTATCTTGGTCATAATATCCAAAATGAATTAATTCTGTTGATTTCTTCAAAAATTAAATTAAAAATCATTACAAGGATAAAAGAGGCAAAATATTTTCCAGTAATTTTGGATTGTACTCCTGATGTTAGCCATCAAGATCAAATGACATTAATTCTAAGGTGCGTTCATTTTTCCTCAAATTTTTATAAGGTAGAAGAGTATTTTGTAGAATTTTTAAAAGTAGATAACACAACGGGCTTAGGAAGTTTTGAAGTGTTAAAAAATGTATTAAAGTCTTTAGATCTTGAATTAGATAATGTGAGAGGTAAAGGTTATGACAATGGATCAAATATGAAAGGACATAAACAAGGTGTACAAAAAATATTTTTGGATATAAATCCTAGAGCTTTTTATACACCATGTGCTTGTCATAGTTTAAATTTGGTCTTGTGTGATATTGCACATAATTCTGTGAAAATCGAAGGTTTTTTTGGTGTGGTGCAGCGTTTATATTCTTTGTTTGCTAATTCTGTAAAAAGATGGGATATTTTGAAAGCAAATGTGAAATTTTTTACTCTTAAGCAATTATCAACAACCCGATGGGAAAGTCGTATTGAAAGTATTAAAGCCATAAGATTTCAGATTATAGATATAAGAGAAGCTTTATTTCAAGTGAGTGAAAATGGTAATGATCCTTTGAATCAAAGTCTTTAGCAATAAACGAACTTAGTTATTTTGAATTTATATTATCTAGTGTTATTTGGTTTGATATATTTCATGTGGTGAATATGGTTAGCAATAAATTACAGTCAAAGAATATGCAAATTGACATTGCCATGACTGAGGTAAGTGAACTGATTTCTTATTTTAAAAAGTATAGAGAAACTGGTTTTGTTGATGCTATGATGAAAGCAAAAGAAATTGTTAATGGAATTGGTATTGAACCAGTTTTTATTCAAAACGTGTTATTCGTAGAAAAAAACAGTTTGATGAAACTAGTGATAATGAAACTATATTATCTGTAGAAGAGAATTTTAGGATTCAATATTTTTTGTATATAATAGATCATGCCATTAGTTCTCTTGATAAGAGATTTAAACAATACAAACTATATGAAAACATATTTGGTTTTTTATTTGATTCTGCTAAGTTGAAAATGTATGATGATGATAGTTTAAAATCATGTTGTAGTTTTTTAGAAAATAGTTTAAAAACTGAAGATTTGATAGATATAGATGGGGATAGACTTTTTCTTGAACTTAAGTTTCTTAAAGAACTTTTACCAAACAAAAGGATGGGTGCATGTGATGTTTTGAATTTTCTTGTAGAATTTGATAGTTTTCCTAATACTACAACTGCATATAGAATTTTACTAACTGTTCCTATTAATGTTGCTTCTGCAGAAAGAAGTTTCTCCAAACTTAAGCTTTTAAAATCATATCTAAGAGCATCTATGTCACAAGAAAGATTAAGTGGATTAGCTTTAATAGCAATTGAGAATAATTTTTGGAAGAATTAAATGTTGAGTCTTTGATTAATGATTTTGCTTCAAAGCATGTAAATAGAATAGCTTTATTTGGTTGAGTGATTATGAGAGAAGTTTCCAAGAATAAAGACATGTTTTGTTTGTTTTTAAACTGTAACAGTTATGGTTATTTGTTCTCTGTATTTGAACTTAAGACAAAAATATGGATGCACTTTTGTATCTGATTTTCATTAGTAAAAAATTTATTTGGAGCCTTTTTTTTAATGATAGCACCAGGTCAAGGTAGCGACTGAGCCGGACCTGACTATTAATATCCATTTAATATTTGGATCATATGATTCATATCAGTGCGTAAAATCATCCACATGAGTGAGTATACATGGCTCTTAGCGTATTTTCAAGCACAACACTTGTTTTGCGGTCAATATCACAATATTTTATTGTAGTTTCATCATTAAATATTTTTTTTCTCCGATGACAACGCTAAACTTCGCACTATTTTTTTTATAATATTATTAAAGTATTAAAATATAACTTTGTTATTAATATTTAAAATATAAAAAATTATTATATAACATAAAATACATAACAATTAAAATATTTAAAATAAAATATTTAAAATAAAATATTTACTATTTCAATATATAATAATAATTTAATAAAAGATTTAAATCAATTATTTTAATATATAGTATTTAACTATAAATATTTAATTTATGATTTTATATGTATTATTTTCTTATTTTTCACTTATTTAATTATACAGTTTTGTTAATAAAATATGTGAAAAGCGTTTAGTGTTGTGAAAGTGAAATTATAATGTTGCACTAGTGTGACTTTTAATATTGGTTTGGAGAATTTTTGTGTGAAAATCACACTAAATAGAGTTTTATTATTGGGTCAGAAATGACCTTAGTCTTTGTATTTGCACTATATAAGCAAGTTTACAATGTTGCATCATGAGCACAACAGAGTAACATTATTAAATGATGATAAAGTAATTGTAAATCATGTCTAAAAGAGAAAGAAAGATAAAAGGGGCAAGAACAAGTTTTCACATTAATTTGAATACTCGATTAGATTGAAGGCTACTTGAGCATAGCATAAACCAGAATGTCAGTCCAAAACAAGCAAAAGTACATGTTATTAAAACCAAACAACCACCTGAATACAGTACTCTATTTTTTTGACATCAGTACACTTGAATATAGTACTCTTTGCACAACAAATCAATTTTGGATTTATGAGGAGGCATATTGCAACTCTAAACAGTGACTAATATATTCATACAAGTAAATTTGTAGAGGAGGGGAGATACTAAATAGATTAGCAAAGGGTCTGCTGTTTTTTCTGGGTGGATGCGTGATCGAAGTTTGTTTAATTTATTTAGCTACGAACAAACCAGAAATATTTTTCAACAAACTAGAAATATTTTTCATTATATTCCCGATAATATGTGGGAATATGATAACTGCTCCATCTTGTTTTCAACCAAGCTCTCCTAACGAAACTAACATGCCGTATAATCATTGTTCCATCTTGTTTTTACTTGCCAGAATCTTATCTGGAAAATATTGCTATACGAGTGCCTTCCTGGAAGTAAGCCCACCAGCTCCATGCTCCCATGAATGGAGGAGCATCCTTCACGGAAGAGCCCTTCTCAAAGGGAACTTGGGAAAAGAAATTGGAAACAGATCAACTACTAAGGTTTGGCAAGACTCATGAATTTCTCAACAACTCAGAACATCAAACCATTTGGACCAACTCTAATGGATGGTAGAGACTTAAGAGTCTCAGACCTCACCGAGTTTACTTGGAATAAGAAGAGGATTGAGGAGATCTTACATGATCTCTCCATCGGAATACAGTGTCTACGATCCAGTCAAGTGGGACTGGAGGATGCCTTCACATGGCAACCTTTAAGAACCGGCATTTATTCTACTAAATCCGGTTACCACCTCTGGTCCCAAGACATCAAGCGACTCCTCGATGATTATTAACTGGTATAAGGACTTATGGTCAATCTCTTCTTCTCCTAAGCTGAAATTTCTTCTCTGGTCTATTCTCCAAAAAGCTCTTCCCATAGGAGAGAACCTCCTAAGAAGAGGTATCAGCTTGGTGGTAACCTGTCTAAGATGTGGAAACAATGAATCAGCAACTCATATTTTCCTATCTTGTCCCTTTGCACAAAGAGTGTGGAGCATAATACCTATTCCAAATGCAGTTCACCTAGGTTATGTTCCTAGTTTCTAGGAGGTGGTAATTTTGTTCCGCAATATCTCTTGTCTACCATCTTCAGGAATCTCAATCAATATTCTTCTGTGGGTCTGCTGGTCTATTTAGCTCTCTCGTAACCAACTCCTCTTTGAAGATAGAGAACTGTCTCTGGAAGAAGTATCACTAAGATGCACCACCTACGCTCGCGAATGGATCTCTCTGCACAGAATATCAGCAAATTAATTTTATTTGTTTACAATTAAGTCAAATTATTTGTAATTTTGTTTAACTATTTTTTTAATAATTAATTTCATTAAAAATGTAATTCATTTTTTTTTTGAATAACTATTATATTTAATTTAGTGAATACATTTATTTTAGGGCAAATCTCCAAAATAGCATCTTTCTAAGTTTATATCACAAAAATAGCACTCAAAAACTAAAATGACCAAAATAGCACATCTCTAAGTTTATCCTTTGAAAATTTTAATTTTTTTATTTTTCAAAATTTGAAATCTTATCCCCAAAACTTCATTTCTCAACTCTAAACCCTAAACCTTAAACTCTAAACCCTAAACCCTAAACCCTAAATCCTAAACCCCACCCTTTAACTCTAAACCCTAAGTTTGTGACTTTTGATAAAACATTAAGTGCTATTTTTGTGACTTTTGACCTTGAGTGCTAGTTTGGGAACATAAACTTGATTTAATGCTATTTTTGTCTTTTTCTCTTTATTTTAATATCTAAGTATATAAATTCTAGTAAATATAGTTTTTCTTTTCTTTATATAAGATACATTAAACTGCTAATAATCCATTTTTTAATTAATCTAAAAAATCAACCTTCTATCGTTCAAGTTAGATATTTCATCACTGTTAAACGTAAATAAATTGATAATTTAAAATTTTAAAGTATTTTTTCATTACACCTTTTAATAAGTTTTGGTCAAAAATTCAAACATTTAACTATCTACAAAAATTTTATTTGATTAATAATATCTTAATTTTGTGTATTTATTGAGACTCACTCCTAATTATTTTTTTAAAAAAATATTTATATTATTTTATATATTTTCTATGATGGAAATGTTGATATATTTGTAAATATTTATTAGTTTAGTTTTTTTTTAACTTTATGATGGTATATGAGTTATTACCATATTTTAGAAAATTTATCAAAAATATAAATTATATAAATGCAATTGTCAGTGTCATATATAACTTTATGCCATGTCATATTTTTAAAAGTCATAACATCTTTCTTTTGTGAGAATGATTAGTGATAACATGTAAGTAATTTTTGAAAATTATTTCACAAATACTGTCCCTTATGTTAAGCGTACTCCACCAGACCAGCTTTGGCCTTTTTGAAACTCGCTTGGATCCACCCAAAGTCAACCAAATTCTGGATTCCAATAAAAGAAAACATGTAAGGGAATAACTAGCTTTCTACATTGTAACTTCCACAAGAAACTTTTTAAATATGTAAAGCTATAGTGAAAATTATCACTCACCAAGATGGCAAGACCGAGACATAGATACCATTCAAATAATTATTTTTTCACTACTCTCAATCACAAATCCCACCAAAGAGATAAGATTAGAATAGTATCTTAAAAGCAGTTTAAGGGTTGCTAAAAAAAGCATTTTAAGGCTCCATTCATAGATTCTGTAACCCGTACAACTCTGAAGATATGGTATGAGACATGCTACTATGAACTTTCATGTTTGTCTCGCCAAAGTGTTTATTACCTTGTTTAGTAAAGAAGACAATGTCAATACACATTATATATACTGTATGCATAATCAAAATGTAGGAAAGAGCTTCTAAGTTATTTGGCTAAAAAACCTTTTCTGGTCTAACAATTTTAGAAATGTTCAGCGTTACTAACAATTTCTTCCTTAAGGCCGTCAACAAAGACTCCATGCTGTACATCAAAGAGAAGCAAGTGGGTTTAATTATTCAAAAACAAAACTAAAAGATAAACTAACACTTGTGAAGATTATCCATCAAACCAACATGAGTGACTTGCTTGACGATAAGAGATTGGATAGTGGAGAACCTGACTTGTGAAAATTGTCCATTAAACCAACCCGGATGACTTGTTCTGACACAGCCTTTGCCAAAACAAAAACTATCAAAAAGTTCATAACTTGCAATTACAGAATCTCAAATATTCTAATTACAATAGAGAACCTAACTTGATATCAAATAAACCTGGGAGAAAAGAAAAAACCTTCAAATATAAAATTACTATATTACAGCATGTATACTATAAAATTAGTATGTTTTAAAAAGTAATATAAACATTTAATTATTAACTAATCGTGTAAAACAAATTTTTATGTATATAAAAGTAACAACAAACATATGTTCGAACGCGCTGATCAAGATCTATATTAGATTAACAAAGATAGATAGATCAATATATATATATATATATACATACATAATTTTTCATTATGGACAAACAAAAATACATAATAATTATAAATGAAAATAGCAAATGTACAATTTAAACATAAGCCTAATCAAAAGAATTAGAGATATTTAAGCGCTGGTTATAATTTATATTTGCAAGAAAGAGTCTAGGTGAATCTAATAAGTTGAAAGGGGAAAGAATGAAAGGAAATATATTCCAAAACGGTTATTACAAAAGGATTCGTAGATCGAGATCTTTGGAAAAGGAAGAAGAAAACATGCATACATATCACAAACGGGATTATAACTAAATGAAGTGGTAAGTAACTAAAATCCGTAAGCTGCAAGGATTAGGTTTCGTAGAAGGTGTTATAAAAAGAGAGTTAGTGCCTTGTTTTTTCTTATTCATATACTCATCAACGTAACGTTCTCTGATAATTCTATTAATAATGGCGACAACAACAAGAAAGTTCTGTTTCGTGCTCGTGATGGTTCTAATAGGATGTTGTTGCTCGGCAAAAATCTACAAAGTGGGAGACTCGAAGGGATGGACGACAGCGAAGCATGGTAGCTATTATGAATGGGCTAAGCGTAAGGAATTCCAAGTGGGGGATTCTCTGATGTTCGAGTATGATGGCAACGTCAACGACGTCACTCAAGTTTCCAGTCGTTTGGAATACCAATTCTGCAACTCCCTTTCTCCTAAAGCTGTCTACAACACAGGGCACGATGTCGTGACTCTCACGGAACCAGGTTATCACTTCTTCATCACCTCAAATCATTCTCAATGCGTAGCCGGACAGAAACTCGTCGTTTTTGTCGTCCATGACCATCCTATGATTCCTCCTCCACCACCACCGAGAAAGATCCTTTCCTTCGGAAAAGATTACAAGGTCGGTGACTCCGACGAATGGAGGGTTCCTGAAGAGAGTGACTTCTATTCCAAGTGGAGTGAGGAGAAACAGTTTCATGTGGGAGACAATCTTCTTTTCTACTACAACGACCAAGTCGATGACGTCCTAGAAATCAACAGTGATCTTGAGTTCAAATCTTGCGACACTATTTCTCCTGTTGCCGTGCACAATGCTGGACAAGATCTCATAAGGCTAACGAAACCAGGAATCTGCTATTTTATTACCTCAAAGATTGGTCATTGTGAGGCTGGGCTTAAGCTTCGAATTGTGGTGCGACCACTATCCAAAAGTGTTCCGAAGAAGATGCAGTTGTCACCTTTCGACCGCTTCATCAACTGGCTACATGAGTCTTTCAGACCCCACCCCCATCACTGAAAGCTTCGTTTCCTTTTTGGTTTCTCGTTTTTGTTCTTTATTTTATTTTCCAAATAGTGTGTGTTTCTATTTAGTTCGATCGTTGTGGAGCGACTTGATTCAATAAAAATATTCTTCTTTAATACTAACTGTGAAAGTCGAGGTGTAAGGTGAGGTGCGACTCCATTAATCTATTTTTGAAGAAGACACTTTCCCTGATTTCCATGATCAGTTCTAGTTACATTCAATCGTCTTTCTACATTTCAAGATTGTTTAGGTTCTCAGTATTCAATCGTTGCTCCTTGATGAGTTGTTTCTGCTTCTTCTGTTTCCTCCTATCTTCCTCCAGTTGTGTCTTTAGCCTTTACCAACTCATACTGGAAATCCAAGAAAACGGTAATTTCTATCAATGTATACACAAGAAAATGTGCAAAAAGCAACCTTAAGCATGTAGTTGCTTAACTTTAATATATCTTGTTCCGGTACTATACCACATGAGATCCCCTACAAAAGTTACTAATGTTAATAATCATCCCCATTCTTGGACGTAACTGAAATCAATTGTGGCAATCCCTTTAGTTTCATAACTAGCTCTTCTTCTTTTTTTTCACGGGTGAAATTCATTTCATAGAGGAAACAAGGTTTGATACATCAATTGGCGGATGAAAGAGCAATCCCCAGACACAAGAGCCCACATGAAGGCGGCAACTAGAACCCACACCGGGGTAGCTTTTGCAAAAAAAAAACAGACCAAAGCTAAGACTAAAACTAGACAGATGATTTACCAATTACCCAAGAACAGTAAAGAAGTTGACTTAGCAGAATTTAAAACATAGTAGGAGCCAATGATCGGGAATTGTTGTTGCTGCACATAGCCCGCCACACGAAGAACTCCACCTCCTGCACCCAAGACACCACGACTTATCGTTGCTGCTCACGCCCGCCACACGATAACATCCAAGACACCAAGACCCTATGACTTCATTACTCCAAGATAGAAGTCCAAACAAACTCTTCACGACAACCAAGCCTTGCCAAACGAAACGAACCACTCCAGACACGCTCATGGAAGAAGAAACGAAACGGCAAGCGACCACTACAACCACCACCATACGAAGTAAAATCTGCTAAATCAACTCTCACCATGGGGACTCTTGACATCAACAAACTAAAACTTGAGCCACTACAACATTTAGAGAACATGATTCTCCAACAAGGGATGATGAAGTTTGACGGTTTCCAATTGCTCCAACTATTAGTCTCCTATTGATAAGAATTCAGCTTGTGTACTAACAGACAATCACCAATGGCACATTACGATCAAACTACATCTCTCCAACAATCACCATCCCGACTCTAACCTAAGAACCGAACAACACAGTTCAGACTGAAAAAGTCAGGTCTTGACATCGGAAGCGAGGCAGGGACACCAAATCGCATCTGCCGCCCATTACAAATCTCCTCCAACAGTCCCACCGCCACAGAGGGAGGTAGATCCGTGGTGAAGGAGTTGTCTTACCTCGCCACGCGCCGTCGTCACAAAGCTACCTCGGAGATCTGCAGAAAGGAAAATCAGATCTGACAAAAGCTTTAACCCTAAAAGCCGACTCCCATCTCCACCGTCCCGCTGTGAGTCTTGCCGTCACTCCATAGAAAGCCGCAATAGAGCTCGGGTTGAAGCCTTGACAGTAACAGAGTGACTTGCATATCGACCAAAGAGAACCGGAGGAGAGGAGAGCAAAGATTAAACGAGAACAATGAAGGAGTGGAAACGCCTCCGGCTCCGTCGAGACGGTGGCCGGAGCTAGCTATTCTTCGTCGGAGTTTTCTTCTGTGTTATCGCCTTGACTAATAACTCCAATGTTATCCCCTAGCTTCATTTTCATAACTAGCTCTTCTATTTCTAGGTTTTGGCGGTTCAATAAACCAACGCAATAAACTATTTTAATGACTAATTTTTAAAATATAAATTATTCACACAATTGCATTTATGCCGATGTGTCATCACAAGAGACCTTCTCACACTCTACATTCAAAAACACTTTCTGATACTAGATTAATTACAAAATATGCCACCGGACCTCCTAATTCTTTTTATATTATCATTATTCTTGATTATTATAATAATCCGACATAAGACATAATTGAATTTGAATGATTCTATTGAATGGTTCACTTGCTATATAATAAATGATTGAAATAACATGTAGTATTTTCAAATTATAACCTCTAACCTCATAAAAATACCATTCTTCACGAACCTCATAAATTCACGTAGTATATTATTATTATTATTATTACTATAACCTCATGTAAAAAAAAGTTTTTAAATAATAACCTCAATTAATAGGACACAGTTTATATTACTAGAAAAATATAAGTATCCGAAAAATCTAAAAATTAAACTTTATATTCGTACATATAACAATGACTTCATCAAAGAATCTCTTCTTCAAGAATATATAGTCGTCTGTTTCTTTTCAGAAAATTCCATATATATTAAAAGATGAGTATTTTTAATAATTAATTTTAAAATGTAAGTTATAAACAGAATTAATTGTCATTATGATTATATGTCAGCTTAATGGGTGCTTTCACCTTCTTAAACTAAAAAATCATCTTTCACTAAAGTAATTACAAATATCTATTAAAAGATGAGTATTTTTTATAATTAATTTTAAATATGTAAGTTATAAACAGAATTAACTGTCATTATGCTTATATGTCAGCTTAATGGGTGTCACCTTCTTAAACTAAAAAATCATCTTTCACTAAAGTAATTACAAATATATATTAAAAGATGAGTATTTTTAATAATTAATTTTAAATATGTAAGTTATAAACAGAATTAATTGTCATTATGCTTATATATATGTCAGCTTAATGGGTGCTTTCACCTTCTTAAACTAAAAAATCATCTTTCACTAAAGTAATTACAAATATGTCAGTGATCTTCTCTATTGTACATGTTGTTATTAGTATTATTTAGGAAAATAGAACCACAACATGAAAAATGATTACATTGGTCATACCTATTCTACAAATTTTTTTTTTATGACTAACAGGTAACATTTGTTCAAATAACTTCATAATATTTGATCTGTTATATGGTTTTTGAGGGGTAAACATGATGCTTCTTAATAGCTTCTACTAGGGGCATTGCCTCCGCGCAAATGCGGAGTTGTGGACAGAGTTCTTGTTTCATATCAATATTTTTGCTAGGGTTATTGTAGTTGTGAATTTTGCGTTTTTGAGTTGTTTTTCAAGTTTTTTTTATTGTTATAGGGTTAGAGTTGTGATGATAAACTGTGTATGCATTGTTCTCCACTTATGAAGGACTAAACTGTGTTAGTAATGCGATTGATATAGTTCGTGTTGTTGTTTGTTGTGTCACTGAAACTTATTGTTTGTTGAGAGTACATAAATTATATTAAAGTTGTTGAGAGTACCTTTTATTTCTGGATATTTTTTCTCCAGTTTAGTCGTGTAAGTTGTGTGTATTAAGTAATAATTTTTATTATCCTTATTATGTTTGTTATATGTTTTTATTTTATTTTTAAACTTGTTTCTCTTACCGGACCTTTAAAACAAATACATGAAGACTTGTAGAAATAACTATAAAATGAGTGACAGTTCTGAGTGTTTGAGCTTTAATGAGTTTTAAACGAATTTATGTATTTCACGTAAGAAGACAATAGCATTGGCCTGTTGATATTGGGTATGTAAGCTATTTTTATAAGACAAGAGGAGTGAGCAGGTGGAGCTGTTGTTGCCGCATTTGTGTCTATCGGGATTGTCTCTTATATCTCTTGTTGTGGCTGTGTTTGTTTATCTTTTATTTGATGGGTAATATGTAAACAAAAATCATTGTTAGTTGTATTTATCGAAGTTCATAATTTACTCTGTTTTTTGGCTTAGGTAATTTCACTGATCTTGGTTGTCGGCTTCGTCTTCTTCGTTGCGAAAGTAAGTTTGTAAATTGTTAAATAGCTGGCCGTGTAGTTTGTATTTGCTTAGTTGACTTGATGTATGTGTCGTTGAGTTTTAGTTGAGGTGATTGGTTTGGTATATTTGTGATGTATGTGTCGTTGAGTTTTAGTTGAGGTGATTGGTTTGGTATATTTGTTTTGAAGTTTATTTCTAAGATTAGACCAAAAAAAGAGGTGATCATTAATGATTCGTCTTTTTTGGAATTCTAGTTTTTAGTGTTTTGATTGTTTGGGTTGTTGTGGTTTCTTTTAAGATGTAAAATAAAGGTTTGTGTAAAATTAGTTTGATAAGTAAGGGAGATAAATAGACGACCACATAATTTGGGTATGAAATATTTTTGATTATTGATGTTAGCATAATATATATAATAATGTAAAGGATATTGTGTGTTGATTGTCTCTTACGGATCAATGAGGAGACGAATAACGACTTGAGTTGTTTCTTTGCTAAGGTCAGAGCCTTGGACAAAATGGATTTGCCCAACCACATCTGCGAGTTTAAATATCAGTTATGATAACTAAACATATTATAAACCCATATGCAATATGATAATATACCTGGGAGTTCTAGGTTTGTGTTCGCAATCACTTGGACATTGTCAAACAGTCTAATTATGATTGGAGATGGATCTCAGGAGCACCCGTGATGACTTCATCAATGATAGTTGGTGAGATGAAACAAATGAGGAATGAATGATCAATTATCTTGTACATGCTTGAGCACCTAGCAACCTCAAAACGGTCGACTTTCACAATGAAACCGACTTTCAAAGATGGCATGTAATGATTAGCACGTCCAGAGAGAATAAACCCATAAATCACGGAATCTGCAAATAATATTATTTAACAAAGAATCAGAAAATCAATTAAAAATAATTATATTAAATAAGTGTGATAAATCAAAGATTAACTTACATTTTCATCAAGGAAGAGAACCGTGATTCCCATAAACTCACTGTCTTTCTTGAAGTTCAGGGAATCCCACAAGCGAGGACGTTAGAGGCTATGCTCTGACTACTACGACCAACACGGAGAGACTCGAAGGTTGAGTGACGGATGCCGGTTCGCCGGTTTGAGGAACTGGAGAGGCAGAGAGACATTTTCTAGAAGATCGTTAAAGCTAGGAGGAATCAATGAGTTTTGTGGAGATGCAAATTGGGTTCATCAAAGATGAGAATCATATATATAGGGTTTACAAAAATGCTACAAATCAGGAACATGTAAGATCAAGCGATTTAGGATGGAGAGATGAAGAGTTCACCGGTGAAAAAAAAGATTACGAACAGACACACAGCGCAACTCTGTAACTCAGACTTGTCTAAGACAATGATGAAAAGAACCCTAACTCATGTTAAACGAAGACAGTTTACAATATGGAAAAACTATAATTGTTGTTTTTTTCATATAACGTGATGAACATCATTTAAAAATGAAACTCATAATACAGTTGTAGGCCCGGCCCACAGAGAAAATCGAAGAAGCAAAGGTTTCCGACCTTCATAAATATATATTAGTTTCAGCCATCAATGTACAAAGTATCATTTAATTTAGTTGTATAAATGTTGGTATTTATATCTTAATAACCCGGGTTTGAGCCACATGCTTAACACTTTTTCACACTTTTTAAAAGTGAGACCCATCAAAATGCTGACGTGTCACCTCAGAAAAGAGATAACTGTACTATTATATTATAGATTATGAAAAATGGGATATGTGTTTAATATGCCTCATGGTTTGAAGTCATTTTATGGATCTAAAAGTAACTATCTGCCATCGAACCATTATTCTCATGGATGTTATTTTTATTTATTATTGATACTGTTTTATATATTTGATTTAAATCACCATATACAAATTTACTAAGCGTATTATTCAGTTTACTTGGGTGTACCCAAATATACATATACAGAAAATTGAATAATACTATTAATTTCAATACCAAATATGCCATTTATTAAAAAAATAGTAGGAGTATTGGCCAACTTTTTTTTAAAATACGCATATATAATACAGTTAGAGTAATGTCATAGTTGGAATAAACTAATCATGTAATATAATCTATGTATTAATGACAGCAAATATATAGCTAAAAACTAGTACGTAATAATTGATTTTATCTTCTTATATGGCAATTCAATATACGTGTATCCACTAATTTAGTCTACTTTATACGATAAATGTTTGCCATAAACCAAAATAATTAAACTTTTATTAACCGAAAAATCTATAATATAAAACTAATTTTTTAAAAAAACTTTCCTAATATTAATACTTTAAAATATTTCATCCTGCGGGTCACTACCTAGTGTTGATAGAAAGTACCTCGTCATGTTATCCAATTATACTAATTAGCAGATATCTTAACAAATAACTTTTCCTTTATTTTAAACTAGGGGGGTGTCCGTACATTTATATTTTTTACTTATTTCTTTATTCGTTTTGCAATTTTTTGAACAATAAAATAGATTAAAATATATTAGCAAAATTCAAATGATGATGGTTATTGTGAGAAGGATTAGATAATGTATAATTAGAAAATAGTGAACCAAATTGCAATAATCTAAAAGAAGAAGGATCTAAAATGTAAAAAGACAAAAAGATGACACGTGGCAGCAAACCCCCCTGCCACTTGTCGGAAGAAGAGAAAAAGTCTACTTTATATATAAAGATTTGACAATTAATATTTATGAAAAATTAAGTTTGTAATTTATAAATTCTGGTTGCGTAATTTGGTTAAGATACATTTAATGAAAATTATTATTTACTTCATATTATATATTACAATATTAGTTATTGTAAACTGAATATTCGCATAAATATTAATTTGCCAATCATTTTAAAAAATCACTTATAGTTGTAACTTTATAATTACTCATTACTAGGGGTGAGCATTTTACCTGATATCCGAAGTGGCACCCGAACCCGATCCGAAAAACCCGAACCGAAATCCGAACCGAAGTAGCAGAATATCCGAACGGGTATTGAATTAGGAGAGATTAGATATCCGAACCCGAACGAGTAATATCCGAATCCGAATGGATATCCGAAAATAACCGAACATATGTATAATTAACCTTATATTTCTAGTTTACATTTCTCATTTTATATAAAATATTTATATTGATACTACACATATTTTAAGTTCATATGATATACATGCAATCACACGGAAAATGATTTGCTACTCAAATAAAATGCATGTCAAATTTTTTATTTCAAAAATTAACAAAAAGTTGCATCCAAAATTTAAAAACAATAACCAAATTAATGTCTTTTTAGTTTCAAAATGTTATGTCCAAATCTATTAAACATTCAATCTATTAAAAAGAAAAAATTAGTTAAGTGAAAATTATATTTTTAAATACAAGAAATTTGAGAAATGAAAATTTAATTTTGTTTTTTCAAAATCTAAATATCCGAACCCGATCCGAAATAACCGAACCCGAACTAAAAATATCCGAACCCGACCCGAAGTACAGAAATACCCGAACGGGTTCTACATCTCTATACCGAAATACCCAAAAATCCAAAATACCCGACCTGAACCCGAACGGATACCCGAACGCCCAACGCCCACCTCTACTTCTACTAATTGAAGCTTATGTACATATAACAATAAAAAAAGATTCAGTCTTGGCTTACCTTACACCAAGCAGCTGCTTATCTTACAACAAAAAATTAGTTAAGTGAAAGTTATATTTTTAAATACAAGAAATTTGAGAAATGAAAATTTAATTTTGTTTTTTCAAAATCTAAATATCTGAACCCGATCCGAAATAACCGAACCCGAACTAAAAATATCCGAACCCGACCCGAAGTACAGAAATACCCGAATGGGTTCTACACCTCTATACCGAAATACCCGAAAATCCGAAATACTCGACCCGAACCCGAACGGATACCCGAACGTCCACTCCTAGTCATTACCTATATTAAAATTACCCAAAACACCTCGAAGTTATATAATTAACTGTGAAACAAAGAAAAAAAAAGAAGATAAGACGGAGGAGAGTTTCGGAAGCAGAGCCGTTGTGATGGATTCAGTTAGCATGGAGAACCCTAGGATGCCCCATATGAAACTCGAGGTGTAAGGTGAGGTTCTACCTTCTATGGCGAATCCACGAATCTAATATTGAAGGATCTACTTTCCCTGATTTTGATTATCAGCTCTGGCTACATTTCAATCGTCTTCCTACATATTCAACTGTTTCTCCTTGATGTGTTGTTTTGCTTCCTTTGTTTCCTCCTATCTTCCTCCAATTGTATCTTTAGCCTTTCACAACTCATACGACTGGAAATCCAAGAAAAAGGTAATTGTTCTATTCAATGCATACACAAGAAAAAGTGCAAAAGGCAATGCATCTAGTTTTGTAATTTTAATATCTCTTGTTCTGGCACTCGCTTGAAATCCCTACAAAGGTTACCAATGTTAGTATCATCGCCATTCTTTGTCGTAAATGAAATCTATTGTGATAATCCCTTTAGTTTCATAACTAGCTTTTCTGCTTCTAGGTTTTGGCGGTTCAATAAAGCAGGGCCAATCAAGATTTGAAGCATTAAAACATTGTAAGCTCTTTTCCGATAAAGAAAAAGAAAATCAGCCAACATGACACATACAACTTATGATCTTTTCTTAAGAGAAGAAAAAAAAAGAGAAAAAGAATTAAGATATGATAATTTAAAAATATGTTTATTATTAGGATCTTGGTTTTAGTTTTTTTTTTGTTTTAAATTATTAGAAAACTTGTCATTTTATCCAATTATGATAATTAGAAAATATCTTGACAGCAAAATTTTCCTTTATTTAAATTTGAAAATTAATATTTATGCGAAATTAAGTTCACAATTTATAAATTTTGGCTGCGTATTTAGTTAAATTACATTAACAAAAAATATTATTACCTTCATATTATATATTATATTAGTTACTGTAAACTTAATATTCGCAAAAATATTAACTCACCAATCATTTTACAAAGTCACTTATAGTTGTAACTTTGTAATTTCTCATTACAAATATTAAACTTACCCAAAACACCTCGAAGTTATAAATTTAATTGTGAAACAAAAAAAATATATACTATCTCTGTTTTAAAATGATACATATTTTAGTTTTTCACAGATTAATAAAATATACTCTCTTCGTTTCATGATAAGAGTCGTTTAAGGTTTTTTCACATAGATTAAAAAAATTAGTAAATTTTATATTTTACCCCTATTTAATACATTTTGTTGTTTGATTTTATTAAATAATAAATTTAAAATAAGGGTAAAACTGGAAATTTAATTTAATATTTGCATTACAAATATAAAACGATACTTATAATGAAATTTGAAAACCTAAAATGACATTTAATATGAAACACAAGGAGTGTTAAATTTTAGTATTAAATACATAGTTTTGTGATTATTTATTTCCCATAATTTTAAACCAATAAGAATTCAGTAAATTGCAATTAATTTTCTTGAAGTTTACAATTAGTCATCACTCCCTCTTTTTTTCTTTATACGATGTTGTAGTGATTATCACACAAATTAAGGCATTACGTAAAATACTTTTTATATCCTTCATTAATTGATTATTATGTCTCCTAAAGCACATGAATTAGAGTAAATATAAGGGTAAGTATAATCCTTTGTCACTTTATTTTGCATTATTTTTTGTAAACGTCAAGTATATTGACACAGAACAATTGATACAAAACTGTCATTTATAACAAAAGGGAGAGAGTATTAATTAGTTGATAAAGTGCACTGAAAATATAAAAAATGTATCTTGTTAAAACATTTTTTCTACAACATGCATTTTTATAAAACAGTGGGAGTAAAAAATATAAGACGGAGGAGAGTAGTAACAAAAATAAAAAAAAAAGACGGAGGAGAGTTGTGGAATTAAAGCAGCCCTGGTGATGGATTCAGTTAGCAGGGGACTCCTGAGCTGCACCATATGAAATTTGGGGGTGTAAAGGGAGTTTCTACGGAGAATCCATGAATCTAATTTTGAAGAAGCTACTTTCCCTGATTTCGATGAACAGCTCTGGCTACATTTCAATCGTCTTCCTACATTTCAAGATTGTTTAAGTTCTCAATATTCATTGTTCCTCTTTGATGTGTTGTTTCTGATTCCTTTGGTTCCTCCTATTTTCCTCCAGTTGTGCCTTAGTCTTTCACAATATATACCGGAAATCCACGAAAAAGGTAATTGCTCAGTGTGCAAAAAGCAACCTTAAGCATCTAGTTTCTTAATTTAAATATCTTTTGTTCCAGCATTACTGCATGAGATCCCAACAAAAGTTACTAATGTAAGTATAATCCCCATTCTTAGACGTAACTGAAATCATTTGTGATAATCCCTTTAGTTTCATAAGTAGGTCTTCTATTTCTAGGTTTTGGCGGTGCAATAAAGCAGTGTCAATCAAGATTTGAAGTATTAAAACACTTTAAGATCTTTTCAGAGAAAGAAAAAGAAAACCAGCCAACACATACAACTGATGATCATTTCTTAAGAGAAGAAAAAAAAAATAGAGAAAAGGGAGTTAAATCTCTGCAACTGACCTCTTTCACTTGAGCGCTGCTTGAATATTGGAGAGTTCCTTTTGATTTCTAGGTATGATGCCTACACATGACCATGGAGCTTTAATAAGTCAATTGACTAATCTTTCTCTCCATATTTATAAAAGCCAATAAAACTGAAAAACCTGACAAAAAAAATAACAACTTCTTTTACTTTGTTCGGTGCGGTAGTCATATAATGCAACTCTGCGAACTACCACAAAGTGCAAGATGAAGGATTCGAGTCAGTTTACTATCTCTTTATGAAATATGTGGCTTATAATTAAAAACTAGGATAATATATGTAGATCCTAAAATCTACACTAAGTATTTGATATTGATCAGGAGTTTAATCTAGGGAAGATAAATGATGTAGGCAACGATATCTTTAAAACACAACGATGTAATCAGTTTTCGGTAGACAAAAATGGACTTTGTTGATGAATAATATCGAATACAATGAGTTGAACAAAATCGAATGTTACAAACAAGATCGTTAAGAGAAAAAATCTAAAGATGGATGAAAACAAGGTCGAAGTATGGGTGTCGCTCTCTCTAGGGTTTTCAACCTATCCTTCTTCCTATGCATTGATCTCTTCTTATAACGGGCTGCTCTCGTGATCTTCGCAAGTGTTCCACGATCTCCGAATCTTCGAAGTCTCCGTCTGGAGCTCGCGTGCTCGCTACGGACTTTAACTCTTCGCAGCCCATGTCACTGATCGTGGCCCATGTCATTGATCGTGGCCCATTAATGTATTGACCGAAATTGGGTTCAACAATATCCACGTTGAAACGCGAATTATTATTTTTTACCGAACATAAAATTATGTATAAAAATTTGTACATGAATTTAGTTGGTTATTCATTTTGTTTTATCTTAAATTCATAATTTGTTCAGTAAATAATTTTTAGTCTACTTCTGAAAGAGAGTGGCTGGGTTTGAATTAGTGTACAACATAGAAATATTCGGATAAGTTTACTTCTCGTAAAAAACTATTTATTCTTTCTAAGTTTTCATATAAGTAAAAATACGTATGGATTTCATATTCCTTGCATGGTCTCTTGATATCATTATATTAGTAATAATACATATGAATTTCATATTTCGTACAATTTCTATTTGTAAAGTCCAGGTGATACTAAGTTGAAAAAAGGAAAAAAAGAAATGAAATACTCTCCCCGTTTCATTTTATTTGTCGTTTGAGAGTTATACACACGGATGAATAAAAAGTTTAATTTTGTACATTTTCAAATAAAAATATCATTACCTATACACCTAACCATATTTCAACCAATGAAAAAATAAATAGAAGAATCTTATTAATAATGTTGCATTGAAATCATAAAACAACACTTATTTTGAAACGGAAATTTTTCTCATGAACGACATTTAAATTGAAACGGAAGAAGTATATTCCAAAGCATTTATCTATATATATAAAGTTGAGTTTTTCCCTTCTTATGACATGTGGAAGGGGGTTTTGTTGACATGTGTCCTCATATTTTTTTGTATTTTAAATCCTTTTTCTTTTAGATTATTGAAATTTGTTCCATCAATTTTTAATTATGTACTATGTAATCCTTCTCACACTTATTAGTCTCTAAAATTCAAGAAATAAATAAAATAATATAAATGTATTTTAAATATTTAATTTAGTTACAATTAAAAATAGCATAAACTTTCACCATTCTATTATTTTTACTAATTTTTATTATTTCATTTACAAATTACATATATATTTCACTATTAATATTATAAGATAATCATACTAAGAATAAGAAACTAGAGCACCAACGCAAATAACCAAGAAAACGGGTCAGAAGGAGAATAATAATCGAAAGGCCAAAGCCACCAAGAAGTAGGAACATATATGCCTAAAGCACCGGAATCACAATCAGTAGCTAAAAGGTAAGAAACACCAACTAAACAAGAATATACAATGCCAAGCAAGTAAAAAACCACAAAGCTCTGGATAGAAGTGACCAAAGTTCCAAGAAACTAACTCAACACACTTATACCAAAGGAAACATGGAAAGAAAAGAAACAACTTGAGGGATAAAGAATGGAAGACAACCACCAAGAAATCAGAGGCTAAACTTAAGACCGGAAATAACCTTCCAATCCCATATAACATGCACAAACGAAAACATTATCCAAACCTCGAGTGGCAAACATGGTGAACGGGAGGGCCACCAGAGATGCGATGAAAGCTGCAAAGAGATGCGAGATTAGAAAGGGAAAGGGAGACAAAACGAAATCATCAAACTATGAAGCCGTTCTCGAGCTATGATAGAAGGCATAGAAATCAGAACACCAAAAACTAGATCTTGAAAACCAAGACGAGCAGAGACTATTGATGGTAAGCCAACATTGAGGAATACAACATCAAAAATGACTAAACTCTGACCCAACCAAGAAGATGCAATTCCTAACATCAGCTGAAATCTAAGGAAGAAGAGGAGCCGTCAATATTGACTGTAACAACCTACAATGCCATGACAATCAACCGAAAAACTGAAAACTCATAAACCCGATCTACAACAAATACCATATAATCTCACAGGTGAAGAAGACAAGGAAGAACAAGAGAAAGATGTAAGTCTTTTTCTGGTGATGGTAAGAAGCACCGCACACCAGAAAGGTAACGAAATACATAGACGGTGATGGCTCAAGGTCAAAATATAGGGATAGGGCAAAAAACATCTTAAAAGTTATAATTATCAAAAATATGAAAAAAACATAATACAATTTTAATGCTGAAAACGTTAATCTCAGAATCAATAAAGTTATTGAAATTCAATATTCTTTTACGTTAGATGCTCATTTCACTACTAACAAGTACTATACACACAACAACACATTATTCGAAAAAAACAAATACAAAATATATAACATATCATCTATTACTACATAACACACTAAAAACACCAAATAATGATCTTAACAAATAAAAACGACAACATAATTACATTATCCAAAAAATTATGTTCTTAGCAAAATAAAAATAGTATTCCGCGCAAAGCACGGACACCCTCTAGTTAGACTATAAACTCAGCTTAATGAAAATCAAACACAAGCCTAATTAGAAAAGGATTCGAAGAGATCTTTGAAAAAGGAAAAAGAAAACGTACATATCACAAACGGGATTATAATTAAATAAAGTGAGGATTAGATTCCGTAGAAGGTGTTATAAAAAGAAAGTTAGGGTCTTGTTTTTCCTTACTCACATACTCATCAAAGTTCTCTGATAATTCTATTAATAATGGCGACAACCACAAGAATGTTTTGCCTCGTGCTCGTTATGGTTCTAATGGGATGTTGTTGCTCGGCAAAAATCTACAAAGTGGGAGAGTCGAAGGGATGGACAGCGAAGAAGGACGGTAGCTATTATGAATGGGCTAAGCGTAAGGAATTCCAAGTGGGGGATTCTCTGATGTTCGAATATGATGGCAACGTCAACGACGTCACTCAAGTTTCCAGTCGTTTGGTTGGTGTTTTTGTCGTTTTTGTCGCCCATGACCATCCGATTCCTCCACCACCACCACCGAGAAAGATCCTTCCTTTCGGAAAAGATTACAAGGTCGGTGACTCCAACGAATGGAGGGTTCCTGAAGAGAGTGACTTCTATTCCAAGTGGAGTGAGGAGAAACAGTTTCATGTGGGAGACAATCTTCTTTTCTACTACAACGACCAAGTCGATGACGTCCTAGAAATCAACAGTGATCTTGAGTTCAAATCTTGCGACACTATTTCTCCTGTTGCCGTGCACAATGCTGGACAAGATCTCATAAGGCTAACGAAACCAGGAATCTGCTATTTTATTACCTCAAAGATTGGTCATTGTGAGGCTGGGCTTAAGCTTCGAATTGTGGTGCGACCACTATCCAAAAGTGTTCCTAAGAAGATGCAGTTGTCACCTTTCGACCGTCTCATCAAGTGGCTACACGATTCCTTCACACCCCACCCCCATCACTAAGATTTCCTTTCTTTTTTTTGTTTTGTTTGAGCTTAGCTTCGTAGTATTTTCTTTTCTCACTTGGTTTTGTTCTTTATTTTATTTTCCAAATAGTGTGGGTTTCTCCTTATTCCTATCGTTCTGGAGAGACTTGATTCAATAAAAATATTCTTCCTTGATACTAACTGTGAAACTCGAGTTGCAAGAGCATGGTATTAACCCCGGTATCTTAGCCAGAGTTCTTAGCTCATGATTTGACATTTTTATTTTTTTTTACACTTTTCGGCTAAGAGATGGTTCTTATATCTCTTATTTAAGAGACGGTTCTTAGCTTTTCTTAGTCAAAATCTAAGAAAAATTAAGAACCCTCTCTTAGCTGAAGCTAACACTACCAAAAAAAAACAGTGAATTGAATCACTTAAATTGTATCATAAAAATAAGTGATACTATTTTACATTACTTATTCTCAAATGAAACAAATATCCATAATTTAAAATCAGTTATAACAATTGACGTTATTATGAATTGATTTAACATCAGTTTAATTAAATGATATAATTTTTACTAATTTGTATCATTTTAACGGAACTGATATTAATTTAAAATTTTAAATCGCTTAAATAACTGATACATGTGTTTATTTTTGGCTAACATCATTTGTTAGACTTAGAATGTTACCAAACTTACGTCAACAAATAACTGATACAAACAAAATTGATTTTCTTTTTATTATTTAACCTTAGTTTGCATCATTTAAAATATTTGTTCTATTATAAAACTTTTTAAAAAATATCAGCCAAACTTACGTGAAATTAGTTACGATTTCTGCGATTTTGTTTTTTATGGCTTTAATTTATAATTGACTCATGTTCTTCTATAACTGCTTCATGATCTCAACAAAAGCATATTATCTGTCAATATTCTCACGCATCTGTTCGTGTTCTTCTCAGTTTTCTCAACTTTTTTATAAGTTCCAAATTTATTGTTCTAGGCTACTTGATAAGAAAAATTACCTGCGATGAATTACTTCTCTAGTCAAGCATTTTTTTTATGAGTCATGATGATAATGATTATATTTTTTCTTATGCATGGTTTGAAAGGAAAGAAGAATCTGCTAACTGGACGAATCTGATAAAAAAAAATATCTGAAAAGGTATATATTTTTTTTTTGACCGCAATCTGAAAAGGTATATTAGTTTTCTTTTGTTGTTCTTCTTCTCTTCTTTGGAAAACTATAATTTGTTTCCTTATGTTTATGACTTGAGTATTTTCTTTGTTAGAATTCATTCTTTTCAGTGGCAAATGAAGAACCTCTTGCATATTTAAAGGAGTAGAAGTCTCGGGAAAAAACAGATGATGGGAAATTCTTCAATAATCAATTCAGTTTCATGCTACAAATGGAGACCGAAGATGAACATAAAAGAAGAAGAATTCTTTTTAATTTCCAATCCTTTTCTCTACATGAATTCATGTTGTTTTATCTTCGTGCTTTTTGTGGAATCTACGTAATTTTTTTCTTGTTCTTCAGATTATCTTCAATGAAAAATAGTTTTTGGAAAAGCATTTTCCTTTCTCGCTAAATGTTCAAATGGTAAAAATACATTTACTCGACAATTATAAATTACAGAATTATTAAAATATCAGTTTTACAAATTAAAATTAGTTTATATCAATTATTGACAAATGATAGAAATAATTAAAATCATTTGCTTTAATTGACACCAAACTAACATCATTTATAAACTGATGTAGATTTTAATATCATTTTCTTACAATTGATACATATTGAAATCATTTGGTATAACTGATACAAATATTTAACTTTTTTTACATCAATTGTTAAAGGAATGATGCAAATTATTTGCATCACCACTTTCAGAATCATTTAATTAAGTGATGTAATATTATTTTACATCATTTATAAGTAATGTAAATATATGAAATAAATGATGCTAAACAACTATTTTTTTGTAGTGTAAGAACTCCAGTTAAGAGACTGGGGTTAATCATGGTCTAAGGTGTGGTGCGACTCCATTAATCTATTTTAATATTTACTATGTTACTAATAGTTTAATATAATATTTTGCCAGAACTAGAAGTGGCATATTTGTTAAGGACACACATCTAACACACACCATTAATAGTCATCTTACAATACTAAAAGGAGAATATGGTGAGCGGAGAGAGTGTCCACATCAGCATGGAAATTCCAACCAATCAGAGAGCATCATTTTCATTGGGTCATATCCAACTAATAATTATACATTCTTTATTCTATATTTCCGACACTATAATTAAAATTAAGCCCAAAAAAGCTCAGCTATATGATTGCCAAATCGACCTTCCTCCTCCCTCCCCTTGATCGCCGGTTACTACCGTCCACAGTTGTTACACACATTCTTAATGCGAAAATCAATTACTTCCCCAAAGCATTGAATCCTCAACATAATCCCATCGTTCTTCTTCTTCCCCTCCCTCTTCTATATAACCTTATGAATCCATTATCCATTCAAGCCCCACTTCTCCGCTTTTCAACACAAACGGATCATAACAATGGCTTCCAATCAACCGGAAGGCAAATCCTCCCTCCCCTAACGTGTGACTTCTCCTTTAGATCTATATTACTTTTAGTAACAGCAAGGTAAGTAGGGTTAGTGTTTTCTTCCCGTCCTTTAGTTGTCTGAGAGTCTAATTTGGGATTTGATTCTGAAGTTAATAGACGGATGGAGCAGTAGAAAGGGTTAAGGTGGTGGAGTCAAGACGTGTACCAAAATTATAGCATGTTGTGCACATGACGAGAAGAGCAAAGACCGGTTCGGAGGGGATGCTGACTTTTTGACGTCTGTGGCAATCATAGTGTTTAGAATGTTTAGCTAACAAAAAATAGAATTTTTATTTCAGGTACTTGCCCCCAGAAACTTATTGGCCAAGCAAAAAACGTATGATTATCGAAGGTTTGCGACTGGTCAGTGATGTCTTAATCAGATTGTGCTGAAAAGTTTTGTGGTTCTAAATTGTGTTCAAACTTCAGGTTAACTAATGTTCCGTTGGCGTTTTGTCTTACCAAATTTTATTAAGAAAACAGCCCATGGTCACTTTGTTGTCTCCAGCAATGATCTAGAATTTATATCATTGCTTTGTAGTGCTCATCATGTTTTTAATATTAATCAGACGGCTCTCTTTGATTCATCAAAAAACTTTTGAAGTTTTCTTTCAAGTAATATCAGTTGGAGTCCAAGGTGACAAGAGAACACATTCTATGTCGTTTTTCATTGCGCAGTTACAAGCCGAGACGGAATGACTGCAAATTGGTAAACTTCTTACTTTCCTTATTACCGATCCATATAGAACCCGTTTGACCATTCGGCTTACTGCTTTGCTGATGTGAATACTTAAGGTTGGTCAATTCAGTTGTTGTGAGTATTTTATATTTGAGAACTTTAGGACTGTTTGTTTTATGTATTCGAGTATCTAAAACTCATATATATATATTTCGTGTGTCTCATACCTCTTTAAACGGTTCTTCACTATCTGTGATGTAACTTTCATGTCTCCATCAAATATAGACAAAAAATATATTGATTCTTAGGATAAAAAGTATTTGTCTTGAGTGCTCTACGTATCAGTGTATCACTGGTGGCCTTCATGTTTGCTTGGTTTAGTTGTGTAAACGCAAACACGAATCTGTATTGTGATTGTATTGAGATTGGTGATGATTTTGCAGGCTCCAATTTTGAGCACAAGGAGTATTCAAGGAGTAAACTCTCATGCGGTTCGAGACATTACATCAAAGCCTCCTTCAACAATCGAATGGGAATAAAAGATTTTGATCAGTCAATGTATTGTTTTACTATATCCATGTTGTATTTTGGAGATTCACTATGGTCTTAAGCTGTGTTTAATGATTCACTATATGTTAATTTTTTTGGATCAGAAAGAATTAGCTCGAAGGTTTGAGAGAGTTAAGTCTCTGAATCTGCATCCTACAGAACCATGGTAATTTTAAGCATTTGATTGTTCTCTCATGGCTTAGTTGTAGTGATTGGAAGAAAAACTTTGACCATTTGGTATTTGTAATTTTGTGGAGTAGTTTCTATACTTTTACCTTTATTTTCTGCCAAGCATGAGCTGATACCACATGAGGGTGAATAATTTTTTTTTTAATCTGTTTTCACATGCACAGGGTAACCAAACGTGCAACTGAAATATTATTTTCTTTTTGTTTTCTATGAGGTTTCACAGACTTCTCATAGATTTGTAGGATGCTTTTATGATTCATAGACCTTATTCTAATCTGGATATTGTTTGATAATCCTCAGGTGATTGCAAAGTCTTTCGAGGTGACCGAGTTACCAAGTATCTCATCTTTCTTTCTTCTGCTTTAGTAAAAATGTTATAGTTTTATTTCTTTTTCTTGCTGTATGTTTTATTTTTTCATTGATATCACCTAAATAGAGTTTAACATACAGAAGTAATGGCCACATTTTCAAATTTTGTAGGATTCTAATAAATAGTAAATTTCTTATGATCATAGCTTTTGTTTTTTGTGACTGAGACTTCTTTTGTCTGAACCTACGACATGAAAGTGGCTTCGAGAACAAAATACACCAGTCAAATACTCATAAACAAAAGAAAACAGAGCAAGTGGATATTTGTTGCTACCGTATAGGAGATCTCCCAATCCCAACTACATAACGTAAAAGAACCATCCCCAAAAATCTAAGATGAAGACATGATATACCCATCAGTGGTTCTAACAGGTTGGGGAAGAACTGTATTGAGATTTACCTAAAGTGTTTTTCGTTACAAGATGATTTAAGATAATCTAATATTCTTAAGAATTATAGGTTCATATAAATCTATATCACTTCCATTTTTTATCCTCTCATATCATTTAAGTTTCTACCATTTAGAAGATATAAGTGAGGAGAAAAGTTAGATACACTCTAATCCCTACAATGAATAATTCTTTTTATAGGCTTCATCAAAGTTTTTTAGAAAAATAGGTATTTCTTCAGTTTAAAAAAGGTTTGCAATAATGTAATCCATTATTTTTACATACATAGTGTCAGTTGAAATGTTGTATTGAAAATTCAACTTCATTTTGTTTAAGCACTACAATAATAATAGTAATATTTTATATAACAATCAGTGTGTAGCGTAGACCAGTTTCTAATAGTACTTAAAAGAACACACGGATACGAAAAAGTAGAGAAACATAACGATGAGTCGTAAGAAGAAAGGTAGATATTTCTAATGACTCACCAACCTGCTCTAAGAAAAAGATTGGATCAGTGTTAAACGTACGTACTCAGTATATCGTTGCAGAAAGTTTCCTTCCCGTTTTAAGCATTTCCAACTTTACTTTATCTTATATTTTGAAATAAAATTTAGAGTAAAATGCTATAATTTCACTCTATATTTCCACTCTATAATAGTGTAAAAGATGATTTTGTTCTATAACTAGATCAATCCATTTTTTTATTGTTCATCATAAAGTACTTTTAAAATAGAGTCCAAATATATTATAAAATACTCTATTTAAAAAAGTAGAATGACCATTGAATATACGCATATTTTATTGAGGCAGCATACTAGGTTCATTTCTTTTGTTTATACTAATATTGTGATATTATATCATACGTACTCTAATTTGGATACCGATATACCTTCAATAATGTACTCGGGTAAACACTTCGTTGTGAAGTAAATTAGGATTTTCATGGTTTTCTGCATATTCGTAGTGATATCTTTATCTTTTTCACCTTCTTTCTTTACTTTGTGTAAAGATCAACTTTGAGATATATCGCCCCAGATCATTTGATTTGTTCTGATAATTTTTGAGAAGTTTTTACAAAAGTTAGATAGTATTAACTTGGTTCTTGTTTTTTAAGACTAAATTTTGTATTCATTTGTTTCTACTAATTAAAAAACCTAAAGAAACAATGAATGTTTGATTACAAGTTTACACTCCCGCATACAAACAAAGCTGAAAGGCTATGTTGACTTCTACATAATACCAAATACAATATGTTTTCCATATGCATCATTGTAATGTATCTAACATACATTTATGAAATAACTTAAAATAGAATGTGCTTATGTTGAGATATATTATAGTAAATAGCAAAAAAGACATAAGAATACTGATTCAAGATTTAAAGATTTAATTGAGTGGATTTGATTAATAATAAAAACTATTATCATTCAATTATTTATCAAAAATATAGTAAAATATTTCTGAAATACAATACATTTACAACAAATATTAATATATTTATCTGAAATGAAGTTTATTTAACTACTTTAAAAAGGAATAATTTAAAAGATAAAATCAAATGTATATAAATAATAAATGCATCAAAATACAAAATATAGTAAAATATTTCTGAAATACAATACATTTACAACAAATATTAATATATTTATCTGAAATGAAGTTTATTTAACTACTTTAAAAAGGAATAATTTAAAAGATAAAATCAAATGTATATAAATAATAAATGCATCAAAATACAAAATATAGTAAAATTCATCGATTTAAAGAATGGAAACGAAAAATATTAAAATATTGTCAACTTTTTTGTTTTGCATATTTTATGAAATTTTTAGTGTAAAATAATCTAAACCATTTTTAAAAATAAAAAATAATATGTCACAAAAAAAAAAATAAATAAAAAATAATAACATAATCAGCGCGTAGCGAGAAAAAAATATCTAGTGGTGATAGCCAAAGAACTAATAGCAGAGTCACGTCAGCATTAACTAAATTTTCATTATAAATAAACTTAGTACCATTAAATTACTAATTTTAATATCACTGTTACTATTACAAAATAGATTATATAATGTTGGATAGAAACTTATCAAGTTTGGCGTACCTACAAGGTCAGTGCCCTTTTCATCTTCGAGATTCATATGCTTATAATATATCCTAAACACCTTTTCATCTTTGAGATTCATATGCTTATAATATAAATATACTAAACACATACACGTTCGTTATATACTAAACACATACACGTGCCGTCGGGGTGCATCTGTCTTGTGTTTTTGGAAGGTATGTGCTTTGATTCTTCGAGCCGGTTTGTGGTCTGTGTTGGGTTGGGTTTCAGAAGCTGCAGGATTCGTAGTTTCTAGGTTTGAGGGCGCCTATCTCTCGGCTTGCAGCAACTGTCTCCTCGTTTCTGGCCACGACCTTTGGTATTTGCATGATCTGCTGCTTAGCTGGTTGCTAATCTAGCTTTCCCGGTACGGTTTCTTGTCAATGTCGTTTTTGTTGTGTTGTAGTTTAATTTACGCATTCCTACTCGTTATCTTTGTAATCGCTGTCAAAAACTGAAAATTTGGTATAAAATTTTAACATTTTACCCAAAAAAAAAAAAAAAACTCACCATTTAATAAAACTATGGTAAGACATGATCTATATTTTGGACCCATGAAAGGAGAACAGGCTAATTTTCTCAAAAGAGCTAATGCGTCCTTATTCTTTAAGCAGACGCTGGTGGGTTCTGTCAATCAATCATAATTGTCCACGTGTCTTGATTAAACGATAAAGTACCATAATGGCATCCGTGAGACGCACATGGTTCATTCCCATGCATGCCTTTCTACCTCGCGCCGGGTCGTCCCTGTCGCTACCAAACCAAGGGCACAAAATGTTTTGTATGCAAGTCCCCTTTTTTTTAAACGTTCTAAGAGCACGTCCAACACATGATTTAAGGGGGTCCTTAGCCATAATCTCTTCCATTTGCCGATTAAAAAACTATTAAAATAACCCCTAAAGCTAAGGATTATTCCTAAGTTAAGGATTAGTCCGTCCGGGTCCGTAATGCGCTGGCAGGCTTTGATTGGCTGAGAGGGCGTTGGTGTTTCGTGTGGGAAGAGAAAGAAAGACGCGTCGTCTTTCACTTTGTCGAGGCAAGAAAAAAAAACCCGAGACGCGACGAAGAGGCGATAGAGCGGCGATAGAGAGGCGAGTCACGACCGGCCTTTTGGAAGGTAATCGGACCTCTCCTTCTTTTTGATTTCGTTCAGTGGTTGTTTCTTATCAATTTCATCGGTTTAAAGGGTTCGATTGTGGCGTTAAACCGATTTAGGGTTGGAAATTATTTTGGGGATTTCAATCGAATTAGGGTTTTCGTCGGGGGTTTCTATTTTCTTCTTCTGTTGGTGATGGTTTGATGTTGTCGAGGCGATTAGAGGTTGGGGATTGAGAAAACCCTAATTGTTCAAATCGAATTAGGGTTTTCTTTAAAAGGTTGGTTCTTTCTTATTTTCGTCTGGATTTATTATGAATTAGAGGTTTGTCGTGGGTTAAGAATCGACTAATAATGGTTTTCCTTTTCAAATTATTTTGTTGCAGGTACTGATATGGAGGAAGAACTCCGAGATATGAAAGCACACAAAGCGTACATCAGCCAGGTTGATTTCGTTGCAAATGCGCAACAGGGCATTCCCCAACTGTGCCC
>NC_027754.1:29627703-29632780 GCF_000695525.1 Brassica oleracea var. oleracea
TTTTTGATGACATTTTGGAAGGTAGAGCTCCAAGGGTACAATACCAGGTCAACGGACACCATTATGGTTTGCCTTACTACCTCACAGACGGTATATATCCAAGATGGTCAACATTTATCCAATCTATCTCAAACCCTCAAAGTCCAGAAGAACAGTTATTTGCTAGAGTACAAGAGTCAACCCGAAAAGACGTGGAGCGTGCTTTTGGAGTATTGCAAGCTCGATTTGCAATAGTCAAAAACCCAGCTATTTTGTGGGACAAGAGACAAATCGGGATGGTTATGCGAACATGTATCATACTGCACAATATGATCGTAGAAAATGAACGCAATGGATATACTCAGTGTGATATATCAGAGTTTGAAGAAGGCGAATCGAGTAGAACTTCAGAGGTGGATATGTCATATGCTCGCAAGCCTTCAAATCTCCGTGCTATGCTTGAAATTCGTAGCCAAGTTCGTGACCAACATATACATTAACAGCTTAAATTTGATTTGATTCAAAATATTTGGAACAAATTTGGTAATGATGAAAATGTTTAATTGTTGTATGTTTTTTTTTGTGTTTTAATAAAAATAACATTTTCAAATTTTCTTGTTTAAAATTTTTTTTTTAGGGATTTCAAAACGGATAACACCATTGGACCAATATTTATGATTAGAGTCCTTAACTATTCAAAAAAAATATATATATATATTAAATTAATGCTAAGGATTCCAATGGTGGGTAACACCATTGGAGGTGCTCTAATGGTTGTACATTTTGGGTTAAAATCTTGTAGTACTTTTTTGGGCCTAGCGTTACAATGTGAAATTCGCATTACCACATGAACCTGTTATTTTCCCCATACCATCTGTCAGAATTTATCTAATTAGACTTTGTTTTCTTGTGATAAAAACATTCCTAAAAGGCTAAAACCAATCATATTATTAAAAATTATGAAATATATGTGAACTTAAAAATACAAAACTAAGAACCATAAGACATTTTAACAAAAAAAAAAAAAGAACCATAAGACATAAATAGAGGTAATGAGAAAAACAAATAAAATAGAGACTTTTACCAAAAAAAAAAGAAAGACTGAAATTTCAAAAATATATATAGTATACTATAAAGAGAGAAGTGTTTATTTATTTATTTGAGGACCGAATACACAAGTAAAATAACGAATTGAGATAAGCTTCTGATATGGTTTATCTGTCATGATTGTAAGTTCGATGAAGATACCTTCACAATCTATTTAGGCAAGCGTATTTACTCGTCTGGCTAAGATAGCTAAAACTTGAAAAATATAAACGGCCTGCCATTTTGCGCAACCACCACACACGATTTCACCGTTTTGAAAATATTAACTGCAGCCTGCAGGCCATTAATTCCACAGATCGATTTCAATTATTGACGAGCCGAAGATAATCAAGGCCTCAAGGGCCGTAGTTACTTCGTGCTTTTTTGTGATCTAAATCCAAGCATTTATGCAATTATGTAGATATATTCAAATTGGGCCATAAAATCTCTAAGAGGGCTTCTGTAATTTTTATAAAAACCAATCGGTCGAACAAGGAGATAAATTCAGACAAATGAAAACCATTAGTTATCTAGTTTATCAGTTTCAAATTGTAAGATATTTCTTTAAGAAAATTATGTTCAAATATATAAGATGTTTTCATATTTATAGATAAATTTTGATTTTTTTAAAAACTGTATAACCAATTATATTTTATCGTCTATTTTTTAGTTGATTGAGTATTTTTTTAATTTATAGTTTAACGATACAAAAGTAATTTTATTAATATGTGTATTTTTATCTAAAATATCTTATATCTAAGAGCTGAGAGATTATTCTTCTTTAAATGACATAAGTTCTTTCATTTTCAATATTCTAAATTTAATTATTGTAGGATAAAACAAAAAGGACAGTTCCATATAATAAATACAAAATATTTATCCTAAATTTAAAATTTAGCATTTTATTGTTCATACCATGGTGTTTACTGATAAATTTTTAGGTGAATGTTACAGATATTCAAAATGTATTTTTTTTTGCGAAAAATGTATATATCATTATTTGGTAATAAAAGATGGATCACAAGAAACTTGAAATCTCTTTTTGCTAGAGACCAGTTTTCCTAAGGGCATCCTTAAGAGTCCAAAATTGAAATGTTATATATTTTTTAAAACTATATATATATATATATATATATATATATCTCCAAACAAAAGTAAGGAGATTGGATTTCTGATCAAATAAGTAAAATATCTACAAAGATTCGCCGTGCGCGAATCGAATCCCTAAGTACTATATTTACATGGAAATCATGTTTTCATCAGTTTTTGTTCGTGCCTCACGCTACAAGAAAACACACCGAATTTACATGGAAATCATGCATGTGTTGCATTTTGTTGACTTCTAAACCATATCCAAAAATAACTGAAATACATTAATCAATGCTCACTCTCTTGCGGCGGAAGCGTTTTCTGGGAAGGAATCGCCAGCGAGGGGCTGGCTGCAGTAGTGACTCGCTCGCAGCGAGGACACATGGTGAGGCTCGAGGCGGAGGTCACCGTGGGAGGTCCCACGTTCATGGCCCTAAGCTCTTCTACTTCTCTATGGAGCCTATGGTTTTGCTCAGTTAGCGAACCAAACCACCTTTTAAGATACTCGCATTCCATCTCAGTTTGCTTCAGTTTGCTCCTAAACCAAAATAAATCCAAAACAGCACAGTACGAGTTCATTATTTTATCGATGTAAAAGAAAATAGACACAAAGATGCTTTATAGTCTATACAAGTTGTTAACTTATGATCAAATGCGTGTCGGCTATGCAAATAAATATATTAAAAGTATATAAAATTATGGAAAACGCATGAACGGCCAAATGAATTATGAGTCAAAGGGCATTGATGAGAAAGTCAGTACACGAGGCAAAGAACGAAAACACATGATTTACTTGGAAACTATTTTGATAAATATAATTAAAACATAGGAGTATTAAAAATAAAAAAGGCTAGAAAATACTCCTATTATAATTAGTAACGGTACTAAATTAGCTGGGGCTGGACTAAAAGTACTAAATGGAACGTAGGTGTCGCCTGGACTAAAAGTACTAAATTAGCTGGGGCTGCTTGGTTTGTTCGAGATAGCAGAGGGGTGGTTCAGTTGCATAGCAGGAGAGCTTTTAGTGGAATTGACTCATTAGTAGAAGCTAAACATCTTGCTCTTGTGTGGGCGATTGAAAGCATGGCTTTTCATAAGATAAATAAGGTGTTTTTTGAAGTAGAAGCTCCTGATTTGGTGGGTGCGATTACGAGACCTCGGGCTTGGCCTGCCTTTAGGGGCTATGGTGCGGAGATTCTTGAGGTGTTACAGAGGTTAGGTGAGTGGGAATTGCAGTCTATTTCAAGAGAGGAAAATAAATGTGCCTTCTTGATGGCGAGAAGTGTGACAAAGGAGCAACGCTTACAGTCTTATGTGGCACAAGGAGAGCCGGAATGGTTGAGACGGGTTCTTGGTGAAGACAGGGCAAGGAGATGAGGAACTGTGTGGTGTGTGGAATTATGTTTTCCTTACGTGGGTGTGTGAAGGAACAGGGTTATGGAGGGAAGACCGTGAGTTTACCAGCTATGGAATGATGATAAGGATATGGGTGGAGTTTGTTGGAGGTGTCGACATGGATGAGTTTTTGGCTCGGTTTATGTTTCTATTTCATTTTGATCTTTGATCATTGTCTTTGCTTCTATGCTATTTTTTATTTTTTCAAAGTTAAAAAAAAAAAAAAATTAGTAACGGTACTGTCTCATGATAATAGTTACATTCTGGGAAACCGTCATAATACTATAATAGTAATACGACCAGTGTTGAAATTCTTTTTATCTATTGCACCATCCTTTTCCATCTGTTCACAATTATTGAGGGTTCTGAATAAAATATTTTACTTTATGGAGTAGTTATATGATAATATGAGTAACAAGTTTTCCTTTTCAACAATTACCAGCAATTCATAGATTAATTAATTATATATGTTTTAAACATGTCATAATACTATAATAGTAATACGACCAGTGTTGAAATTCTTTTTATCTATTGCACCATCCTTTTCCATCTGTTCACAATTATTGAGGGTTCTGAATAAAATATTTTACTTTATGGAGTAGTTATATGATAATATGAGTAACAAGTTTTCCTTTTCAACAATTACCAGCAATTCATAGATTAATTAATTATATATGTTTTAAACATGAACAAATCAGATCATGCTGAAAAAAAGAAGGAAAAAGAAACGATAGAATTGTACTACGCTACTAGAAAAGTATTAACACTACTGGTGACTGTATGAGACGTTGCGACATTGACACGTGAATACAGGTATACAAATCAGATTATGTATTACACACACGTAAATATTGACGCACACGAGCCGTAGTGTTTCTGAAACACAACTTGTGATATCATAATCGAGGGCTTCAAAATGCTGTTGTCACTTGTGAAAATAACCATGCAACAACACATATATACGTGATGTGACATATATAACTACTTCAACATTAATATATTATCTTTATTAATATGTGTATTTAATTGAGTGGCTGTTAATTTCTTTCTGTAAAATTTTGACTTGATATAAGTTTAGGTCAGCTAAAATTTTTATTTATATTTATGTAGCAAGTGGTGATTCATTTACGGTATATAACTCTTTGAGAATTTAAGAAGAGCCTATAAGGAAAGCATCATAAAATAAATATTTGATAGATGAATGAGATATTATCCAGGGATATAATGAATGAAAAAGACAGCATAACCTTTATATTATTTAAGGGTACGACTTATATGTTAACGGGGTGGGTCGAATCAGATTCAGATTTCATTTTTTGCTTTATTTTATATTCCGTCAACGTCTAACGCTTATGTTAACTCTCAAATTAATCATCAAGACATCAACCAGCCGCTTATTGTTTAACCTTGTTTTTTAACTTTATTATTGTTTAACCTTACTATAGTCAGATATTATTTACTAATAATGTAAAAAAGGTGAAACACAAATGAAAAAAAAACATCTAACAAAAAAAAAAAAAAAAAACGG
>NC_027754.1:29666263-29669195 GCF_000695525.1 Brassica oleracea var. oleracea
GTATCAATATTTTAATATAAATTTGATTTAATTAAACATAAAAATTATATTTAAGAATATGCATGTATATATTTGAAATTATAATCTTAGATAGATTTTTCTATCTATTTATTATAATTAAATATATTAAATAAATTTGTAAGAGTTGCATAATTACCAAAAATTAAAATTAAACAATATTTATAAAATTTATAGATATAAAAAAATAATGATTTTACGATTAATGTTTTTTAATTTTCTAAGAAAATTGTATACATTTTTGAAAATTTTAGTAATAAAATTTTATAATTTAAAAATATATAATTAAATTATATTCCGAAATATATAATGCCATATTTGAATATATTTATTTTAATGATGATTTATGAGTTATTCCTATATTCTAAAAAAAATTCCAAAAATATAAATTGACATTAAATGTAATATATGAGTTATTACCATATTTTAACAAGTTTACCAAAAATATAAATTAACATTAAATGCAATTGTCCATGTCATATTAAGCTATAAGACATGTCATCAATTTCAGTAGTCATGTCATATTTGTTTTATGAAATTGATTGTAGAATTGACATGTGGCAAAATCACTTCGCAAATATAGTCTAGGGGATATCAGATAATATACTAAAATCAGTTATTCATCACAAAATGCTCAATTCTCAATTCCTTGTTTATTATGATATTGGCTCTGAATGGTGACTTCGGTTTGAGCGGTGCGGGATAAGCGGTTTAACTGCGGTGCGGTTCTAAAAGTTATAAAAATATATAAATATATAGTATATGTAGAGATTTTTGTTACTGTTAACTGCTGAGCGGGACGGACGATGGTCACCATTCGAAGCCATTGTCTGATTCTGTCCTAAACTCTTACTGACTTTTTCTGATTTTTTTTATAATGTTATTGAAATTGAATAGACATATATTAGATTTTCTTTAGTGATGTGAAAGTTGGATTGTTTATTTATTCTAGCATTGTTGAACATCTCCAGGTCCAACCATCGGTCATTTTTCACTATAATAATTTTATCATATTTAAGAGAAAGATACCCCTATACGGTATATTGTGAGGATCTTTTCAAAGCTACGCATTTTTAAAAGATTAAACCTTTTTTTTATTCCCCGCTGGATTCAATTCCCCTAGGCCACCCATAGACGCTTTAAATGACAAAAAAACCCAGATTTCTATGGACCTCTTGGTAATTAGTCATTGGGTTTAAAAAGCTTTTGAGATCACACCAAAGTTATCACACCAAAGTTATCAATAAAAGATAAAACCTAATACACACATTCCCTTCCCCGTTTGATCAAGAACAATTGCTCTTCACACGAAACCTTATCTTGAGAGATCGTGATTAGCCAATACGAAAATCCTAACTCTTTATTCTTGTCTGTAATCGATGTCTTTCCCGAGACGATAACAAACAACTCCTACAAAGAAACCCGGCGTCTCTTTTGAGAGATGATGATAACTGAACTACGTTTAGACTTGATCCCTTGACGGGTACGTAGGCAGCTCGACCCCGAGTTCAGTCACGATCCTCCTTTCTCCCGATATCTCTATGATATTCAACCTACGAATATAGTCCATTTTCGACGACTCAGGCCTGATTATATCGTTGTGTTCTGAGGATATCGTTGCCCACATTATTTCTTCTCCAGATCAAACCCCGATCATTATCAAATACTTTGTGTAGATTTTAGGTTCTACATTTTGACGCCGTATGTGAGGAAGTAAACGAAAAACATCCTTGCTAGGAACCCGATCTAAGGCTTGTAAGCACAAAAATGGATCCAGCTTATAGGTGTCCGGTACCACAACAAACGAGCCATCACACCGTGATGACATTGATCACGCTAGATCAGGAAACAAAAAATGAAACATGAGATTTGATTCCAACCTCAGCCAAATCGAATCTCTATAGCCAATAGAAGTAACTCATCTAGTCGAGTTTCACCGATAACACCCTCAAACCAGCATATCGACGATTAGTTATGATGGCCTGACCTCCCAAGTTCAGGTCCAGAAAATGGTCATCCAGCACGATAAAAGTTTGATAACCGATCTGATGCATTCAAACGAATATCAACGCTATACAACATAAGTCCAAACGATGCAAAATGTTGCGTCAAACATATCACAAAGCCGAGAATAAGACGCAGAAAACGACCTCGCCACACATGGAGCGGGAATCCTTGATCAATAAATGATCAGAAGCGAGAGAGTTTCTTGAAAAGGTTGGATTATAATACCTCGAGCACGCTTGGAGATAGGCTCCCGAGACTTCAATATGTTTATTTGGAGGTTGAAGAGACCCCGAGATCGTCGTCCCGACCAAATATGATTGGTAAAAGATCAAATCCAATCGCCATAATAAGTACCAAAGTGATATCACTCAAATTATCCTTAGGAGTGATTTTACTCTATCAAATAAGAGGTTCAATTGTAGTACTTATGGATCGAATCCACAGAGAGCTAGGGCACACAATAGACTAGAAATCAAGATTAAACTAGGCAAACAATTTATAATGCAGTAAACAAATGAAAGCAAGGTGAACAAATTATTTGTTCGATTGGTTGATTGAGGTTCTAAAGAGTTAGGAGAAATAGCTAGACCTAGGGATTTATCAATAAAGAGATTCAAAACTACAATTCAAGGATGCTAATGGTTTATAGATTAGTTCTAGAACTCGATATCTAATATAAAAGACAACCAGCTCTCGCTGTGAGTCTAATCTATTGACTAAGCTCATTGTTTCAGCATTCGCATGTCAACACTGATTGAGCATCGATCGATGCTATGGTTTGAGCGTCGATCGATACTACGGTACAAGCATCGATCGATGCTTTGGTATAAGCGTTGATCGATGCTGCCTTAGGCAAGCGTTCCTATACCAACTATCGTATGCGCCTAGGTATCTAATCCAACAGAGC
>NC_027754.1:29669337-29701263 GCF_000695525.1 Brassica oleracea var. oleracea
CTAGCAATCCTAATTGATTATCAGTTTGACATTAAGCTCATGAAATCCCAAACCTAACAAGATGAATTACTCAGACATGCAAGCAATAACACAAATCATAGCCTGAATAATATAATAAATAAATCAATGATAAAACCTACGGAGTTCCAATCAATAGAATAGGATAATAGAAAGCGTGTAGCCGTCAACAATGGCTTAGAAATACATAAATACGGCTTCTGGTCGTCCAAGGGTATTCTGGTAATTTGGGGTTGCTTCTAGGCTTAAGTCAGTCATAAAATATGCTTGGCCCACGTTCTGGCATACATATCGATCGATGTCAAGAGTTCTGCATCGATCGACATACGTTCCTCTTCTCGACAGCTTCCTCTCGCGAGGCAGACTGACCACTCCTCAGTAAACCGGGCATAACCTCTGCTACAGGATGCTGATTGACCTCAAACCGGTGGCATTAGAAAGCTAACTCAAAGATATATCTTGTGTCACAAGATGGGCTCAATCTAACGGTGGAAATGTCTCCATTCATAGATAGACATCTGACGCGCCTGTGCAGTTCTGCACCTCAAAAGACTCCAAAATCACCATATTTCTCCAGAACGTATATGAACCTGTAAATACTCTAAATAGACTCTATATAGTAGTAAAACACTTATAGAATCATGGCTAAAAGTGGGTAAAATCCATGGTCTATCACAAAGTCAGGAGATATTCCCAAGGTTAGGAGATCGCATACCGGACCGTAGACAAGAACACGACAACGCCGAGCTCAATAAGCCGCACAACGATAATCGAACAAAATACTCAATCAATAAATAATCAAAAGCAAAGAAGAGTCTTATAGTGACTCAAGCACCATACCTCGAGCTCGCTTGGACTGTGCACAAGAACTAAGTACACCCGATTCTCAAGACCTCGATATATATATTTTGAGATCAAGGAGACGTCAAAAAACCAGGATTCTCCATTTTTCAAAGAAGAAGAAGAGAAGAAGAGCACGAGTTCTTAAAAACGACTAATATGCTCGTCATGGCTTCACGAGTTAGATACGTTCAAGTATTTGACCAGACCAGACTTCTTCCTCCGGAAAAACAAATAAACAAGACCTTTTTCTTGAAGACTGAGATTATTATAAACAGAAATGTATTATTATCACTTCATGATAATAAGGATTCTCTTCCACCTCAAGAAACGAGAGCTCAGGAACTCGAGAAACGAACTACAAGCATCTTTTTCCACCAAGTAAAGAATAAAAAAGGATCTCTTGAGCTCGGACACACGCGCGCTTCCTACGAAGAGGACCCCACTTCGAGAAGACTAAGCTCGAGACTATGTCCACTATGCAACATCAACGACAACAAAGTCCATCACATTGCCATCGCTATGTTGCCGGATAATTAAAGTCAACATAATGATTAGATAATTCATCCATTTTGTGACTTGTTCAACAAAGAGATAGAAGAAAAGCTTAATATCTAATCAGCAAATAAACGACCTCTCGAGTACCAAAGCTCGAGAGCTAAAGAGGCCAAGATCACCCGACCTGTGACGTGATTTTATGAATCGACTATGGTCATATGCATTTGATCAAAACGACGTTCTCCTTCCATGATTATAGCCCAACAGGACATTGAGTTAGGGAATTGTCACCTTTTGTGTTCCTCTCATCACTCCGATACGTTTCTATATTCGCTGAAGGACAACGGTTTCCAAAATGATAGACGATCTTACGAGACCGTCTCTGTCCAATTCGAGTTCTACTAACTTGTTAGTCTTATCCATAAATGAAGAACATATCAGTTTTCTACTAATATATCAAAGAGAAGAATCATTGCGCGGATGGAGGAAGAGAGACAGCAGCCTTCGATCGTCAGATAATAAAGATATAATCTTTTCCACTGCATAATTCAAGGAAGCAGGAAGGAGAAGGCTTTGCATCAAGTCTCCAGATTAAGCACGTCAATTCTAATATATCTTCCACTGCATCACGAGGCTTCTTCCAACCAGCGATGTTAAACCTAATCATTATAATTATAGTGAATAAATATGACATCCCGACTTTAAACGAAAGAGAGCCATGAGCTCGAAGGCTGAACCTCGGATCATGCGCTCTCACCGAGTAAATTTGCTGATGAAGACCTCCAATATGATAGACGATCCTGACGCCTCACTCGAGACCAATGTACCCGACGTCCCGTTCAAGAACCGGTGAACTCGACGTCTCATTTAAGACAGATATAACCGACGTGTCTTTAGAGATGGTAATAATAAACCATGTTAGACTCAATCTCGAGACATGATTAGATGATCCTTACGTCAAAATTCCTCACGACTTCGCCAGCAGAGGAAAGCCGATTTTTCGTCCTTCAACCTCATTACCTCACTCGATGGACTGGGGGGCAACTAACTACTGGACCAACCTCTATCACCAGATCTCTCCTGGTAAAAAACAAAAGCCATTAACGATCTCTCCGCCTATGAATCGCCGGAAAGAAGAAAAAGGCAGTTATCAATGTTTAAACAAAAGAAATACGAATATGTATTTGTTAAGACCGAGCATCTTCTGGAGGAGAGGGCAAACCCTATTCTCTTCCACCTAAAACGAACAAGAAATCAACATGTGTAGTATGAGATCGAGGAGTCATCACGAAATAAGAACTCTCCACTCTCCTCGAAACGAAAGCGTTAAGCTTGCGACCTCAAAACACAAACACAATTTCTTGTTTTAATCATTATCACAGGAATGATACTACTCCATGAGCTCCTAAGAGGCAATCCCTTTACCTTGCTTTGACGAATTGGGTTACGTCTCCATACCCAACAAAAGCAAGAATTTCTTCTCCCTAAGCAGATATGATATACTAGATCGTACCAAAACATGTAGGAGCCCCCAAATGTTTTATACATTTGTCACTGAACAGTGTCTCATTCCAGACAGAGATCTCTCGGACAGAGCAACACCAACGAAGAAACCGGAAAACATTATTACCAGCATAGAAATCTTCACCACCGTTTGATGAGAAGGAAGAAGTGGAGCCCTCCAAAACTCAAGAGCTAAAAGGAAAGAAGAATTTTTACTCACGAGCTCTAAACCGCGACTATCTCGACCGACAATAGGTGACAACAGACCACGCGTCCGAAATAAGCAAAAAGAGAAACGAATGAACTCGATCTTTGGAGAGATCTGCAAAAGGTCGGTAAGTCGCCCTTCTCATGGAATTGAGTTCGATCTACATTGATCTCGAATATCTCGAGGAGCACATTGAGAATCTGTAAGCGACGAGCCCGATCCCACATAGCTCGATCTTTGCATCGAGTTCAGTCTCCAATGAGCTCTAGAAACTCGAGGAGCCGACAAAGCGTCTCTCTTCCTAAAAACGTTGTGCCATATCCCAAAAAAAAAAAACTTAAGCATCTCAGTTGCCGATAGAGCTTCTAGCTTCAGAAAGATAGCAAGCCCGATATCAAGAAGATGGAGAGGAGAATACCGAAGGGGAACAAAGAAAGCTCAGCCCTGTTTTCCGCACTCCTTAAGCGACAGTCTACGCACTTCATTATGAAAAGAGCCTTCCTAAAAGAAGCAATAGGTTTTTATCTAAAAAAGTCCCGACTACAAAAATCATTTCTTGTGAGGAAAACGATAATGAAAAGACAAACCATGCAGAAATTTTTAAGATCGCTTGATGTCTAACGATATCTCCAAACATCTCCAAATGAAAGCAAAATCACAAGAGGCAGTAAATGCGATATGATTCGCGATGGCTTACTACGAATTCTGGACAAATCAATTCAGCAATTCACAACTTGAATACCTCGACATCTCATCAGCTACACAAAGAACATATTATCGAACATCCAACACAATTTCTTCTCCGCTAGCTCGCAGTCACCAAGACCGGAACACACCCATGTCGGTAAACAATTCTTTCTAATCTATTTATGCATATCAATATATTGCATCAGATAATACAGATTCTCGCATTACTATCGCGAGCTTTTTAAGTTATAAATTCATATTTATTTATTATTTCGCATCAAAACTTTATAAATAAACTTATACAACCGCAAAATGTTTGTACACTCTTCTTGCACTATCAGTAGCTCAAACTACTATAGAAATTTACTTTTCAGCCTTAAGAGGTTTGAAATCTCATCTTCAACTTTAAAACTCTTACCGATTTTTACCATGCGGTCTCAAACGACCCAAGCTCTCATCGACCTAAACCACCCTCCATATTAAAAAGAAAAGAAAAAAAAAATCAACATTAATAAACCACGTCCTTAGGCCAACACTGGTCCGCGAGTTGGATTCCTGATCAGCTTCCATCTCGCAAAACATCTCGAGGACGAGTGAAATAAACCGCTCCTATAGCTGAACCAAAATAAAGGTTTGCTCCCTACGTGTAGCCAATCATTTTGCATTGTCTTAATGATTCGTTGGGACTATATATATCCCCAACACCTTTACACAAACACCAAAATATTTACATAAAATCTGAATCAACGTAAAATAAACTATCAGATTCACGTCAAAAGCTTATAAACAAAAAACAAACTCCATTAAAATGCTCGTCCATTATACCACAAGAGATCAAGGTAATTCTCCATACTGTTCAAAATTAGCGACTCAATTGACAAAACCGCAAGCTGCATCCAACTCTTATCTCCCCTGCGGCATTTTCAACGGACTACATCAAACTCTTGTACCGACCCATGACGTGAACAAAAACGATCTCAATAATCAAACGAACTTCAAAGGACTTGATGCAATGCATCCAGCGACTTTGATCGAGCTCACTTTTTGATCATAAAAGAACTATTATCAAACGCTCAACGAAGTCTCCCTTGCATTTCACTGTCAAACGAACAACTTCACAAACTCCAGAAGAAACTCGATTTGGAGTTGCGTTGTTTCGGGGTGGGGGGGCAAATGTTAGACCAAGATTTAGCACTAAAATCTTTCCCGCCAAAAGGACCAGAAAACCAACTAACGACTACCTTGAGTTGAGCTTAAAACGGGCCTGAGAGAAGTTGAAACGTGACGTCTGCCCATAAAGCCCGTTGAATAATGAATGAGTCAAAGATCTAAAAGATTATTCTCCACATATCTTGGAATATGGTCAACAAATAATAAGTCATAGCTAAATATGTGGAGTCACGTGCAACAACATTACGAAGTGAAAGGAGACGAGCTCTTGGTATAAAAGAGAGTAAGAGGTCTCTCTCACAGCCATCTGATTTTTACAGGAAATACATATACAAATAAAAGAAAAAGGAATCACGCTTCTTCTACATGAGATCACGCTTAACAAGAGATATAATTCTCTACGCCTTTGGAGGAGAGCTCGTGATATGGGGAGTCTCTCTCACGAACAAAGCCAGAAAAGAAACCATTAAATATTCTCTTCATAAGAGTCGAGACCACCGCTTGATGGAGAGGTGGAAAGGAGAGCTCGCTAAGCTCGAGCTAAACCGTTGACTACGTCTCCATTTTTCAAAGAGATAAGTTAGTCCTTTATGTTTAACTCGTCCCGAAGAACAGCATCGAGCCGGAGACATGCTACTCTTCCCGATCACATTCACTTCCCCGTTTGATCAAGAACAATGGCTCTTCACACGAAACATTATCTTGCGAGATCGTGATTAGCCGATACGAGAACCCTAACTCCTTATTCTTGTCCGTAATCGATGTCTTTCCCGAGACGATGACAAACGATTCCTAACAAAGAAATCCGGCGTCTCTCAAAGAGGCGACGAAAACCGAACTACGTTTAGACTTGATCCCTTGACGGGTACGTAGGCAGCTCGACCCTGAGTTTAGTCACGATCCTCCTTTCTCCCGATATCTCTATGATATTCGACCTACGAATATAGTCCATTTTCGACGAATCAAACCTGATTATATCGTTGTGTTCTAAGGATATCATTGCTCACATTATTTCTTCCCCGGATCAAACCCCGATCACTATCAAATATTTTGTGTAGATTTTAGGTTCTACAATAATCATTCAAATTATTTAACCTTAGGATAAATGAAAGCCTAACAGCACTCTTGCTACGTCATAAAATCTTGTTACAAAATCAATTTACATAAACCAGCTGACCTTGCCTGAAAGTGACAATTTACAAAAAAAAAAAAAAAAAACAGCTCTTGTTTTTTTTTTGGGTCAACAAACAGCTGTTGTAAAAACTTCCCAATTTGACGGAAGAGAATGTACGGGATGACATCATGACAAGGACATAAATCATATTTATTACATTTATAATAGAGTTTTAAAAAATTAATTTGACATAGGTTTGATATTTGTTGACGCAAGTTTTCAAGCATTTGTCCGGATAATTCATAAATAAGTTTTGGGACTCAAACCATTGGCCCATGAAATTCATATACATTCGGAAATGCTCTCGATTTTCAAAGGTAACGCTTTTGTTTGGATTGTAAGAGGATAACGTAATCAGCCTTTGGGAAAGTTTTATTTGGAGTGAATAACGTAAATCTCTCCTACTTCACTTGCAGAACATCGCTGACAAAACGAAAAGTCAAAGAACAGAACTGCTTGTATTTGACCTGGATGTAGCTTTAAGGAAGTGAATGTAATGCATTCAAGTTTACTGCTTCTCTTACAACGTTAGTTTACATTTTTATGATATAAAGCATCCAAGTTTCTCGCAAGGCCCCTTAGAATTTCTCTCATTATACAAACGAAAAAGCTACGGTGGAAAACAAACAACAATTAAAAAAAATCAGCATATGTTGATTTCAAGCCATGCGTATGTATCGTCTCGTGGGGTCACTTAGAGGCTATATTCTTTACCTATGATCCCCTTTACCATCAAGAAATAATACGAAACCACTACTAGCAACACGAACAACAAAAACACCACCAGCCAGTTTATTCCATCTGCATTTTCATTAACAAACACAGTTTTAGTTTTGATTGGTAATCCAGGACAAAGTCTAACAACAATAGTGACTGGTTTCTTAGTATAGTTTTGGTTAAGTTTGGGTAAGGTAATAAGATGGAGAGGTAAGAAGAGAATTGGCAGGATATACGTACTTGTTTCAGGCTTTTGTTCAATGACGGTTAGCTTTGCTCTTGAGTCGAAAGATACTGACACCAAGAACCTGCAAAACCAAACCCCAAATCAAAACTTCTTGAATGTGAATTTCCCATCATTCTTCCATAATTTTATCTATTTGTTTGCTTAGAATTTTAAGCACGATTATTGAAGCTGTAGCTATACAGTGAAAACTAGATCCTTGATGAGTAGATGAAAAAAACCTTGAATCAGGGGAGAAAGTAAGTGCGGTGACCAAACCGAGATGAGCTTTCTTAACGAATTGATGAGTCTTCATTTTTGTTGAACTAATTATCAAAACATCTCCTTCAAGGGTTCCGCTGCATTAAGAAAAATAGTATGACAACCAATATTAGAATTAGTATTACACTATCAGTTTGGTCCCAAAAGTGCGAAAAAGAAAACTTACAATGCAAGAAATTTTCCATCAGGTGAGACATTAAAGGCCGTAATAGAGTAGTTTTTCAAAAGCTTTGATTGTTTTCTTTTCCATGAAGTTGTATCCCATGTTATAATACTCCCACCACGCTCTACTCTGACCAGATTCATTATGATCGTGACAAATGGAAAAGGGGAACTAAAATCATATATTATATCTTGCGCTGTGAAAATGTAAGTTTACCAGTCTTTGCAGCAATATAAAGAACTTCATCGCCTGAATTGTCAACGGAGAATCTGCAGGAGGCAAACAACTCGTCCTGCATTATAATATTCAAACTCATCAGAGTATAATACAAGAATGTTAGAACTTTGTATACAAAGTTAAAAGAGCAACAAAAAAAACGACTGACCTTCTCTTTTGATAGACTAGCAACGGCAGTAGAAGCATTTACGTCCCAAACCCGACAAAGTGGACCTCCAAGAGATACAAGAAACTTACCACTTTCGCTGCAAACCCACAAACTATCAGTATCAGACAATCCGTTTTACAATCATTGTTCGAAAGATGATTCCTTTCTCATGAATAGAATGAACCTGAAAGTAAGGTTTTTAACTTCTCCATGTGCGTTAGATTCATTAAGTATCGTTTTCATACTAGGCCATTCGAAAATCCTCAAAGTTCCATCCTGTACTGCCATCAAAACAAAAATGTATAAGAACCAGTGAGACTCCATTCCTTGTTATTCAAAAGAGACTGAAACTAAAGAGCTTAACTCCTACCTCCCCACCAGCAGCAAGCACAGACCCCTCCTGATTAAACTCTAGAGCTAACTGTTGTCCAACATCTTCTAACTCGTTAATCACTTCCTCTAACTCTTCACCCTCCCTTGGCCTCATAATGTTCTCCCAATCAAACCGTCTGCGTGTCAACAAGTAACTATCACACATCCATTGAAGTTTCTCTCCACTCTAAACCACAGAACTTCAAACTCAAACTCTTACTACAAAACCTAAAGAGATTCGATTGGTAATGAGCTTGAAACGATTACTTACTTGCAACTCTCTGGCAATGCGCAGATAAGAGCACCTTCCCGAGGATGAGCAGCCATTCTATAAGGAAGACCACTGACCACAACCCTACCCACCTGAAAATTAAAAAAAATCAAATCAAATCAAATCCTTGCGATCTGATTACAGACTCACTATAAACAGAGAAACGTTCACGCTTACAGGTTGTTCTAATAGAGAATTGGTTTCGAGATCAACACGACAGATTACGATGACGTTAGGGATCCCGCTTCGTCCCTCTCCGCCTCCGCCGGCCAACGCGATGCAGCTCCGGGAGGCCAACGATGACGACGGCTCGATGCCATCTTCGGAATTCTCTTTATGCTTATCGATTTTCGATCTAACGGTTTCTTCCGGGATCCAGTCCGCGGCGTATATCGGAAAGCCGTAAGTCTGCGTATTCGCCATTGCTCCTCCTTCTCCTTCTCGTGCGAGCTTAATATGCCAAGTCTCCCTCCCTTCTCTGATTCGTGGAGACACGTCACACATAAAGAAACTGTAGTGGGCCAATACTAGTACCTTTCATGGGCCCAAGAGAGGGTTTAGGGTGAATTACATTATTCCCCGTCTCGGTTAAACTCGGCGAGAACGAGTACGTTATAACGAATTCCGTTTTTTTTTTCTTCTCCTCCCAATACTATTGGTTTCATCGAAAGAAAACAACACTAATGTTTCTCATACTCTTGCTCCGATCAGTGTCAGATCTAGAAAATAATTATAGCGGAGGCAAAATATAAAATACAGTTAAATAAAATTAAAAATAAAAAAATCCAGCAAATAAAAAAACAACTCTTACAAAACAATTTTACATTCATTTTCATCATCTGAATTTTTTTAATCACTTTCTCATTTGAAACTAAGTCAAATAACTTTTTTTTCAATAAAACAAACCAACAATCACTTAGAAACCGATTTCCAATTCGGTTACGTGCAGCTGTCTTCACTAGTTTCATTGCGGAAAAACATCTTTCAAGATTTGCGGTGGCAACTCGCAAAGTTAGAACTAACTTTAAAAGCCTGTAAATCAAGGGATGTGCTAAATACTTTTGAATTTTCACCATCAAAGATGAAAAATCTCCAAGATTTTCTACACTCGTATATTGTCGATGTAGATAAGTTGCCGCTCAAGAGACAAAAGCTCACCATAGCTAAAATCATCTCGATATAACTTAGCTAATCGCAACAGCTTCTCTTTGTCAAACCCATGGAATGAATCAGGCTTAAAGCAGCCATACAAATAAGTAGTTCAGTGGTTACCTATATAAAACGATCGTTAAACTCTTGAATTTGCAAATCTAGAACCGTGCAAAAGCAATTGACCTTATAATGATGCATATTGCTTATGTTGGTTCTCTTTCTTGAATTCCTAAGATCAACAAAATCTTCTTCCATGATGAGCATCTCAACACTATGTTTCTTACATAAATAAGCAACTTTAGCCATGAGCGAATCCTAACCATCATCTCTAAGCTTCTGCAACTCTCGCTTAGTGGATTCTACCAGTGACATAGCATTTAAAATATCTTGATCTTTCTGTTGCAAAGTCAATGACACATTTACAGTGAGCCCCAAAATATGTAACATAAGATGCAAATAGAACGCACAATCAAATGTGTAAAAGTATTTGAGAAGACCACATGCTTGACGTTTCTGTAAGTCTTCCCAACTCTCATCTTGGATATACTCAAGAACTTTAATGGTAGTAGAAAACAATTATTCCAACCTCAACAATGTTTTGTGATGGGTACCCCAACGAGTAGTTGCATGTCTTGATAAAGAACGTTCATGATTTTGTCATGTCCCAGTCTTAACATCACCACTCTTGATTTCTTTTTCTAATTCTTCACGCTGAATTTCTCGGAACATATCTAGTCGTTTACAAGAAGCTCCAACAACATTCAACAATGTAGAAATCTTATAAAAAAAAAATCAGCAATGTCAAAGTGTTTTTTTGCAACAACAACCACAACTAGCTGAAGCTGATGAACGAAACAGTGAACATAATATGCTGAACTGCTTTCTCTAGCAACCAATGATCTCAACCCATTAAACTCACCTCTCATATTACTAGCTCCATCATAACCTTGCCCTCTCACCTTTGTAATGTAATGCTCATCCTATCTCTAGCAAACAAATCATCTATAGCAGACTTCAATGTTAATGAAGACGTTTCTTTTACATGAACAACTCCAATAAACCGTTCTTTGATTGCTCCCCCTTTATCAACAAACCAAAAGCAACACCCATATGCTCTTTATGAGAAACATCAGCAGACTCATCAACCAGCAAACCAAACACACAATGACCAATTTCTTCTAAAATAGCTTCTAGTACTTCTTCTGCAAAGGAATGAACAATATCTTTTTGGATCTTGGAAGAAATCATCTAGTTATTTCCTGGAGCATTTTTCAGAATAACCTTACTTATAGCATCATTTTGATCTCATGTGTATTTCAAAAGCTGCAAGAAGTTTCCTTTGTTTGCATAATCTTCTTTCTCACCATGGCCACGGAAAGGTAATCCTTGTCGTAACAAGAATCTCGAAGCATCAATCGAATCATTTAAGCGAATACGATACTCATTTTTCACCTTATCATCTTGCTTAAATAGAGCATGTACTATAGATTGATGTTGGTTCATCAAATCCTCAAATTTCTGAGCAGGAATAATGTCACAATTGTTGGGTGATTTACCCTTATGAGTAAGCAATCTCTCTGGCTCATTCTAACTATTAAACCCTTCTTTAACAAATGCATCACTTCCACCTTGCTTCTGTGCCTCATCTTTAAATAAGTAGCAATATAAAAAAAATGCATTTTGTTTAGATATGCTATACTCTAGCCAACTACCATATTGATCAAACCAAGCTAGATTAAATCGCCTCATTTCAACTCCTTTCGATATTTGTTTAAATTTATGACTATAGGGTTGACATGGACCTTTAGTTAGATATCTACGTCTAACCTCATCGCTTTGATTTGCAGGGTAATCCATTATGTCTTTCTTTGAACCACGGTCAGATGGCAAATCATCGATATCGGTCTCATGTATTGGAGGAGATTTTCTTTTGTCTTTCCTTTCATCGGGTTTAGGTGGGAAATAATAGATATTAGTTTCAGGTACCGAAGAAGATACTTTTTTGTAGTATTTTCCATTGATTTTTTTTCTGTAAAACAAAAAAAATTGTGTTAAATAATACAATCGAAACATATGAATTTTAAAATAGAGTATTTGTACTCCCTACCCACTATGTTTCCTATATTTATACCCCATACCCTATTTCCCCTAATTTCCCCCCCCCCCTAATATCACCATTTCCCTCCCTTTCTATGGTATTCCACTTCTTAGGATATTTCCCTAATTTGCTCTTTAAAATTTCACTTTGACAATGAAAGAGACGACAATATTGACCGAGAACTTTATAATACTTTATCATCATCATCACATCAGAAAAACCAAGTCAACCACTCCACTTTAAAAATTATTCAAAGGCACAATTTATTTAAAAAATTAGTAGAATTGCAAAAAAAGTTTAGTTTATATAACCATAAGAGAGGTTGCTTTTCTTTATACGGTTAAAATAAACTACTAACTATGAAACATCAATAAAAACAAATTAACAAAGACAAAAAGTTACTTGTTCGAGAACTTCGCAGACGACGAACAAAGGAAAAGGAAACTTGATTAGGGTTTTTAGTTTGGAAATTAGTTAATTAACTTTAGTAATTAGTATAATTATGTCAATTTGGTAAAAAATAAACCCTATTTCCCCCAATTTCCCCCCCCCCCTAATATCACCATTTCCCTCCCTTTCTATGGTATTCCACTTCTTAGGATATTTCCCTAATTTGCTCTTTAAAATTTCACTTTGACAATGAAAGAGACGACAATATTGACCGAGAACTTTATAATACTTTATCATCATCATCACATCAGAAAAACCAAGTCAACCACTCCACTTTAAAAATTATTCAAAGGCACAATTTATTTAAAAAATTAGTAGAATTGCAAAAAAAGTTTAGTTTATATAACCATAAGAGAGGTTGCTTTTCTTTATACGGTTAAAATAAACTACTAACTATGAAACATCAATAAAAACAAATTAACAAAGACAAAAAGTTACTTGTTCGAGAACTTCGCAGACGACGAACAAAGGAAAAGGAAACTTGATTAGGGTTTTTAGTTTGGAAATTAGTTAATTAACTTTAGTAATTAGTATAATTATGTCAATTTGGTAAACAGATTTCTAAAATGAGCGTTGGATAACATAACTGAATGGGCTGTGGCCTGTGGGGGCAAAAAACAAATTCATTGCTGTAATTTTTTTTAAACTAAAGAAAGCTTTAATAAAAGAAAATTTGTGGTTTTCTGTGGTGTCATCTGCCCCCACCATCACCTATGTAGGTTCGTCACTGGATCCGATAGAAACAGTACCAACAGAACTAACACATAGAATATTCTCAAATTTATGTTGGTGTGTGATGAACATAGGTACCATCTTCTTTTTCAAAGAAAAAAAACATAAGTAGTGCCTTCTGTTCCGGAAAGAAGACATAGTCGGGACATTAATGGCACACGTAATGAAAATGTTAGGTGGGTTTAATATAAAAACCAAAGGAGAAAAATTTCGTTTTGTGTCTCTCTCAGCCACTCTTACTCGTGTCTTTGTGTTCAAGCAAGAAAACAATATTAAACAGAGACATGCACAATTTTTTAATCCAGATGATGTTCGTCTAGGGCCGGATAAATCCATACAATATATTGATCAAAGATGTTCAAACAGCTCAAGAAAACTGAGAAACAACTTTTACAAGCTGTCCAATGTTTCTTCTCTCATGCCCATGAAGAAGACAAGAAATTAGAGTTTATGCTTTATGTAAAGGGAAGAATATGTCAGACAAGAGGCTTCACTTTCACCCTTTTCCTTCATCACCACGTCATGGTTTAGTCTCCACATAAACCACTTCAACGAACCAACACATAACCAACCTCTTGGTTCAAATCACAAATCATCTTCAAACTAAAACTTTTCTGAACTTGAATGACTGAAGCTTGAGCTTCAACATTCTCCATCTTGATTTCATTTTCATCTCTTTCTCAATATACTGCACATACTTAGGATTTAACTTCGACAATGATGACTCTTCATCTTCATTTGGTCATCTTTAGAAGCTATAAAACTGCAGCAAACTTGTTAACAAGGATAGTCTTGGACAGAATACCCGCAAGATTTCAGGAAGTGTGTACCGTGTTCACCTCAACTTCACCATCTTAATTTAGTGATGTATGTGATAAAACGATACTTCACTGCATGTTTTATCCTTTCATGAAAAGTGTTGTTCTTTGACAGACATATACCAGATTGTGAATCACACCCGACTGTTGCCTTCTCTTATTTGAACCCCACATCACTGATCAATCCTTTTATCTAAATCGCCTCTTTCACAGCTTATATGTGATTTTCCCCCAACAAAATAAAATCGTTCGTCCACCACTGTGCATACATGAGATTTTTCACTGCACTTGAATATGGAAACCTTTATGTGTCAATACACTCGAAGACATCTTTAACTGCAAATAGCTTAAATTGGCCTCTAATTGGTGGGGTACGTTCATTGTCTTAGCCTCGTTCATGTTAAACCTTTGAACCAACAAGTAATTTGACTGAGACAAGTACATAACACCTTCATCTCTGTCTCGCTTGATGTCAATGCCCAAGATCCTACTCGCAACACCCATATCATTCATTTCAAATTCTAAGCTTGACAATAAATAACAACATATCCCGATGCAATTATTTTTATGTAATACCTAGCCAAAACTATTTTATGTAACTATTGTTTATTATAGTAAAGATCATTACAAAATAAATAAATAAATAAATAAATAGATAAATAAATAAATGGATAACTCCATATATATAAGTACATTGTTTTGTGAGTAAGATAACTAAAGAAATATTGTAATTATATTGTTCCATTATTTAAAGAACAAGAAGTTATTTGAGATATTTGTCTGTTGTCGAAAAATAGATAAAATGTTATTTTTCCTTGGTGATTACTAGATTAAGATCCGCGCCTTGCGCGGGATAAACATTATATATAAAAATTATTTTATGTATTATATGTTCTTACATATTATGAAATAATAAATATATATATTGAATAATTAAAAGTCAGTAACTATTACATATATAATTAAATTGGTGCGAACGTATAAATAAATTTTATTAATTCAGACAATTTTTTTTAAATTTGATAGGATATGTAATTAAATTTAAATGATATTAACATACATAGTATATTTTTAATATTAATGTCTATTAAATGATGCTTTCTACTCATTGTTTTTTTGATCATGTGCATCTTTAATAGTAAAAACTTTAAATTACTGATAACAAAATTTTCGTTGTGGGATTAATAATTTTAGTAATTTATAATTTAAAAACAATTATCAATGTTAGTTCAAAACTTTTATCAAAAAAAATTATGCAAAGTAAATTTTGAAATTAAAATATTTATTTATTCAATATGGTTTATAGTTTAATTTAGAATGATATATATACATATATATTTTAAATCTTAAAGATTAATTAAATTAGACTTTTATTTATATGATTTTGTAATCATTTGTATTTTGTCATAACAAAAAATTTAAACAATGGATCGCAAAATTTGAATGTGAGACTTTTAACAGTTGTAGTAATTTAAAGTCTTTTTTAAAATTCAAAATATAACATATACAGAAAAGTCTAAATTTTTATAATATGGTTATTGTGATTTTTTAAAATTATTTTAATAGTTTAAAATTAAACAAATTTGATAGAAGATACATTATTTTTTTATCAGATCTTTATTATTCAAAATCATTAATTGTCATATATACTTTAGCCACATTAAGCAATTCCTTAATCTTTATTTAAGGAAATAATAAATGACATTAATAATGAATTTATGGTTAGTTTAATAAAAAAACTTATTATATAATTAGATGGACCAACATATTTCTCTAATTATTATAAGAATCATTCTAGTGATGACACGTGGCTACAAAAAGAAGTTATAATGTTTCACAAATAATATATAGGGGATAGAGATCAATATAGGAAAATAGTAAAGTAAGGTAATGTGGAAAAAAGTAAATCTTTTATTTGACCAAAAATTTGGGTCATTTTTCAAGTCAGTGTGCAATTAATAACAACATATCCCAATACAATTAATATCAACTAGGTGGATGCCCGCGATTTCGCGGGTTCGAATGTTTTGCAACAATATATTTATTATAATTTTTCAAATTAAAATATGTTTTTATTATTATGTGTTTTTTGTTAAATATTTTTCTAAGAATGATTGTTTTTTAAAAAGAATAAATATGATTATTTTAAATACTTTTTGATATTTTGTATTGATAATTGTACTAAAATTAGTTATATATAATATTTCATGATTTGGTTTTTAATAAAATTACTTAAGTTTTGAAGGTATATAATACTGAAACTTTTGAAATATTTTATAAGCTTTGTATAAATGACTTAAAACCTCGTATCATAATTTAAAACATATGATGAGCTAAGATAAATAATTTTACAAATGTATTTATAATTTTTTATAAATGAGTTATAAAGCGTGTATGAATTTTATTAGACATTAATAGTTATTATAATACTTTATATACAGATATAAGGCTTTACATAAGAATATAAAATCATTATATCAATTTTAATAAAAACATTGTTTATTATTTTATGTAGTTTACAAATATATAAAAAATTGATCAAACATTATTATTCTTTCTATAGTTTCAACAAATAGTTACCATAAATAATTCTTTGTAATATTATGTAGATTTTGGCAAGTGATATTACCTGTTTATAGACTTATTTTTTCTATTAAATCTAATAAAAATAAAAATAACTAAAAATTAAAAATTATCGACCAATCAATTTATAACAATTTTTTAAGATTTCATAAATGATCGACACAAAATAAAAAAATCTCTTAAATGACTTCTCAATTAATATATAGTAGGATAGTAGGGTGAGATTTTAAAAAAAATTATAAAGTAATTTATAAGCTCTTATAGATGACTTACAAACTTTTATGATAATTTAAATATACAATAAGCCAAGATAAATAATTTGATAAATTTTTTACAGATGATTTATAAAGCATATAATATGAACTTTAGAAAATGTTAATAGTTATTAAGATAATTTATATAAAATACAATGCTTTTAAATAACAATATAAAATCATTATATTGATTTATATAAACTGTTTTCGCTTAATATTTTATGTATTTTAAAAATATATAAAAAATGAACTATATTAAATAATATCGACCAATCAATTTATAACAATTTATTAGAATTTCATATATGATCAACACATAAGAAAAAGTCTCTTAAGTCACTTCTCAATTAATATATAGTAGGATAGTAGAATGAGATTTTAAAATAAATTTTATAAATTAATTTATAAGTTCTCATTGATGACATACAAACTCTTACAATAATTTAAAATATACAATAAGCCAAGATAAATAATTCAATAAATGTTTTTATAGATGATTTATAAAGCATGTAATATGAACTTTAGAAGATGTTAATAGTTATTATGATAATTTACACAAAATATAATGCTATTAAATAAGAAAATAAAATAATTATATTAATTTATTTAAACAGTTTATCGTTTATTATTTTATGTATTTTATAAATATAGAAAATGATCAATTTATTTCTCTTTCTATAAATTAAACAATTAGTTACCATAAATCGTTATTTGTAATACTATATAACAATTTGGCAAGTGATATTAATTGGTTATAGACTTACCTTTTTCAGATCTAAATAAAATAAATAAAAATTAAAAATCATCGACCAATCAAATTATAACAATTTTGTAAGAGTTCCACCTATGATCGACACATAAGCAAAAGTCACTAAAGTGACTTCTCAATTAATATATAGTAGGATATATCATAATTGTCTAAACACAAGATTCATTTCCTTACCAATATAAATTATAACGATAATATTTTGGGGTGAGAGACTAAGAATGAGATATTGTTTTAAGTAATAGATAACCAAAACCATTCTATGTAACTATTGTGTATTATATTAAAGATCATTAAAATATATAAATAAATAAATATATGGATAACTCCATATATGTATACACATATAGAAATTTAGATATACTAAAAAGCAGTAATAGTTTTTTTTTTAAATATGAAAACATTAATCAATCAACTTATATATAATGAATTAGATATCAATTCATAATCAAATACATAAATATGGATAACATATATATAATATAAACACATATATGTTAATAACAACTTCATGTGAAGTTTGCACTAAACCACACACACAAAATGGTCAATCACAAAACAAACATATTCTTAATCATGAAACTTGGCCTGAAATCTTTTCGGAGGAGAAGATTTCATCCAAAATTTATTTTCACGATCCATATCTGAAAAGAAAAAAAAAGTGAATAGTTATTTAAATTTGGTGAGAATTCGTATTTAGCTTCTTAAAGCACTCAGAGTTTTGAATTTCAATTTCGGCTGAATGAAAGATACTTAGTTGCTAATAACCAATAATCATCAAAATCAAACTTGATGAGTTTAAAGAAAATGTGATTTTGTAAAACAATAATTTGAGAAATTTTCGATGAAATTAAAGAAGAAATAAAAGATAATGGAGTTGTGTTTGTAACGAACGAGAGAAGAAGAAACAGAAAATCGATTCAAAGAATTTAAAGCATCAATTTTGGTTGTTTTAATTGGCAAAATTAATGGTAAGGTATTTATGTAAACAGTTAAAAGGTGTTAAAGTTATTTGAGACATTATTTTGTCTTTTCGTGAAAATTGCTTTTGACAAAATGAGATATTATTGAATAGCTTGATATGTTAGAGATGATATTGGTTGAAAATGGCAAAATATAGTGACGTTAAAAAATTATTAGTCTTATGTTTGACAAAAATGATTAATTTTTTTTCCAGGTTATCCAAATGCAACTAAGAACAATATATCATGATGTTCTTAGACACAAGATTCATTTCCTTAACAATATAAATTATTTTCTTACAGTCATGGATTCCTTTTATTGTGAGCTACTTAACTAAAGATATATTCTACTGATATAATCCCATTATTTTTTTTAAATGTTATTTGAGATATCTGTGCCCATATTTTTTTGTGTTGAAAATAGATAAAATGATATTTTTCTTAAATGACTTGATATGTTATAGATGATATATAGGATAAAAATAGCAAAATAAGGTAAGGTGAAAATCTGTAAATCTTCTATTTGACCAGAAATTTGGGTCATTTTTCCAATTCACCCTTCAATAATAACAATATATCATAATGCAATTAATAAAAATATATGATAATCTTATTAAACCCAAGGTTCATTTTCTTACCAATATAATTATAATGATATTATTTTTGTGAGAGACTAAGAATGAGATATTGTTTTATATAATACCTAGCCAAAACCATTATATGTAACTATTGTTTATTATATTAAAGATCATTACAAAATAAATAAATAAATGATAAATAAATAAATAACTCCTTATATATAAATACGTTTAGAATTTTATATTTACTGAACAATGAGTAATAGTTATTTTTTTTAATATGAAACACTAATAATCAATCAACTCCCCAAATAAGTGGCCATAATCAAATACATAAATCTGGATAACACATATGTAATACACTAATACATACATGTATATATATTCACATTTCACCTATTGGGAACTCATATTGGCAGATAAACGTGTCCATAATGGCTTCACTTGGCTTGATCCTCTATCTTTCCTCGGTTCTTCTCATGAGCCTTTGTCAGCTTCCTACAGCTATTCAGGATGATAGAAAGGCAAGTCACTACTGTTATATATATGTCTCGTTACCATATTTAACCATCAATGTTTGCCTTTGTTTTAGTGTATTCATCGTCATAGCATTTTGTTTTTGACGCAATGCAGGTGTATATTGCTTACATGGGAGCTCTTCCTGAAAAAGCTTCTTACTCTCCTATGTCTCACCATCAGAATATCCTTCAAGAAGTTATCGAATTAAGGTACATAGGACTCAAACCTCTCTCAGCTTTGTTTCTTGTTGCTTATGTCATCGTATCTCACTGGTTTTGTCTTTTTGTTCCGATCGAAGTTCCGTAGAAGATTCTTTGGTCAGAAGCTATGGAAGAAGTTTCAACGGTTTTGCAGCCAAACTCACTGAATCTGAAAGAGACAAGCTTGCTGGTGAGATATATAAACTAATATAGCTAAAAAGATTAGGTAACTCACTATTATGGCTATATATTTTAATGCTGATGATTTTATGTGTGATGTGAAGGCATGGAAGGTGTGGTTTCGGTTTTCCCAGACACCCTTTATAAGCCTCTTACGACAAGATCTTACGAGTTCATGGGACTTGGTGACAAGAGCAAGCATGTCCCTAACATCGAGACTGATATAATAGTTGGTGTAATTGACCACGGAATCTGGCCTGAATCCAAGAGCTTTTCAGACGAAGGCATTGGCCCAATACCGAAAAAATGGAAAGGAGTTTGTGCTGGAGGAACTAATTTCACATGCAATACGTAAACAACAATTTTCAATTTTTCTTCTCCATGTACGATTAAAACATATGGAAGTTAACTAAACCTAATCTAAATTGTACAGGAAAGTGATTGGAGCACGATATTATGTGCAAGACTCAGCAAGGGACATCGATTCACACGGGTCACACACGGCTTCAACTGCCGCCGGAAACATAGTAGAAGGAGTGAGTATGAACGGGTTAGCCAAAGGAACTGCCAGAGGAGGTGTGCCTTTAGGTAGAATAGCTATTTACCGAGCTTGTGAGCCAGTAGGTTGCAATGCCGTATCAGTTTTAGCTGCATTTGACGATGCTATTGCCGATGGGGTTGATGTTATAACCATTTCCCTTGGAGGTGTTGTTGTCGATGTCGATGTTGATCCTATCGCTATTGGATCATTTCATGCAATGACCAGAGGGATTGTTACCACAGCTGCTTTTGGGAACGCTGGCCCTTATCTTGAAACTGGACAAAACGTTGCACCCTGGATCATATCCGTGGCTGCCGGTTACACTGATCGAAAATTTGTTACTACTGTTGTTAACGGAGATGCCATAGCCTTACCTGTAAGAAGTTGTTATTTAACTTGTTTTGTTTTAGTTAATCTGTGAGGAGTATGATTGTTGTCACCAGTCAGTCTTTTGATTTAAGTAATTAACCATACAGGGAAAATCGATCAATGACTTTGACTTAGAGGGACAAATGTATCCTTTGGCGTACGGGAAAACTGCTTCAAATAACTGTACAGAGGAGGAAGCAAGGTAACTAACTTGTGGTATAAGAAACAGATGAAAACGTCACGCTATGAATATAGCTTGATCTTCTTGTATTGTATTTTCAAGGGGATGCGCTAGTGGTTGCCTGAACACGGTGCAGGGAAAGATCGTTGTGTGCGATACCTGGAACAATGTTACGGAATCTAGAGAAGCGGGTGCAGTTGGAACAATCCTTCATATAAATGATTTTGACATTCCTGGTCCTGATCCAATTCCGGTCGCAGTTTTAGATGATACCAATTACGAGGCATTCAAATCTTACGTGCTCACCTCACCGTAAGAAACTCTTTCCATATAATTAAAACGTTATTTGGTTTAGATTCGTTAACCACATTTTTTCTTTTTGGTCTAAGATTCGTTAACCACATTTTTTTTTGGTTTAAATGTTACGGAATCTAGAGATCCTCGAGGAACTATATTGAGGAGTAAGACAGTTAAGGACAACGATGCTCCGTTCGTTGCTTCCTTCTCTTCTCGTGGTCCAAACACACTCTTTAAAGATATCATGAAGGTGCGTACCACTCCTAATTAACAATGTTCACATAATTGGGAGCAATTCATGATCAAAGTCTTACATTAAAAGGTTTATATATAATATACATGCAGCCTGATATTACGGCTCCAGGGGTGAATATATTGGCAGCATATTCACCGATGTCTCCAACCGCAGTTCCTGGACAAAGCATGGATTACTATTTCATGTCCGGAACATCTATGGCTTGCCCTCATGTCGGAGGTGTAGCGGCTTACATCAAAACATTCCATCCTGATTGGTCTCCTTCTGCTGTCAAATCTGCTATCATGACTACTGGTAATTATCAAATATCAAACCAATATATTTATTTCCCTCAAGAAAGAAAGAATGTATAGTAATGTGAGCCTTTTTTTTTGTTTTGTTGCAGCTTGGCCAATGAATGCATCGAAAAATGCAGAAGCTGAGTTTGCATACGGATCTGGACATGTTAACCCTACAGTGGCAGTTAATCCAGGGCTTGTTTATGAAATATCCAAAGAGGATTACTTAAACATGCTCTGCTCTTTGGACTACTCAGCCGATGGCATTAGTACTCTCGCCGGTGGAGCCTTTACTTGTTCCGAGGAATCAAAGGTCACCGTGAGAGATCTCAACTACCCTTCAATGACAGCCCTATATCCACCTTGGTCAACTTCAGGTGTCATATTTTCAAGAACGGTCACAAATGTTGGGAAAGACGGATCTACTTACAAGGCAAAATTGTCTGGGGATCCTAAACTCAACATCAACGTTGATCCAGAAACGCTCTCTTTCGACACATCAGGGGAGAAGAAATCTTTCACCGTTACAATCCCTTTCAACAGTCTTGGGGATCTTGATATTTATGGTCATGTGTCTGCGTCTCTGGTTTGGTCGGACGGATCACACAATGTAAGAAGTCCTATCGTAGTGTATACTTAATTACGCTTTGACCCAAAACCCAGCAATATATAAAATCATGGGTTATATTGTGTTTCAATTAAACATATGTTATATTGTGTGCTCATTATATTGTGTTTCAATAAAAGCATGTGTTTTCATTTTAAGTCGATGTTAGAACTCATAGGTTATTTGAGTTAAAACTCAGGTTCTTTCAGTAATCAAGAACGGATTCTGTATGTGACAGTTAATGAAATCAATGTGACGGAAACACTAATTATCCTTTCTTGAACTATCACCAGTTAACTTCCTAACTTCAGTAACTCCTTACTTGAACTTGCCCTTTTTTATTACAATTATGAAACACGCTATTCACAAGAAGATTACTGGGATGCAGCTTTTCGCGTTGTGTGTTACCTTAAAAACAGTCATAGTCCATGCATACTTCTTTGCGTCAACACAGAGTTAACACTTTCAGCTTGGTGTGATGCGGACTGGGCCTCATGTCCAATTACTCATCAGTCGCTCGCAGGATGGTTTATCCAGGTTCTCCTGTATCTTGGAAGACAAAGAAATATGATGTCATTTCTCGCTCGTCTACCGAGGCAGAATACCGTGAAATGGCTGACACATTAAGCGAATTGTTGTGGTTTCGAGAGATACTTCCAGAAATGGGTATTATATGCAATGCTCCGATAGTGCTACACTCAGACAGCTTTTCAGCTATCAACCTGGCAGCGAACCCAATTCATCATGTTCGTACCAACGATTGTCATTTCATTCGTGACGAAATCATTCGAGGTACAAATGCTACAAAACATGTATCGACTAAATCTTAACTTGCAAACATCATGACAAAAGCTATGGGTAGTCGTGAGTTTGAGGCGTTTCTACTAAAGCTGGATATTTGCAACTTCCACACTCCACCTTGAAGGAGGATATTGGGCCGTCTTAGGCCAATAAATGTATTGTGTAACCCAGATTGTATAACGAGATTTAGGTTAAAGTACATACTTGTATATATGGCGCTTGTCTCCGTTACTTGAGAAATAAGAAGGATATTTACATACTGCTGAAACTTCTTGACAGGGTTTGGGTTATTTCAGCTATTCCGTTCTTTAGAGCTTACATGGGAACAGTAAGTCCTGCTTCTGACTCTTTCTTATGTCCTCATAACACATTTGTGGGATATTGTTGTAGACTTTCTATTACAGCTTTCATTTACCCTTCTCTAGCTATTTCACCTACAAAGGTCTTGCACTTACATATACGTCAGCCACTTCTTCACAGCCATTGTCGGTATGCTTCTTTCTTGTCTGCAATCCTCGAAAAATTTACTGCTATTAATTACTTCTGGCCAATCTTTAAGCATTTCATTTCAGACCAATGTCTTTCTACAGTTGGACTTGGTCTTTTACTTCGACTACTGATCTTTTATTTTTTCTGTCTAAAGGTGCTGAATGGTGGGCTAGTCCATACCATTGTTTAGTTGGGTGCCGTTTGTGACTGGTATAAAATATCTCCCCACATTGTTTTTCGTCCAATTCTCTTGTACTATTTCTCTCTTTTCTTTCTTATAATAAACTTTGAGTTCTCTGTTTAAGCGATTCAAACTTCAAGAGCAATGGTATACAACTATACATGATAGCTGTTGCTGTTATACCAACCCGTAGCATTGAAGTGAGTCTTCCTAACGTGAACAAAATATGTGTTAAATTTCCTTTCCACTTGTGCAATAGATTATTGATTTATATTGTCACATTTTTGCATATCAAATCTATCATACAAATTTGGTAAGAGTATATAGATACAAAGCCTTTCATAAAAAAAATGTAAAAACCAGCGGCCTTGGGCTAATGGTACTTGAGGGGAAAACCCTCAATACGGTACCCGCAGTTCGAGTTCCGCTAAAAGGATATACCACCAGTGGCTGCAAAACATTCACCCTGATACCTTTCCCTCGAAACCCCATCAATATTATTCAAAAAAAAAAAAAAAAAAAAAAAAAGAAGTAAATATATGTACGGCAATACCTGGTTTACTGTAAAACAAAAATTAAAATGTCTTTTGGTGTTACCCTTTTACATATCATGGTCCATGAATTTAGAGACTAATGTTTGTATTGTATGATAAGATTTTTATATTGTAAAAAGTATAACAAATACATAGGGAAAATAGGTTTTTTTCCCCATATTTGAAATTGGCAGTTTTAATACTCAAATATTGCTCACGCAGAATTATTCCCCAAATAATAGTTGACTGCGTGAAATTGAGAACAAAATAGTCAATCATTAACAGATGGACGGAAAAATAACGGTTTCGTTAATTTTTTAATGATTGAATATTCGAATCATAATTTTACGCATTCAGTGATTAGTTTAGGAATAAATATGCGCATATAATACTTAAGGAGGAAACTGGTAAATAAATACCAAACTTTTTCAAATTCTCTAAATAGAATACAAACTTTTCATCAAGTTAAATAAATCATAAACAATAAAGAAGGTTGAGCCATATTGGATACATGTTTGGTCAATTATTAACTTTTCGTCATTCTCCGTTAACCTTTAACGTTATTGATACAACCTTGTTTTAAGAATCCACTCCTACAAATCGATTTCATCTCTTTTCTTCTTCTTCTTCTTCGTTCTTAAACTACAAATCGTTTCTTCCTGATATGGTGATAAGGAATAAGCTTCCGCCTTCCGCGCTACGTCGAGGCATAGGTAGAGAAGATGAAACTCAACTTGTTGTTGAAGGTGAAGAAATAGGGTTGAATGCATTTAAAGACAATGACAAAGATGGATGTTGCAAAGAATGATGTCTAATTTCCCGCACCTCCACCTTCTTACTTTTTTTTTGAATTATACAGAGGTATCCTGGTCCCACAGAAGTGATCCAGACTAGTCACGTGTTGCCACGTGTCGGTCATATGTCCCTGGCGATGCCAAAATGTTAATTCTCTAGTGGCCAGGATTCGAATCCAGGTGGCGGTACTCACAGCTGTAAGCTTTTTACCATTAGAGGTAGAAGCCCCGGTTTACCTCCACCTTCTTTCTCTCTATTCGTCTTGTATTTGTTGGACACGAATGATGCTTCTATTCAGCATCTGAAAATAAGATTCTCTGTAACCTACTCTTGATTTATAAATGATTTTATGTTATATGTTTGTGCTTCTTTCTTCTGATCCCTCTCATCAATCTACCTTTTTGTGATGGCCTTTGTATCCGATGTAAGGTTGGCTTGTATAACAAGTTTTGAGTTTCTCAGATTATTTTTGCTTCATTAGTTTCTTATTCACAGAGACATGCGTCATATTTTAAAAAATAAAAGTCAAATTAGATTCTCAAACTGAAAAAATCATGCGCTTTCAAATGTATTTTACTTTATATTAATTTTAGATCTTGAATATTTTACCGTATCTTAGGTTTTTGGTTTTTACGCATGCTAAATCGTAATATATATGTTGATCCATAAAGTATCCTCTGGACTATATTTGCGAAGTGATTTTGCCACGTGTCATTTTCACAATCAATTTCACAAAACAAATATGACATGACTACTGAAATTGATGACATGACTTCCAGAAAAATATGACATAGATAATTTCTTTTAATGTTGATTTATATTTTTGGAAAACTTATTAGAATATGGTAATAATTCATATATAACATTTAATATTGATATTTCTTTTAACTAAACTTTTTTTTAAATATGGTAATAGCTCATACATCAATTATAAAAAAAAATATATTTATATATAACATTTCAAATTTCGAAATATTAAAATATTTTTGTATAATTATACAATTTGTATTACTAAAGCTTTCAAAAATTTATACAATTTAAAAAAAATTAAATATCTAATCGTAAGATCATTAGTTTCTTATATATCTAGAAATTTTATAAATATTGTTTAGGTTACATTTTTGATAATTATACAATTTTATATCATTTTATTAGTTTTATACAAATTTATTTAATATATATCAAATATATATTAAATATTAGTAAGAAAATAGTAAAATCTATAATATTTAATAAAATGTATTTTTAAATATAAGTTAAATTTAAAAAATTTCTTACTGCACATGGTGCAGGAAAACACCTAGTTAATGTTAAAAATTGATTGAGCCAATATAAAACACAATATACCAAAGAATAAAATCCAGCTGGCCCAATTTGTATATATATTAATTTTATTGTTTGTATATACAATCTGATTTTATTTATATGATACAAAATATTCACTAATGTATAGGCCTATTTATTTTTAATTAACTTTATTTGAAGAATTGTATCTTTCATTTGTTATATTGAACAAAAATATATTTTAATAATACTTAACGGTATCTTTATATATTTATCAACCACCTTTATATATTTTTACATACACATGTGTACGTTGAAGTGAGCACCTATATCAATAAATATTCACCTCAAGTGAGGATTCTAATTCTATAGGAAAGTTCGAATATTCTTTCTTTTTAATGCTTTCTTTCACCATTGACCAAATTGTAATGGAATGATTTATCTTTATATTTTTTTCTTCAACGATTATCTAGATTTGATTTGATTTTGTATGCGTTTAAAAATTATAATATGAAACGATTGGTTGACATGAGGATTATCTAAAATTCATATAACATGAAGTGAAACAAATAATAATAGTCTTTGGTTTATCAACAAAAAAACAAAAACTTCAAGCCTTTTAACCGAACAAGAGAAATTAAATACTATTATTATTAGTTTGGTTTCAAGTAATATGAATTTAGAATGGTAATTATATAATAGGAGATTAAAACCCGAAAAAAACCAACCTTAACCGAACCGGTATCCAAATTAAACAGACTTAATGTCTTCTTATCTTAAAAATAACGAAATTAATAATTTCAGTCCGCACAAGGCGCGGATTACTACCTAGTACTTAAGTATTTAGTTTGCTGATTGAAAATACTTGAGGAATTAAAAGGAACAATCTTTTTTTAATTCATAATTTAAAATATTCTCAAGTTAGATATAGCTAATATACAAATTTTTTACCTTCTGAATTTTTTTTAAATTTTTTACAATGACGTATAAAATAATACAAATAACTATAGTTGCATGATTGCATCACGCAGTTGATGTACTTCATGTTTATAAAATCACTTATGGATGATTTCGTATTGCTTATACATTCATATTTTGTACACTGAATCTATACTTTAGACAATTATATAAACTACTATAGACAATTATATTGTAAATTAAAAATACAGTGCAAATGTAGTTATCTTATATCATTTTATATGCTTTTAAAAACTAAAAATATATTTTTCTGGTATTAAATATCTTATAAATTGGTTCAAATTGAGATTTTTTTTAACTAGGAATTATTTTATAAATCATCTAAAATGATTCTATAAACATGAAGTACATCAATAATAAGATGTAACTATAATTATTTTGTATTGTTTTATATGTCTTTGTAAAAACTCAACAACCGCTTTCAGAAAGTAAATATCTAGTATAATGATTTATTTAACTTGAAAATATTTTTAATTATGCTTTTCTTAAAGAAAATTAATGTTCGTGACTTTCAATCTTATAAAGAATATAAAAGGTGAGTTTTTAATTCCTCAAGTATTTTCAATCAGCAAATTAAATACTCAAGTATTATATGCGCATATTTATTCTCCAACTAATCTTTTGAGTGCGCAAAATTATGATTCAAATATTCAACCGTTAAAAAGTTGACGGAAACCATTATTATCAGTTAATGGTTGACTATTTTGTTTCGAATTTCCCGTAGTCAACTATTAGTTGGGGAATTGCGCGAGTAATACTTGAGTATTAAAATTGCTGATTTCAAATATTTGAGAAATAAAATACCCATTTTCCCCAAATACATAACATATATATTTTATAAACTAGGGTCGGTCCGCGCTAGGCGCAGGATGCATGTATATTTTTTTAATATATAATTGTTTAAAGCATTTTTGTATGTATATTTGGTTCGCAGTGTGATAATTAATCGAATAGTCTTCGTATGGTCATCTTGCTCCTTATAACATCTATTTGTTGTAAGTTGTTGTTGTTTGTGTTTTGGGTTAGGATTTGGAAGCAATGATCGGGTAAATGTTGTGTGTCTTTTTTGAAAAAATTATGCGCAAGAAGGTTTTGTCAAAGGACAACCAGAGGATTTTGGTTTGTCGCTTGTGAGTTTGTAGAACTCTGAGGCTGATATACAAAGTGGTGAATTTGATTACTGCATATATAGTAAAATGTTTTGTTTAAATTGTCAAATATATTTTAAAATTGTGTTGGAACTTCAAGAGTGGACGTTTGAGGAAAGGAAGCAAAAGTACGTGAAGTGTGTGTTTGGATTATTATATATCTTTGTCTATGGGATAAGAGTTAGTATCTATCTATATCTAAATAAATGAGACTTTCGTCTCTCCTTAAGCTGTCCACATCAGCAAAGAGCGAAGGACATTTTCAGACACGTGTACAGCTTTCCGAAAAGTTAATCTATATCATTTTGGTTTCTCTTTCGTTTGCGAAAACTCAACACACCAAAATTGGCCCATTAAAATCGTTCATACGATGAAAATTAAATCCTTAATAATGGTCCGTTAATGTACTGCAAACAGACTCCACAAAATAATAGCCATTTAAGACCCACTTCTACTTGCAAAGTTTCCGTCTTCTCCGTTGTCCTCTTTTGCAGTGCTGATGAGGATTCCTCTGTGGTAAGTAACTACATCGCATTGAATCATTTCATTAAGCGCTTACATTAATTTCCTCAAACCATCTATCCCACTAAGTCAAATTCGTAACCCCTCCACGCCATCGATTTGATAATCCCTAATTCCTGATATCTATAAATAAAGTCATGAAATCCTCCCCTAATAACAATGATTTATTTATCTTATTCATTATTAGACAGTTTCCTTACAAAACAATGGTGTCCTCTCCGATCATGCTCCTCAGACGGTGGTTACCCGACTTCTCTGTTTTTGGGAGGCAGGCAACGTCAGGAAAGGTGGAGTGCTCATGTGGATTAACATGCTTCTCCCTGTGAAAAGGTAAGCCTATTCATTTTCGGTCGCATATCTTATGACATCCGTCACCTCCAATCCGGAGAACAGCGGGCCACCAACAATATCTCGTATAATAAAAGCCCATATACGCAATTACACTCACCCAAAGCCCAAATAAAAAATCCTAATAAAAAGCTCAGTAGCACCAATCCGTCCAAATATCATATTCTCGTCAGTCTCACCTGAAATGGGGAAGATAGAGGGGTGAGTAACGGAGAAGTCACTCAGTGAGGTATGGGATACTAAACCCGAAGTCCATGGACAGAGCACTCCGAATAAATATAATTTAATCCTAACACGTTGCAAACACGGTACCTACAAACACGCACGTTGCAAACACGGTACCTAAAGTACCCAGAGATCAAACAATGGTCCTAGCGAGGTGCACACTCGCTGCCCACTAACAGGCCAAAAACACCACCGAATATGTGCTCGGTAACACACGCCCGTAGACGATTTATCGACCTCGAAGCCTTGGCACAACAGGTCGACTAAGCTGTGCCGCAGCATACACCACAACCAATGTACTGGTCTCCGACCGACACACAGAATTACGCCTCCATGGTCGGCTAACACCCAAATCACCTCAATATACTATATACATATATATTATCAATTATAAATGAACAAGCACTGTTGAACCATCTAACACCCTAGTTCCGGTTTAAGCAAAGAGCCTAAACTAAACAAGCAATGACAAACTCGATTTCACACAGACGGAACACATTAGAAACAAATTATACTTATTCGAGCTCCTAAGCCGTGTAAGAGAAGCTCGAGAAAAGACCTTCACCTTTGCCACAGGTTCTGAAGAAACCTGAGGAAACGCCGAATGGACCTTTACGGCTCTAACAAAGCAACTCCGGAACTCTCTGAAATTAGATCAATATGATATTCTGACAGAACTGAACCATAGAGTAAACAGATGAATAACTCAAGAACTGACTGTTAACTTTTCGATCTCTCCGGTCATAATGTATTCCTATGTGTCCTCTATCCATAGACACCAATATTAATCCGATCGGACACCATTTTCTTAATCAAAGTAGTTTCATCTCCAGGCTGGTCGTAAACGCAAACTGCACCAATACCTCTCACGAAAACAAGCATAACTCTCAGAAAATAACTCGGATTAACAATCCGCTTGCAAGAGATGATAGATAAGAAAATTAAATACCTACTGACAAATTTCTAGACTGAAAGATTTTGTTTCTGTTGACCGTTTCTCACTTACACCGAGACTGGTCGGAACTGTCTCTACAATTCAACAGCTTTATTCTTTGCCAAGATGAAACGTCAATAACTTTCTAACCGTACGTCTATTTGACGATCGGATAGATGATATGAAAATCTGGCATTGAGATCTTTCCAATGATATCTCGTCCGTTCCCTGGTTCCTTCTGTATCAACGGTAAAACACTGATGAAGTTGACTGTTCGCGGATCCGATCTGTAGATATCAGTTCCAAAGAAACAACCATAACTCTTAGATAAAAATTCTAAATGACGATCTGCTTTCTGATACACATAGATCTACGAGTGTAGAACATAACCTCAAAATTTAGCTTCGAAATACTCATATTTGATCGATATTTCTTCTGTTCCCCCAAAACGTGTCTGATGAGCTCTAATCTCTCTTTTCGGATGGTGGGATGGCTTCTCTTTCATGGTGGCTATATGTGGCTGTTCCGGTGACGTTCTGGAAGGGCTTTTCCATCTCCAAAAGTCACTGTCAGAGGCCACCACGAAATCCATCTTAAATAAGAAAACTTTAGGGTTTTCTGCAATGTAATTAGGTCTTATTGGGCTAAATTTTCCCAGACCGAGATTTGGGTCGTTACAATTCTTCTCCACTTACGAGGAATTCGTCCTCGAATTCAAATCCTGAGTCGGCTTTCCAATACCGTCCTAAAAAAAAAAATCCTTCGGATAGTCAATCCTCATCTGAATTTGATCTCACTTGGATCACGTCATGGAAGTCTGATGCACTGCTGATAAAATAACTGCAATCAACTGGTCCAATTCGCTCCACCGGAGGATACAGTCCATTGTATCTCGGTTTTAATTGCTTCAGCTTATGAGTCTTAAGTTCTCCCTGAAATGTCATTATTTTCAGGTATACTAGATTGCCCATATGTAATTCCAAATCTTTACGACGCTTAGCTGCATAAATCCTCTACCGTCATGGGCGTCCCAAAGCCAATCCTTGAGCATGTCCATTTGCTATACCATCTCTTGAAGCATTAATAGATCTAACTCATGTCACTCCCTCACTTTGGTCCAACAAAGAGATATACGACAAGGCTTACCATAAATAGCCTTATACGGTGTCATCTCAATGCTCGAACGATAGTTGTCGATGTATGGAAACTCTGCTAGATGTAATACTTTTTGATCTTCCATCCCACTGTATGACGCAATCCCGGAGCATATCCTCTAAGTCTGAATAGTCCTCTTTGATTAACCATCTGTATGCTGATAATAAGTCGTATTCATGTGGATCTTTGTCCCAAGTTCCT
>NC_027754.1:29702384-29702961 GCF_000695525.1 Brassica oleracea var. oleracea
CATGTTCAAGTCAATGTAGTCGATACGAAGTATGAAACTTCCATCTTTCTTCTTTACAAAAATAATGATGTTCCCCACAGTGAAGTACTCGGTCTGATAAAACCCATGTATGATGAATCTTCCATATGCTCTTTCAGCTTGATCATCTCAGCTGCCGCTAATTGGTGTAGAACTCGTGAAACAAGTGTTGTCCTTGGTTCCAACTTAATTGTAAAAACGTCTCACGTGTCTGGTGATGGCTGTTCCAAAGGCCACAAATACATCCTTATAATCTGCAATAACCAGAAGATCCTACAACTCATGCTGCCCAACATTCCTAAGCATCAAAATGGTCGCCAAAAATCTATCTGCTCTTATATCCAATAACCCTTGAGCATTTAGCATGCATGCAATAAAAACTCCCATCAGCTCCAACAATATCAACTCTTTCCCTCAGGCAATCCAACACTACTCGATGTCGTGACAGCCAATCCATTCCAAGGATGACATCGTAAAACCGTAGTTCCATCTCTGACGATTCCCCGAACAAATCAGTCCTCCGAGCATAACTGTACACTACGATGAATATAAATAGATA
>NC_027754.1:29703111-29706677 GCF_000695525.1 Brassica oleracea var. oleracea
TCTCCACGAGTTCACAAACCAAATATACCTCCAAAATAGTCAACATATTCGTACACAAAAACAACACATGCCAACCTATGGCTCAAACCTCATATCACGTAATCTCCCGTAACAAAAACTCGTGGAATGATTGCTTGAAGTAGGGTGGAAGCAAAAACGTCACATATCCACTCCTGGATAATCTCGGAATCATGACCGAAGAAACTGATAACTCCTGAGAAAACTGACGAACTGAGGCATCACACATCTGCTACTGAAAATCTGGCTAGAACCTTGTTAGTCGAAGGATGAATGACGATGATTTTACTCATCGTCATAGAAAGAGACAATTGAGTTAGTAATTACTGGACATGATGGTGCTAAAAGAACTTCACAAATATTTTTTTATTATATATATATATAAATAATTTATATAATTTTTTTTTAAAAACCTTAGAAAACTGAATCCCCTAATCGCCATCCCGGGTCGAGGCCGGGACGGAACCCCTCTCTGATACCAAATTGTGACACCCGTCACCTCCAATCCAGACTAAGCTGTGCCGCAGCATACACCACACCCAATGTACTGGTCTCCGACCGACACACAGAATTACGTCTCCATGGTCGACAAACACCCAAATCACCTCAATATACTATATACATATATATTATCAATTATAAATGAACAAGCACTGTTGAACCATCTAACACCCTAGTTCCGGTTTAAGCAAAGAGCCTAAAATAAACAAGCAATGACAGACTCGATTTCACACAGACGGAACACATTAGAAACAAATTATACTTATTCGAGGTCCAAAGCCGTGTAAGAGAAGCTCGAGAAAAGACCTTCACCTTTGCCACGGGTTCTGAAGAAACCTGAGGAAACGCCGAATGGACCTTTACGGCTCTAACAAAGCAACTCCGGAACTCTCTGAAATTAGATCAATATGATATTCTGACAGAACTGAACCATAGAGAAAACAGATGAATAACTCAAGAACTGATCGTTAACTTTTAGATCTCTCCGGTCATAATGTATTCCTATGTGTCCTCTATCCATAGACACCAATATTACTCCGATCGGACACCATGTGCTTAACCAAAGTAGCTTCATCTCCAGGCTGGTCGTAAACGCAAACTGCACCAATACCTCTCACGAAAACAAGCATAACTCTCAGAAAACAACTCGGAATGACGATCCGCTTGCAAGAGATGATAGATAAGAGAATTAAATACTTACTGACAAATTTCTAGACTGAAAGATTTTGTTTCTGTTGACCGTTTCTCACTTACACCGAGACTGGTCGGAACTGTCTCTACAATTCAATAGCTTTATTCTTTGCCAAGAAGAAACGTCAATAACCTTCTAACCGTACGTCGATTTGACGATAGGATAGATGACATGAAAAGCTGGCATCGAGATCTTTCCAATGATATCTCGCCCGTTCCCTGGTTCCTTCTGTATCAACGGTAAAACGCTGATGAAGTTGACTGTTCGCGGATCCGATCTGTAGATATCAGTCCCAAAGAAACAACCATAACTCTTAGATAAAAATTCTAAATGACGATCTGCTTTCTGATACACATAGATCTACGAGTGTAGAACATAACCTCAAAATTTAGCTTCGAAATACTCATATTTGATCGATATTTCTTCTGTTCCCCCAAAACGTGTCTGATGAGCTCTAATCTCTCTTTTCGGATGGTGGGATGACTTCTCTTTCATGGTGGCTATTTGTGGCTGTTCCGGTGACGTTCCGGCAGGGCTTTGCCATCTCCAAAAGTCTCTGTCAGAGGCCACCACGAAATCCATCTTAAATAAGAAAACTTTAGGGTTTTCTGCAATGTAATTAGGTCTTATTGGGCTTAATTTTCCCGGGCCGAGCTTTGGGTCGTTACATATCTCTTCCTATTCTTAACTGCTCACCCTACTTTATTTGACAAGGTTCTTCATGTTCTTCCTCTTTACAGTCGGCACTTCTCCAAGGTTCCATCTTTGCACATCGTCTAAACATGTTCAAACATCTTCTGAAAGATGATTTTATTTACGACCTAAGTGGCTTTGATGTAACGAGGGGCAACAACCACTTTAAGCGCAAAGATTCACCTGTAGCTATTCCATTCATCAACAACACTAAATTAGTTGAACTCACTGTGGGACCACCTCCAATACCACTTGAGCTCTTTAGGTTCCATAGTTACGAGCAGCTACAGGCTCTGGAAACACAAACACTGAGTTTCTCAGCCTGTTTCTGATATTTTATTCAGTAAGTTCATTTCCGGTTAAAATAACCACATTTATCTTATTTTCTCTTGCATACATCATATTGGAAGTCAGTCTCATCAAGACAACCTGCAATGACCCTGCTCACTCCTCAGACAATACAACGCATTATGGCAAACATTTGTATTGATGGGTACATCTCTTGTCTCAGAACTAATTAGTTATTTTTAAATTATTTCTATTTCCTTTACGTAGTACCAATTTGCTACGAATTAGCTATTAGCAAATTATTTTATTGCTTTTCCATAAACTTACATACCACGGATCTGCATACGTTCGTTTAGATGCTTACTTTTCATTCCCTGCTCCGATGGTGAAGCTATCTACAACACACACTAGCATTCCATGTGTTGCAGTCCCAATGAACCAAACGGCTCCACCAACTGAAACCACAACAACTGCACAAGTCACTGTTGGCGATAGCTCAGCAATGGAACAACATGTTGCAGCAGCAGAGAGGGCACTCAAGAAACCACGCAAGGCTTAGCTGCTTAAGTTACCCATATGAAGAGTTCTCTGCATTTTCTGAAGTTTTATTTGCATTGTCTTCTTCAGCCATCATTAGGTTTGGCATTCATGTTTGCAACTTATATAATCAATAAAAGAATTCAATGTTAAGGACCACCGTGTTGATAGTCAACACGTTCTTTTAGTTAACGAAGGAATTTCAAATACGTTACATATTTGGTTTGAAGCTTACACAAAACAAAACAAAACAAAAAAAATACATTAAAATTATACTCTCTGTCGGCACCAGGCTGTGATAAATATACCAGTTTATAACACAGGAGAAATCACTATCCAATATCATTATCATAAGAAGGATGAGGAAGAACCATCTACCCAAAACCTGCACATGGTTATTTGATTGTTATTTCATATTCTTGTCTAATTTTAACCATGATTGTCTTGCCACTATTTTAGAATAACTCTTGCTTGGTAAACGATGTTATAAGTATCTGATTAGTTGCATGATGATTTAGTTTGTAACCAACGGTGAAAGAATCTACAGCTCTTTACTAAATATTGGATGTAATTACTGCATTTGTTAAGATACTCTCTCTACTATGTTGTTCTATAGAAGAAGCATCAAACTCTGAATATTTTTTACTTCATGCTATCTAACACATGATGGTTTTCATAATGTTACAACTGAGTTTTCGTATTCTTGAGTATGATAAAAGCGGCTTTAAGCTATTACTATTGCTCGAAGAAACACATTGGGCCGAGGCTTAAGATCCCATCTCTCATATATGCGACTGTGAGCTTGTGTGTGTTTTAGTTGCATTAGTTAATATCAATG
>NC_027754.1:29708203-29709360 GCF_000695525.1 Brassica oleracea var. oleracea
TAGTAATACTGTGAGATGGTTTTCAAAACCGACTCTTTCAACCGCTCAGACATCCATTCCCTTCTCTTACCTACTTTGACACAGATCTTCGGCATACCTCATACAAGATATGCTCATGAAAGGATATTCAATCAAAACAAGTAAATTTCTTCACAGTTTGGCTGTTCGGGTGAAACAAGAGAAACACATATATCAATAACTAAAATTGACAAACGTTTGTGTCCCCAAACTTAACTGCATCGTTTGCCTCTTCTCCCTTTTTTTCTGCATCTTTCCTTTGCAATTAATAAATAGTGATTTCCTTCAATTTTTCTTTTGTCCCACTAAAATTTATGTCTACAACGATTATCGTAGTGATTCACAAACAAAATATATGACCATCCACTGAAAACCCTACAGACACTAACCACTATTAAATGGATCAAATATGAATTTTGAACTCATTAGAAAAATAAAAGATACAAACTACGCGCCGGCAAACCACTAGTTTTGTAAAAAAAATTCTCTTGAACATTAAAATTCCCGTATATAAACAAATGTGAAATGTTGTTTGGGTTGACATGTGCATTAGACTTGATAGGTTTTTGGGCCCTTAAGTATAGGATTTATGTTTGTTTTAAGGTATTTTCTCGTTTGGATTGTAAATGTCTATTTAAAAGTCTGTCCCAATGGGTTTAGAGGTATTTCTCTAAATTATCGTATTGTAAGAATATAAGAGCAACATTATCGCTAACTCTTAGCATGTTTCTTAGCATTAATAACCCAAATAATAAATCTAAATAGCTTAAAAACGCGGATGAAGTTTGTTAATTAAGAAGTTTTCATACCGCGTCCTTAAGGGCACGTGTCATCCAGCAATAGAAAGAGGGAAGGGGTCGGGTAACTCACGCGTCGGTCTCGAAAAAAAATTCATCGTTTCCCTATTCTCTCTTCACGGCGATCTCTCGGCGATTTGAACCAAGACCGCATACCGATCTGTTCTCGCTCACTCCACACCGTTCTTTCCTGTCATCCAAGCTTCTCCGCCGATTCATTACCAAACCAGGTATGTGTTCTTCCTCTTTCCTCCGTTAAGAGTAAATCGTCATTGTCGATCTATCTCGAACATATCTGGGTTTGGTTGCTATTTTTTGTGATGAAATGATTGGCGATTGTGA
>NC_027754.1:29709591-29720779 GCF_000695525.1 Brassica oleracea var. oleracea
AATTTGAGAATCATAATTACTTCAATCTGACTTTTGTGGTTGTGATACTTGAATTGGACAGTTCTTTTATGCTTAATTGAGTAATATGTAGTTGTTTGTATAACAAGTGTTGCTGTTTCTGTTGAATGCCCAAAAAAATAATAATTTGAGAATCATAATTACTTCAATCTGACTTTTGTGGTTGTGATACTTGAATTGGACAGTTCTTTTATGCTTAATTGAGTAATATGTAGTTGTTTGTATAACAAGTGTTGCTGTTTCTGTTGAATGCCCAAAAAATAATAATTTGAGAATCATAATTACTTCAATCTGACTTTTGTGGTTGTGATACTTGAATTGGACAGTTCTTTTATGCTTAATTGAGTAATATGTAGTTATTTGTATAACAACTGTTGCTGTTTGTGTTGAATGCCCTAAAAAATGTTCGAAGGTATTCAAAGGGTGGACTTTGATGGTGGCTTGCATAAGAGTAACTTGAATTGTTAAAATCATATATACTCAAAAACAAAGCGATTGATTTTTTGTTCGCCGAAATTACCTCTACGTCCAGGAGGAGCATGTCAGCTCGCCGCCTCTCTTTACATTCCTCATCCGGTGCTGGTGCTTGCTTAAGCGGCTCTGCCTCCCAAAATCTAAGTAGATGAACTTCGGTGGTGCTACATCGCCAGGTTTTCACGTCATCAAGGAGGAGAAAGAAGTAAGCCATTCTGCTATGTGTAAATTTCTAGTGCCAAGATGATTGTGAAGAATAGAATGATGGGGTTTATGGATTCAAGGCTCACCTATTTAACAGCAGATTCACCGTACACCTTGAAGAAAAATAGATTCATTGAATGAGAAATTATGGAAGAGGTGGACGGTTTGCAGACCAACTTCTAGATTCTTCGCGTCGATTCGAGTCGCCCAAACTCCAGAGACTACATTGTTGTTGCAGAGAACGGAGAAGATAGTTTTAGGGTTTGAGATTGAAAAGAAGATGAAGCAAATTTAGACGTTGAGTTTAACAATCCGAGAATATGTAAAGTGACCTCGGACAAATGGGCTTGCGAATTACAGTGTTGGCCCAAAGAATATTAAGTATGGACAGAAAACTAAATGCACCGTATCATTTAATCGACACGTGTCGCAACGCCAAAGCTCGACTTTCCTAGGTTGAATCCTAGGTGGCACAAGGAGGAGAGAGCAAAACACTTTTTTATATAATAAGTGATATCGTAGAGATCTTTATAAGCAAAGTTAAGACAAAGCTGCTGATTCGGATGGTAGACATTACACATTATTTGCCTTATGAGGAGTCATTCACAGTACTCCTAATGGCCGTTAATTCACCAATAATATTTGGTGTAAGAAATGAGCATTTGAAATATAAAACAGAGTTAGATTGTAAAGCGGGAGTAGAAGAGTTTGAGAGAGTGACCAGGAAGATGTGTTGGAGCTGTTCGTAATCGGAGAACTGGAAGAGCTCTTGAGGAATCGAGCTCACCGGTTCTGTTATTTCGTCAAAGTCGGTCAAGTCACTGAAACGTATTGATGGAGGAGAGTTGGACAGTTTGTAGTTGGGGTTGATCGGTGTCACGTCAAACCCGCTCACCCCGCTTTCGGCATAAATCGAACAGGCCTTGAAAAAATGTTCGAAGGTATTCAAGCGGTGGACTTTGATGGTGGCTTGCATAAGAGTAACTTGAATTGTAAAAATCATATATACTCAAAAACAAAGCGATTGATTTTTTGTTCGCCGGAATTACCTCTACGTCCAGGAGGAGCATGTCAGCTCGCCGCCTCTCTTTACATTCCTCAGCCAGTGCTGGTGCTTGCTTAAACGGCTCTGCCTCCCAAAATCTAAGCAGATGAACTTCGGTGGTGCTACATCGCCAGGTTTTCACGTCATCAAGGAGGAAAAAGAAGTAAGCCATTCTGCTATGTGTAAGTTTCTAGTGCCAAGATGATTGTGAAGAATAGAAGGATGGGGTTTATGGATTCAAGGCTCACCTATTTAACAGCAGATTCACCGTACACCTTGAAGAAAAATAGATTCATTGAATGAGAAATTATGGAAGAGGTGGACGGTTTGCAGACCAACTTCTAGATTCTTCGCGTCGATTCGAGTCGCCCAAACTCCAGAGACTACATTGTTGTTGCAGAGAACGGAGCAGATAGTTTTAGGGTTTGAGATTGAAAAGAAGATGAAGCAAATTTAGGCGTTGAGTTTAACAATCCGAGAATATGTAAAGTGGCCTCTGACAAATGGGCTTGCGAATTACAGTGTTGGTCCAAAGAATATTAAGTATGGACAGAAAACTAAAAGCACCGTATCATTTAATCGACACGTGTCGCAACGCCAAAGCTCGACTTTTCTAGGTGAACAAGGAGGAGAGAGCAAAACACTCTTTTATATAATATGATTACCTCATCCTGCACATGACGTCTGTACCTAGTATATCCCATTTTTTTAATGTACAGAACTAAAACTAAAATCAATTAAAGAGGGACTTGTTGCTGGAGGACATTTGCTGTTTTCAAGATAGCTTATTGACAATTTTACTCTGGCCAATTATATCCACTTCTAATGGGCAATTTTTGTGGACGCTTTTCGTGGACAATGGTTACCGTCTCTTGGTTTGTGCATACACAAGGCCTGATTGTGACAGTGCCACTTACTGGTCGGTTCCAACACTGTTACACATACCCCTACACCATTAAACATCCAGTCCCAAAAACGTGCCTTCAAGCCCACAAAGCCATATTTGATCATAGTCTCAGAGAACACTCTCCCATTAATCTTTATGGAATACAAAGTTTAGAGTTGGAGTTTTTATTATCATCTGTAACTTACAAAGAAGATCATCTATTCCAAATCCCATGAAAATTGTCAAAACGTTAGCAAATCACCTGCATATGTTATTGACAAGCCTAGAACCAATCTTATTAAGCTTCTTCATAGAATCAACAGCTTTCAAGTTTCTACCTAATTCATAAAAGCTTCCACCATCTTCTCTCCGATCTCTTCTCCTTTCTCTGCCGCATCAATCACCGCAACCGCCGTTGGTCCAGCTCCAGAAATAGTACATCCAAACGCTCCAGCTTCCAAAGCCGCCTATTTCACAGTTTCCATCCCCAGAATCAACGGAGCTCTCGACGGCTCAACAACCTTATCAGAAGATAAAAGCCTTCCCAACAGCTACCAATGCTTCCTCCCCTTACTTCCACCCGAATATCTCCTTAACCGCCACAGCCGCTGCAGCAGTGCTAGCTGCGCTTGAGCCTAAACCGTATTAGAGCTTTGAGCGTGAGAAAGATGAGAAAGTTTGTTAGAGCCTTAACCAACTTTAATAATCTAATATACCGCTCCATAAAGGAAGACCCTTGTGCAAATCTAAGAACAGCTCCATTGGTGTTTTTGATAGGGTATCTTAGGACAAAAAGAACATACTTTTTCTGACTTTAGAACTTCTTCTTCTACATGTTGTCCTTTTAATAATAGTCAACTAGATTTTGATCCGCGCTTTCAAAACGCGGATTTATTTTCCTTTTTTTTTTTCAATTGACAAATATTTAGTAAATGTCATATTTCATATATTTGTGTTTTATTTTATAAAAGACTTAAACTTTTTATCTTTCTTTATTGTGTTTCATTTTAAATGACTATTTATGTTTAAAAAATTAAATTTTATTTTTTAATGAATTAAGTTGGTATAACTCTGATAAATTAATTTTATTATGTGGTTAATATTTTTAATAAAAATAATTATATACTTTTAATAAAGATTTATACTTTTCAATGAAAAAATTAATTTTTTTTATGAATGTTTAAATTATATTAAGAAAAAAAAAATTAAGAATGGTTGAATTTTTTTTTTTTTTGAACTTGGACTAAATGGTCCAAAGAAAAAAAATGTGAGAATTGGATCTGATTTCTTAATCGGTCCAAATGGCCCAAGAGAGATCTGATGTGGACAGTGGGCTGGATCCAAAAAAAATGGCCCAATATAGATGTGTTATTAATATTACTTGATTACCCTTAATGAAACATGCAATGTTAGTAAAGAAAAAGCAGGCTAAGGTAAAAAGGACAATAGCATCCTGCTTTGATAGTATAGATTTATTTTATTAAATAAAAATATTTATTTTTAAAATTTTAAGAATTTTTGGGAGTATCCACCGATAACGAGAAACCAACCGATCTAATCCCTAACATCTTCATCGACACAATCACAGTGATTTCAGCGCAATTTTGGAGAGGGTTTGTGCTGAGCTTAGTCGTGGATCCGGTGATCTCGGAGACTAAGAGCTTGACGGATTAGCTATTGTCGCCAGAGCAAGTCTTGACGGTGGTGAAACCCGGCTCAGGTTCGAAGGCGACGAGAGTGTGTACAAAAGTTCTACATGAAAAAAATGGAGATTTTGGGGGAATACCCACGGTAATGGTTTCAATTTGGGTTGAAAATAGGAAAAAGGTAGATTAGACAATCACCTTCAAAATGTGACTCGCAAGTCGAATGTGAGTTTATTTGTAATTGAAAAGACAAATTGTGGGTTTGAGTGTAAATTTTTCTATCAATTACACGTCGAGTTTCTAACATTACGGAAAGACATTACGGGGGTAATAATTAACGCTCACCCAATATTTTTAAAACCATACCGGCAATCGAGTCTAAGAAGTTCTTGAGTTATAGTTTAATATATTTCAACCGGGTTTAACCAAATTTAGTAATTTTATTACGATTAAATATCATAACTGATCTTATATCTATGAATAAAATATTTGGTGAATAAGTAAATTGAATAAAAACATCAGGCAAACATATCATAGTTTAAAGGTTTAAAAAGTAAGAGACTTGAATTATACTCCATTGTGTAATACAATACTAAAAATAGAACATGAATAATACATGAAATGATAAGTTAAATTATCCCCACACTGCAAGATAAAAGACCTTGATGTATCATTTATTTATTGATTGACACAAATGAATTTGCATCAACTCTATAAATGATTCTGAAATTGATTACTCTAAGGAGGTGTATTCAACTATGAGTTTGAGGTTATTTGTATTAAAATGACAAATCTATTATTATTTAAACGTGTTAAAAAATTAAATTTAATGATATTAAACTTGTCATTCCACGAAATATTCTGAAATTCATTGTTATTTAACAAAATTAAAGTTGGTTCTCTCTCCAGTTTCGTCACCACCAGCGCTTCCACTGTTTCTCCCACTTTCAAGGTAGTGAGTGACTCGGACTCTTTGTATATATGTGTTGTTTGATTGATATGTTGTCGTGGCTTTCTTTAGGCTTCATCTCGACGTAGACTTCTCATGCCCGCTGTGGAAGACTCGTGAGAGAAGGAAGATTCAGTTGAGAAGGAACACATGCACCGTCATAAAAGACGCAAGCTGAAAGGGGAGTACTACAATGATGAATCGTGGTGTATGGAAACTGATTCTGCAAATTTGAAACGTAAGAGATAATGAAATTTGATTTAATGCGTAAGAGTGGAAACTGATTCCGAGTGTGAATGATACCTAGTCATAAGCTGATCTTTTATTTGAAACGTAAGAGTGAAAACTGATTATGATTGTGAATGATACCTTTACTATTTCAAAATTGATTTCTAAATGTGTTAGTAAAAGGCTTCTTGTTGGAATCCAAATCTGAAGCATGTGACTAATTGCCTATAGACAAAGGATATATAGACAAAATAACTGTTACTAACAAAGAAATGAAAATATAACATGAATAATTCAAACTCATTTAAAATTTTTATTTCCACCCAATAATTAATTCAAACTCATTTATTCTATAATAGAATTTTTTTATATTAAAATTTATGATTTTTTTTATGATCTATAAATAGAGACTACTCTCGTATCATTTGGATACATAAAAAACATATTTTTATTATAATCAACTATTTTAATTGTTTTAAGTAATATTAATTTTAGTATTATTTAAAAAAAAATAAGATAGGTATATAAATAAAATAAAAATTATTAAAAGTTATGTTATTTTAGTTTTTAAGTTAATTAAAATTACATTATTAATTTGTAATTATTATATTGTAAATGATAAATATATGAATTAACGGTAGCAAACATGAATCTCTCTCTCTCTCTCTCTCTCAATTTGTAAGAAGCTTGAGGCTTCAATAATTTATACAAAAGGTTGAGTTTTATGGAGTCTAAGGTTTGATGTTGCCCAGATGTGTTGGAGTCTAAAGTACTATGGAACCGATTGACACAAGACAAGAAGAATAAGATGACGTTTTACATTCGTCTCGAATCTTCCAAGGTTCGTCATTTTCTCATAGCCAATCTTCTGCATATTTCTTTTTCCACTGATTCTTTAGTTATGGAAGAGGTTTTGCTAAGAGATAAAAAGTTAACAACACAGATCTATATTTTCTTTGAAAACTATAAGTCTGGCTGGTGTTATCTTGCTAGGTCAGGTTGTTATCTGTAATTTCTACAGCTTTTTGTTGTTAATTTGAAAGATTCTCTTTGAAAAACTAAACATGAGTTAATGATGACTCATGTTTCACTTTTGTTGAAATCTGATCATGGTTTTGCTATACATGGTAACTTGAGAGGAAGGTTGGATGTGAAGATGATGCTGGAGACGGTGGAGAAGAAGAATCTTAGTGGCAGATTCATCTGTTGCATTAACGTGGTGGAGATTCATCGCAGAAACAGAGGAGATGATAGCTTTGATGGTTCATCCGATTGTTGGAAGTTACAAAGCCACTGAAATATGATTTGAACAATGAGATAGGTGTGACTGCAGAAGAGAAGGCAATGGGATCTTTGTATCGGTCGACGAACCCTATTTTGTCTCAGTTTTACTTTTCGTGACTCTTTAGTTTATGTCAGTGTTTTTAAAACCGGCCCGACCCGATGGTTGGACCGGGTTCGACCGTGAACCGGTTATATAGCCGGGTTGGTCTAGTAATTGGTTCGACCATGAACCGGCCATATAGCCGGATTATATTTCAAAGTTATTAAACCAATAAAAACTACTAAAACTATCGAAAATCTATAAACCATCCATATAAACAAGAAACTAATTTATATTTATAATATTTTATGTTCAAAATTGATTTATATTTTAACTATGCATCATATTTACTAATATTACTTTTATATTTACATACTAAAAAATATTAAACCATATTATTGAACCAGGTTTGACCCGGTCGAACCATATTGAACCGTGACCCAAAATATTTCCGGTTCAGCTTCCGGTCCGGTTTTAAAAACACTATGTGGATATTATAAATGTGTACACTCTGACAGCAAATAAACAGTGTACATATAGATAGTAATCTTACTGTACATATAAATCTTGTTTAATAATCTGAACGATGTGACTTCTTTTGGTTAACTAGTATATGATTATCTTTGGCTATAATGAGAAGGCTTGATCATCTTAATGAGAAGGATAGTAATCTTACTGAAGTTAGAAGCTTGATCAATACGTCTGGTTTCATCTTCTCTTTACTTTTATTTTGTATATATATATATATATAGAAAATGAGCTTACAAGCCAAGCTGATACAAAGCAAAACTACAAAATATGTATAATCACAATTAAACACATGTACATATGTACACTAAACAAATGTACATATGTTTCACAAATCCTCCCACTGACCGTACAAATGCATTACAAACTTTTTCATTCTAAATAAGATTTAAGCAACTAATTTTTCTCTTTCCCTACTAGGTTAGTGCAATCAGAGAAAAAACTTGTTTTAGACAAATGCAGTGATTGCATTATTTTAGAAATTTGTCTATGCTACTATTTTGTGCTATGACTATGTAAATGTGTTTAGGAATGTTTTTATCAACATTTTATATTTCTTTGTTAGATCTTGTTCTTGTATTTTCATATTGAAACATATGTATGTCCAACATTAGTGTTCACGTGTACACATAGACCTCATTATCCACGTGTACGTATCCACATGTACCCCGATTTGTAATATCCACAGCTTACGATATCCATGTGTACACCAATGTCATGACTAAAATGATATTTTCAAGTAGGCTTTCATAAGTATATCATCTCCACATATGAAATAAATTTCCACTTAGATTGAACCACTTGTACATGTATGTTGGACCCAATTTCGGTCAATACATTAATGGGCCGCAACCAAAGATATGGACCGTGAGGAACTAAGGCCCATAGCAAGCGTGCGAGCTCGAGGCGGATCCATCGAAGTCCCGAAGATCGCGGAACAAGAGACGAAGAACGCGGAGCAGTTACGAAGGTCACGAGGTCGATTTACTATAAAAGAAGGAGAACAGACATTAAGAAGGACACGTTGAAAACCCTAGAGAGAGCTACACACATACATCGACCTTGTTTTCATCTCAATCTTAGATCATTTCTTTACCGATATCATTTTGTATCACTCGATCTAGTTCAACTCATTGTATTCGATCTTATTCATCAATAAAGTCTATTTTTACCTACTGGAAACTGTTTACATCGTTGTGTTCTAAAGATATCGTTGCCTACATCATTTGTCTCCCTAGATCAAACTCTTGATCACTATCAAATACTTAGTGTAGATTTTAGATTCTACATTTTGGCGCCGACTGTGTGGAAGATAAACGAAAAACATCTTTGCTAAGAAACCGATCTAAGTTTCCTAAGCGCGACTATGGATCCCTCCCCAATCCGATCCAACTGCATCGAATCAATCGATCTCGACCTCTTCAGATCGATGAGGCCGATCGCATCAAGAAAAATCGATACTCTCGACAAGCGATCCAGCGCATCGCGACAAGCGATTAACGATTCCACCATCATCACCCCCGAAGATACAATACCAAAAGGAGAAATCGTGACTTTCCACGAGCACAAAACTATAAAGCTCGATATGCCCCACAACGATGCCTTGGTGATCGCATTGGAAGTCGAAGGCGCCGTCTTCTCGAAAATCCTCGTTGAAACTTGAAGCGCTGTCGACGTCATCTTACAAAAAACGTTACAGTCGCTCGAGCAACCGATCCCAATGATCAGACAAGAAACGACTTCCCTCGCTAGCTTCGGAGGAAAGTCGGTCAGTTCGCTCGGGATCATATTATTAACCACCAGAGCTTACGATCTGGAACTGAAAACAGAATTCACCGTTGTCGATCATTTTATTCCTTTTGATGCCATCGTAGGGCACCCCTGGTTGCACCAAATGAGGGCGGTCCCCTCGGATTATCACCAATGTGTGAAGTTTTTATGTCCAACTGGCGAGAAAACCATACTCGAAAGCCAAAACAAGCCCGAACCTGTTACATGTCCGAATTCCGAAAGATGCCATGGAAGGAGGAGAATATCCCACTCGCACGCGACCTCTCAGTTAGAGATCCTGCCAAGGATCTATCGAGCGTCATCCCTCTGGACGAAAGTTCCCCAGAAAAAGGAGTTAACATCGGGAATGGTTCCCCGCCGAAAGATGGGAAGCTCGAAAAATAAAAGTCCGGAGCTCGCGCTATTGTATTATGGAGGAAAAACTATACAAAAGAAGCCTAGACGAGCCATATCTGTAAGGTTTATCAATTAAGGACGCATTCACAATCCTGAAGCAAACTCACGAGGGATCGTGCGGAAGCCATTCTGGCAGACGGTCCCTAGCAATCAGGATAAAGAAGCTAGGCTACTTTTGGCCAACGATCGCCGATGATAGCGAACAATTTGCGCTAAAATGCGACAAATGCCAAAGGCACGCACCGATGACACATCAACCAACTAAAAAATTATCTTCCATATCTTCACCATATCCTTTTATGAAATGGTCCATGGATGTAGTAGGCCCGCGAGTACCTTCTGGGCCGGCCCAATTACGATTCCTTCTAGTATTAACCGACTATTTCACCAAGTGGAAGGAAGCCAAAGCATTCTCCAACGTCACCTCTACCACGGTAACCAGCTTCATTTGGAAAAACATCATCTGTCGACACGGTTTACCATAAGAGATAGTAATCGACAATGGGCCACAATTCATCTCAAAAATATTCAACGATTTTTGCGTAAAGTGGAAAATCAAGATTAAGGCCGCGAGCCCCCGATACCCAAAATGCAACGGTCATGCCGAAGCTGCAAATAAAACTATAATGAACAACCTCAAGAAAAGCCTCGACCTCAAGAAAGAGAGGTGGAGCGAAGAACTGCACGGCGTCCTATAGGCCTACAGAACGACCCCCCACACAGCAACCCAGAAAACACCGTTCTCACTGTCTTACGGAATCGAAGCCGTAATCCCAGCCGAAATCGATTTCTCGAGCTAACGACGAGGAATATGTCCAGAAGACGCCGAACTCAACGAAGAGCTGTTAATCCACCAGTTAGATATGATCGAGGAACGACTAGAAAAAGCAGCAATACGCGTGCAAAATTACCAACAAGCCGTGGCACGTTATTACGACTCCAACGTAAGAAACCGCGCTTTCTCCGTAGGCGACCTAGTTCTCCGAAAAGTGTTCGGCGGAACGAAAGAACCGGGAGCAGGAAAACTAGGAACAAGATGGGAAGGACCATACAAAGTAACTAAAGAAATCCGAACCGGAGTCTACGAGCTAAGAAAATGCAAAACTGGCCTTCCAGAAATGAGACCTTGGAACGCCTACCACTTAAAGAAATACTACAAGTAGTGCAAACCCGAACCTCGACCATGACTGTCAAGCTTCGAGCTGGGAGGCTACCGATGCCTACAGCTCAGTAAAAAAAAATGGAACTACGAAAAGGCTTGATCCCTGGAAGAGGGTACGTAGGCAGCTTGACACCGAGCGCAGCCCAAACAACCGAATAAACATTTGTTACTTTTCTTCTATTACTTAGAATACTCAACCCCTAAACGTAGCATGTTCTATTGACTTGCTATCAGGCCATATAAAGGCCCACAAAACAGATTCCTGATCAATCTCTGTTCTAAGCCTCCTAAAGGATTAAATAACAGGCTCAATGAAGCTTAAGTTAAATCAAAACATACGATTAAAGAGGTATTATCCCATAATCCGTCGAAGACATATATATGTTTCTTCTTCAAACTAAGTCAAATTAACCTTCGCATCAATCCTGATTGACCGAATCTCCAGAAATCTCAGGAAGATCGAGGCGACTAAGAGAAGGATCCGACACCGAAGCAAGACCGTAATCAACTTCGAGCGAAACCTCCAGGTCTTTAAGA
>NC_027754.1:29720831-29722954 GCF_000695525.1 Brassica oleracea var. oleracea
GATCTTTGCGAGCTTGCCTATCTCGACCTACAATCTCTCGCCTATGCTTCTCCTTCATCGAGTCAAGATCGCTCTGAATAGCGACCTTCTCCGCCTCAGCAGCAGCCAACTTCCTCTTCGACTCCTCAATCTCCGCTTCGCGCTGCCTCTCCGCCTCCCGAGCAACCTCCAACTCACCTCGAAGTTGTTGGATCGTGGGAAGATGACCCGCGATCTCCTCCTTACTTGGAAAATTAGCCAATCGCCCCTCCGTCAAAGCGGTGTATTCGTTGCTCGCCTCCATAGCCTAAGCAAAAACGATAACATCAGAGATCGTCATCCCATTCAATAAACCACCGAAAAAAGATAACGTACCTTGGCATTCGCAACTGCCATCGGAACATAGGCATCACGCTGTCGCATACGCTCCAGAGAAGGGAGCTCGCATCCTTCCGCTCTGATCTTACGCCAGATCGCAGCGAGGGAATCGGGGTTCTAAAGGATATGAATCTCGTTATCATATGAAAACGTCCACGAAGAGGCTTCGGGCACGCTCGAAAGATGGACGCCAGGGTTAATCCGCGAAATACCTTCACCAGAAACGCGTAACGGTGGAGGAAGTCCCGAGCTCGATGACCCTGAAGTCACAATGCTAATCTCCTCCAAGACCCGACGTCGACGCCGGTGAGTCAATGAATCGACCTCGTTGGTAATAGCTCGATCGCCAGCAGAACTCACCGAGTTATCTGATGCCTTACGAGTCCCGCCGGCAGGGATAGCAATCGACACCGGCCTAGCTAGAAGGCCAGGAGACTGAGCATGCGTCCTCGATCTAAGAACCGGCCCGCGCTGAACTTTCTGAGCTCGCTCTAACGACCCGACCTCAGAAGACTCATCAGAACGATCGAGCAACACCTCCTTCTCCTTCTTCCCTAAAAACAAAACAAACCTCGAAGGATTTAGAATCGCGCTAATGATGTATCTTACAATCTTGTCAAGAGAAGGAGAACTTACTCTTGTTGCCACGACCTTTCTTGGGCCGAACGGGAGCTACCAAGGCAACATGAGTAGCACGGTTCACACCCGGCGGGAGAGCATAAGCGGTTCGAATTCGGTCATGAGTAAAAGCGAACCATCGAGGACTGCCACGTCTCAAAGTAGCCATTAACCCACGAAGCTCGGGACTCAGGGGCGCATGGCCGAAGGGCTCTACAGATAAAAAAGAGAGGAGACTTTTAAAAGGGAAAAGGCTAAAAGACGATCAGGAGCAGACATTATTCGCAAAAAAAATTACCAATGTCGTCGGACCATTCCATAGGGATCCTCTCAAAGTCAAAATCCCCGACCAACGCCGGGTTAACCTTAAAAACAAAGAACGTTTCTCTCCATCGTTCATATTTATTGGGAATGCCTTCAATAATAACACGACCAGAGCGAGGAGCAAGAATCATCGTGCCAGGAAAGCCATTGTGCCGCTTTATAGCGAACAATTGCTTCAACTTCCTGAGGCCAAACTCAAGACCTTCCTCCTGAGCTCGGACCCAGGAGGCCAAGAAATAGCGAAAAAAGTTAGGCGCCATCTGGGTAAACGCCATCTTAAGTTCCACCAACGCCTCAAGAAGAAAACAAGGAAGAGGAAATGATAAGCCGCCCACTACAAAAAAACACGCCGAATTCCGACGGACCTCAATGTCGTCGGACGTTTGTGACGGATTACTGACCAATTTCCGACGAAAACCAAAAATTTAAAGTCGTCGGAATTCCGTCGGCTATTTCCGACGGAATTCCGACGAAACATGGGTCGTCGGAATATACCAACGAACTTCCGACGACATTCCGATTAACAGTACAGTCGTCGGTATTCCGTCGGAATTTTCCGACGAATTTCCGACGAACCATGTGATCGTTACCGACAAATATATATGACCGTTGTATAGCCGTTTGAGATTAGAAAATACCGACGGAATTCCGACGGACTTCTTTACATCCGTCGGAATTTCGTCGGAAAGTCGTCGGAGGGCCGTAAGCAATTTTCTATAAATACAGCCCCTCCTCATTCAACTCATTCACACTTCATTCTCTCTTCATTCTCTTTAGTCATAACAATTCCGTGAAAATCATGTCTTCAGAAGTTTATTATCGTT
>NC_027754.1:29725373-29732919 GCF_000695525.1 Brassica oleracea var. oleracea
ACCGACGGACAGGTTCGTCAGAAATTCGTCGGAATCGGTCTATTCCGACGAATTTCTGACGATTTCGGCCATCAGAATCCCCCTGTTTTCTTGTAGTGGCCGTCCTCGAAATGCGACATATAGGCTCCACAGTACCCCGGTCTCACGGTCTCCGGAGTTTCGCCGTCTTCAGGAAGTTCAATTTCGACGGCATAATCGACCCCCAGAGTTCGTAGATAGCCTCGATGTGTTTCGCCTCGAGAATTGTCTTGAGGTGGGGACCAAATTTCTCGACTGCCATAGGTTCGAATAGAGAAGAAATGTCGCGAAGGAGAGAGTAAGAGAAAGAAGAACTGCTATTAGAGAAGACGACGCACTCTGTAGAATCGGTATATATACAAAAAAGGAAGGAAAAACAATTCCCGAAGTAGTTAATTGAAGCCAGCCACGAACCTTCGATCTCAGCCACACGATTTAAACAATGGCCGACCAGTCAAATCAAGCTGATGCGCGTGGTATCCCATTTCCCGAGAATCGCGACGACGTCGGACTAAGACGGTTTTTGCCTTTTCGGTTTCTCAACGAACCAAAAAAGGCTGGGGCACACATGTTCGACCCAATTTCGGTCAATACATTAATGGGCCGCGACCAAAGATATGGGCCGTGAAGAACTAAGGCCCATAGCAAGCGTGCGAGCTCGAGGCGGAGCCATCGAAGTCCCAAAGATCGCGGAACGAGAGAGGAAGATCGCAGAGCAGTTACGAAGGTCACGAGGTCGACTTACTATAAAGGAAGGAGAACGGACATGAAGAAGGACACGTTGAAAACCCTAGAGAGAGCTACACATATACATCGACCTTATTTTCATCCCAATCGTAGATCATTTCTTTACCGATCTCATTTGTATCATTAGATCTAGTTCAGCTCATTGTATTCGATCTTATTCATCAATAAAGTCCATTTTTATCTACTTGAAACTATTTACACCATTGTGTTCTAAAGATATCGTTGCCTACATCATTTGTCTTCCCTAAATCAAACTTCCGATCACTATCAAATACTTAGTGTAGATTTTAGGTTCTAGAGGAACTTGTAGAAAGTATATTTAAATCCTTAATTTTCAAATTGAATAGAGAATATATTTAAAATTAACTGACATTTGTATTTTTTATTTATTTATATATTTAAATTTCATGTTTGGAGATACATATTTTTGATTTGCAAACTTGACGAGATAGAAAAAAGATTTTGTTTTCCTAAAATCTTATTTGGAAAACAAATAAAACTAAAATTAACTTAGGGTGTCAAACTTGGGACAAAGACAAATATAATTTAATGTTGTATAGCTATAATCAGTATGATACACAACATTTTATGAAAATGAGTCCCCATAATTCATATTATCTCTTGGGGGTCTGAGGCAATGGCCTTTTTAAATGTACATCAAGCACGCTTCAGCTGGCGAAAAGACAATGGATTGCGCAAAAACTTCTTGTTGGATTCCAAATCTGGAGCATATGACTAATTGGCTATAGAAGAAGGATAGACAAAATAACAGTTACTAACAAAGAAATGAAAATATAACATGAATAGACAACATCGAACTCCTATCCAAGTTTGGTTAGAAATCTGACTTCCAACAAAACTCGGATATTCACTCTTGAAGTCCTCACTCCTTGGTGGGTCTTCAAATTTTGTAAAAATAAAGTTTTAATTTTGATACACACAGAGAGGTAAAACTAAGGTTTATTATACTTTAATCTTCTCTTACCGATTTGACTCAAGCTATAAAGTCTTATCATCTCTTCTTTTAATCTGTTCTCTCTCTATCAAATATCTACCATCAAATTTAAGCATACCTTCGGTACTTGCCAAATTCCGATTAAACATTCTTCTTGGCTCCTCTAATCTACATTCGTGTATGCTGCTTTGTATGTGCACTATTTTGTTCGATGCTGGGAAATTATTACCGGTCTTTGTCAGATTCGGGCGAGAACGAATACATTATATACGGGATTCCTTATTTTAGATTGTTGCATCATTATCCCAATACTATTGATTTCATCCAAAAAAAAAACTCCAGTGTCAATGTTTCTCATACTGTTTTTTTTTTTGAAAGGATGTTTCTCATACTGTCGAACCATCAGAAACAATTCATATGTAGAATATCCTAAATTTACACGAGTTATGAAAATGCTAAGTGGGTCTCTTGTTGGCTTTTGTGTTCGTGGTAAGAATCATTTTTTCTGATAAAATGTGACTGAACAAAAAATTATATATTGAAACTTTCGTTACTTTCTCATCATTGCCTCTATTAATTCTGGCTTTATAACTTGTCTTAATCTATTGTCTAATCGTTTTGTGGTCATCAGTTAAATGATTGAGATATCAAGACAGATTATGTATCTAGAGTTTTGGAAAATATTGAGATGATTTTCAAACATACATATTCTTTGGATCTATATATTATTTTTGATAATCCAGGGGTTTCCCGCTTCGCGGGTCATTTCTCTGGGCCCGGTCAGGCAACGGTCCACTTCAACCGGGAAGACTTTACCTGGACTGGATCGAATCCAGTACCGCTTTGGTGTCCAGAAGAGACAGAGTAGTTTCCGCATGGAGAGGGAATCGAATCCGGATGGTGGTTGCCATCACAGACCCGTCCTGCCACTTAGACTACCTCGTCCGGACGGATCTATATATTATACCTTATACATTCGAGCTTGTGGTTAAGTTATTGACGTGTCATGACATATATATATATTTTTTTTTGTAAACTAATCATGACATATTTCTCAATTTTAAGATCTCATCAAAACATTAGAAAATGGCATATAGTATTTCATCAAATTTGGAATCTTCTCATATATCCTGTATATATATAAATAATTGTCGCTGTTGCCAACCACTCCCTCTCTCCATCTCAGTTGCACATGCAAACGCAGCCACAGGTTAACTCCGACCAAACTCACGTTATTAGTTAACACTGCTAACTATTTTGTAATTATTACTTGTTAAATATTCCACCAGATAATTTTTTATTTGTAGAATTACACAACTTCCCTCGTTCAGTTATACAACATTTTAAGCTCTAAACGTATTCAAATTTCAAGGTATTTTAATATATTATTTGTATAAGTATGTGAGGATTACGTCATCCAATCTACATCAAACTCACAAGTCAACTATTTTAATCGGAGCATTTTAAAAGTTTTGTTGACTAAAATATACGGAACTTCTGTGGTGTATTAAGAAGCAATCATGCTTTCTTAAAATTATAATATTATTGTGAAAACAATTACACCTTACCAGAGCACGTGCCGTTTAGGAAAAATGGCTCATTCTCCTATGAATTAGTTGTTTCCGGCTTTTTCACACACGAACTTATAAGTCATGCCAAAAACCACATGAACAACGGAAAAATAACTTATTCCCCTATGAATTAGTTGTTCCCGGCTATTTCACACACAAACTTTTAAGCCATGCCAAAAACCACATGAACAATTCTTTTTTTTTAATTACATACACAAAATATCGATTTTAAACTAATTCCCCCAAAACCGTAAATAATGTTGTTTAAACGTTAACTTGGTTTATGAGTGGAGGGTCGGTTTCATTTAGGTTGATAAAAACATAATACTATGTCGTTTTTTTCTTCTTCTTTTTGTCAACTGCTCTTCTTCTTCAGAAATCTTTTTACTCTTCATCATCAATTGAGGATAAAAAAAATTATTCTGCATTTTCGAGTTATATGACATAGTAACCGGTTGGGGTAGATATTTTCGAGTTATATGACATAAAGCGTATAAAGAGATCATATGACATTAATTTCTTGATTGAGGAGAATATATAAATCTCTGCAGGACCGGAACCTGAGAGTAACATCCGCTTATGGAACCATTCAAGCGTCTTAGACTGCGCCAATTTTATAGTTTCTTATGACAATACATGGAGATTGGTAAGTTAGTATTTTCTACTCTTCTTTCTTTATGCATCATGTAAAATGTTTTATTCTTTTGCATGATAATAAATTTTATCCCCAATTGATGAAAAGTAAAACGATTTTTGAAAAAGAAGAGAAGTTGACAAAAAGAAGAAGTTTGAAGAAAAAAAACGACGTAGTATTATGTTTTTATCAACCCAAATTAAAAAGTCTCTCCTCCTATCATATAATCCAAGTTAACTTTTAAATAACATCATTTACGGTTTTAGCGGAATTAGTTTAAAATCGATAGTTTGTGTATGTAATTAAAAAAATAGAGTTGTTCATGTGGCTTTTGGCATGGCGTAAAAGTTCGTGTGTGAAATAGCTGGGAACAATTAGTTCATAGGAAAATAAATCATTTTTCCATTGTTCATGTGGTTTTTGGCATGACTTAAAAGTTCATGTGTGAAAAAACCGGAAACAGCTAGTTCATTAGAGAATATGCCATTTTCCCATTTTAATCCGAGCATTTTAAAAGTTTTGTTGACTAAAATATACGGAACTTCTGTGGTGTATTAAGAAGCAATCATGCTTTTTAAAAATTATAATATTATTGTGAAAACAATTACACCTTACCAGAGCACGTGCCGTTTAGGGAAGAATTATTAGCTCAAACAGAGAGCATGGAATCAACATTGCTTGTCGTGTTGGCTTTGTCATCTGAATTGTTTAGTTTTTGAATTTAATACTTTAAACTATCGTGTCATTTACTATTGATGTTTTAATTTAACAATATATTTATAAATACAGAAAAATTTATTTGTTTTCTACGATATAAAATGTTGATAATTTCAAACGAAAATATAAAGAAGATATGGTTGACAAAAACAAAAATACCGTGCAGATTATTCTGGATATTCGTAGTTTATTTTTTCTTTGAAAGGAGTCGTCCACAAATATAGCTAGACAAAACGTTAACTGTGGGTGTGATTGCCTATTTGCTTACTTGGTCTCCGCGGCTACAATTATACCCACAGCTCTAAATCTACAGCAATTTTGGTTTATATTTTTTTTAAAGCTCACAGCTTTTTTTAGTCCACAATTTTTCTTAAAATTTATGTCTTTATAATTGTTGTATAGAGACAAATTCCTATAGCCCAAATTTAAAGATATTTACAAGTTGAAAATCTAAAGCCAAAACCAAAAAAGTCACACCAATATTTCTACAGCCAAAAAAAGATCACAACTCTTACCAATCATACCATATACGAAAATATGATTCAGATAAAATCAGATTTTATATTTTTCCACAGTCCGTTTTTTTTGGGCAACTTATTTTCCCATAATCCAAAACATGACAAGAACAGATTTCTTGCTGGATGTTTTCCATATCTTATGCGAATAACCAAAAGTAGAACAAGGACACACAAACTCACAACATCTTAAAAACTAAAATGAATTTACTTTTAGTAAATTTAGTACTAAAATAAAATAATATTGTAAAACAATAGATTTAGAGCTGAATGTTTCTGTGTTTTATTAATCATAACATGGATTCCTTTATATAAGGATTACAAGTCATAGAAAATGAAAGTATCCAAAAACCTAAACCAACAAGGATTATGAAAACTACTAATACATAATAATGGAAAGATAACAATTACAAGGATTCTATTTCCTTTTCTCCAAAGCATAAGCCGCTTCTTTCTCTCTCTTAAGGTCATGGCCGTCTCTCTCTCTCTCTCTCTCTAGGGTTAGGGCCGTCTCTCTCTAAGTGTATGGATCGGTTATAGACCGGGCCGGTTATGGACATCCATCAATTGATTTATAACACTCTCCCTTGGATACCATAACCATTCAGGGATTGTAATACACTTAATGTTGCCTTTAAACCTTATCAGGAAAACCCAGTGGGACAAAACCATGATGAAGAAAAAAGAGTACAACACGTATTGCTCCCCCTGATGTGAACCTCAGTGTAGGTTCTTTAGTGTACGCATCTGATGCGTGATCTTTCCTGGACGTGCAGGAAGGTAGTAATCAAATCGGCCAAGTTTATTACTGAACCGTAATTGGACCATTTTGATCTTTCCGGTCTTTTCTCATGTCTTCTGACATCGTGTGTACATGGTCAAGAAGTGAACCTTTACTGTCGACCACTCTATACTTTGGTCAGACACGTAGGACTATGGTCCTCGACCAAAAACATCCTCACGGATACTCTCTTTGGCTATTAGCCGCCTATGACGATGTTAAAATGTTGATTGATAGGTAACAAACTGTATGAGTTTTCTCTATACTACCATCGACTATGCACTAATCTGATCGATCCATGTTGAGTCATAGACTTCTTTTATACATGTTCATAACTTGTCTCATGAGTGTCCAAGATCATGACTTGATCAATGATCATTGTTGTAATGAATTTTACAATCTTATCTAACTATGGCACTGTGGCCAAATACACTCATGAATCTCACATGTGGTCATCGATCTCTATTGCCTTAGGCAATGCCATATTCGTTTTTCATTTCAGTCATATCCTTATATTGATGTCGTCTCATGACCTCTGTTGCTGTGGATCATATCACACAATGAATATATATTATTAGGCCATGGACCTCAACTACACGAGCTTATGGACTATAACACATTTGTATCCGATTGAGAAGAATAGGATAGATTAAATGTCTCCTCTCAGCCTCACAGCAGCAGCAGACTGTTCTACTATGCCGGATCCTTATCTAAGGGATCTTATGTTGGATTGGTCTATCCGGAGAACATGCTATCCGAGGTAGCAAGCTGAGGCAATCCGAATTACCTTTCTTTGGGCTGATCTTTCTTTTCCACTAGCCCGTACTACAATCTAGTCGGTCCATGCTAGTGTCACAGATCTGTATAAACCTTTTAACCTCTCTTTAGGTTGGTTTAGTATAAACACAAGGAATTCAAATTTCTTTATTAGTTTACATATGGACTGAATTTGATTGTTCTTATAGAACTCCTTTACTAGTATTATATATTATATGTAGCTGCTTTGTTTCAGTCCATGAACAACTTAGGAACAATGTTGTCATTTATCCAGTGATCCATATGCTGCTTACTACATATTTATATGTCAATATAATTTCTTTCTTATGACCAGACCTTTGTAAATTTCGAAATTGTGTAGCAGCATCCATCACATAGGAGTTTATCTCCTTATAATCTGTTCCATGGTCTCTGTGAGTATCCTTGTGTAACAAGCTATGATCGAATGCTGTTAGTAGGAAACATGAACACCTTTAGACCTCGTGATCATGTACCATATCTCACGGTTTCTTTTCCCTCACAAGACCCATCTAAATCACTGGTTTATATCAGATGGCGTTTCTGTATATATGTATGTGGTCAATACGCCTATCTTTCTCTTTAAACCCCACATTTATATTTTCAATCTAATCTTTATTCTTTATGAGTACTCTTTCGTGGGTTCTGATCCTCGTTTATATCTTTATGTTCAACTGCTACTCTCTTATGTGCAAATATATCGTTATGTGTCGACACATATATATGGTTCCATTTTGTTCCAGATAAGATCTAATCGATTTGAGATTTCATTATCCAGGACCTTTGTTACCTAGTAGCTTGGCGTCCCAAACT
>NC_027754.1:29734249-29735661 GCF_000695525.1 Brassica oleracea var. oleracea
CTGCCTTGGATTCATCCTGATCCATATCAGTCTTATTTGCTTCAGGATATCTCATCTCACTATTTCTTTTTAGCAACTGATTACTCTGCTCAGTTAGGCATGAGAGCAAATCATTATAGGTGGTGAAACCTTTTTCTCTATAGATATGTTGTAATAATAGATCTTTTGGATCGGCTGTGAGGAAGGTCTTTTCCAGTAAATCCTCCTCTGCTACCACTTCACCACATAGTCTCAGTTTGTATATGATTTTGGACAAATCAAAATGATATTCATCCACAGACTCAAAGTCCTGGAATCTGAGACTCATCCATTCATGTCTGACCTTTGGTAATAACACCATTGTGTATCTGGATTTTAATTATGTCCAAAGGTCACGAGGATTCTCAATATTTAGGTACTGATTTCTTAGATCCTCAGTGAGATGATGGCGCATAATTGTTATGGCCCTATACTTTTCACTTTTAGTTGCATAATTACCCTGAATGATACTCCTACCGAGTCCTCTTGATTTCAGGACAACTGAAGTGTTCATTGCCCATTCTAGATAATTTTCTCCAGAGGGATTTAAAATGACATAATCCAAAGGCTCAAATCTCGGCATCTGAAACCATATTATCAATCAATTCATGATTTAGGATGCAACCAATTTAAAATAATCAGTGCATATGATTTCATAAGTCTCTCAACCAAAACACTTTACTACTCGATCATGGTGCGAAACAAGTCGAGAATGCTAGGTCTATATGTGATGCTTAGGCCACACGGCCATGTAATGTGATACAACGATCCTAGAGATCGGTTCATGAGATATGCAAGCAAGGTCACACGACCATTCAGATATGGTGTCTCTCTAGGCCACACGGCCAAGCTATGATGCATTAAGCCACACAGCTTTCAATCACATCATGCAAACAATGTGATCTATCAAGGGTACAAGGCCGCGGGTATGAACAATGCATCAGAATGGTTAGGCTACACGGCCAAGAAAGAGAAGCCACACGGCCAAGATTCAATTTAGGGTTAATGCATATAGTTTTACATGTAATTGCAATCCTAAAGCGGTTGGTTTCTATCAGTTCATGATTCAATCAAAACAAACAAACCAATCGGCCAAGTAATAGAACAATATTTTAGTTCAATTCAACATCATCCCTAGAATTAGATCTAAGTTCAATTGCAATCAATCAGTAGTGATCAGGTTCGGATATGGATTCAACAAGGCCACACGGCCACAGATGATGATCTAGAAGAATTTTATCCTAGAATGTATTAAGGCCACACGGCCACAATCTATTTCAAAGTGATAAAAACTAGATCATTAGGGTTTTAACCAAGTCAAGCAATTCATGTTCAGGTTTAAACAATCCTAATCAATATTTTCTAGCTGATCAAACAAACAATTAAATTTCAAA
>NC_027754.1:29735755-29776611 GCF_000695525.1 Brassica oleracea var. oleracea
TCAATTCTCATGTTCTTAGAATTAGGGTTACCTTTTGTTTGCAGATTGTAGAAACCGGACCACCAAGAGAACCTCGAACGGACGCGAGCTGGAACGAGTTGGAGTTGAAGTCGCGCGAGCTGATCGCTGTCGGGTCGCGAGCCGGCTGATCGGGGAACGCGAGCTGAGAATGGATGGAGTTGAGGCTGTGTTTGTCTAGTATCAGAAACACCTTAGGGCTGGGGCTGATCGGATGAACACGAGCTGGAACGCTTGCAAGAACATATTAGGGTTCGTCGGGTTAGGGTTCAAGGTCGCCGGCTAGGTTTTAGGTTTAGGAGTTTTTCGATTTGCTCAGGGAGTTTAGAGACTCGTGCTGATAACGTGTTGTAAAACAATAGATTTAGAGCTAAATGTTTTTTTGTTTTATTAATCATAACATGGATTCCTTTATATAAGGATTACAAGTCATAGAAAAGGAAAGTATCCAAAAACCTAAACCAACAAGGATTAGGAAAACTACTAATACATAATAATGGAAAGATAACAATTACAAGGAAAATGAAATAGAGTTTCATTTTCTCCAAAGCATAAGCCGCCTCTCTCTCTAGGGTTAAGCCGTCTCTCTGTAAATGTATGGACCGGTTATGGACCGGGGCGGTTATGGACATCCATCAAGATTTATAACAAATAAAATATTTTTTTAGAATATTTTAAAATAATGAAATTTAGCTAAAAAGCCTGTTTTCATCCAGAATATTTAACATAATATCCTTTTACAAATTTTCCAATTAAAGAAATAAAATTTGAAATCTAAAGGGAAATATAAAAAGAGAGAGAGAGAGAGAGAGAGAGAGAGAGAGAGAGAGAAAGAGAAAGGAAAAGTCGCATGTGATCAAGCCTCCACCGTAAAAGAGAAGGCCAAAGACCTCCACAGAGACTCTCTCTCTCACTTCCGGCGATTTAGTTCAAATTTCGCAACCGTGCTCCGCCGCAGCCTTCGCCGTGAGGGACAAATCTTCGCCGAATCTCTACGATTCGCGACCTTATCTCCACCGCAGCTGCTAGGGGACTTATTATGTAATCTTCTGACGAAAATTAGGATATTGAGATCTGTCGATTTTTTCCTCAAATGCTCGCGAAAAATCGGCTGCCGGGAAGCGGCCACACTACACCCTCCCCTCCGGGGTCTCCTCGCCGCTCTCCTCGTTACCGTCGGTCAAAAGCCTCCGGTCGCTTTCCCACCGTTGTTCAGCCGAATCGGACCCTCGCTCATCGCCTATCGTGGCTCATCGTATCGGTTCTCCTCCGGCGTCAGGGGGTTTTCCTGTTCGCTCCTCTAATCTACATCTCGTGTATGCTGATTTACATGGGAACCGTTTCGTTCGACGTTGGTCCCATCATAAGGCATCGGTCTCCGCCTGGATCCGTCTACAAAAGCCCCCAGCTTTACGCCAAGCTCCGCCCTGAGATGGACGCCGATAACTCCACGGCTGATGCGGTTAGTTCCTCTGGCTCTTCCTCGTGGTTTTTGAAAGGCACATCCTTTGAATCCATTGAACAAAAAAGGTTTACTCTTTAGTTCTAGGTTGGTGCTGCTTGTGCCAGCATGTTATATGGTTTCAATTCTGCATTGGGAGTTTTAATATTTGATTGGTTAGATAGAAAAACCAACTACCACATGCTATTCTTATTCATGTATCATCAATGTTGTTATGGTATACATCTCAGATATCAACCATTTGGAAGCATTCCTATAAAGGTGTGGAGTGGAAGCCGTACGTGAACAAGTCCACTGGAGGTATGTACTTCATTGTTTTTTTTTAATGTCTTCATAAATCTTCCTGCTTGCAGTAAGCTGTAGAGTTTTTGAATCATTTATTGTCAGAGTTAGCCTGTTCATTGGATCATAATCTGATTTTCTTTTTTCAATTGTAGCCTTGCCGGACTCGAACGGTTACATATATGTGGAGGCAAACGGGGGCTTGAATCAGCAACGGACATCGGTAGGTTTGTTGATCTTTTCATGAATGCATTTCGCTCAATCATGTCTAGCAATCTTGTTAAAATGTCAAAGTTGTTGACTTTTCTCAGATATGCAATGCGGTTGCTGTCGCAGGCTATCTTAATGCAACTCTAGTGATTCCTAACTTTCACTATCACAGCATATGGAGAGATCCAAGGTTATATTGAAGATCTTATCTTGACGTTGTTTGTTCAAGCAAAACCTATCTTTTGTAAGACTGATTTCTAACAGAGGTATTTCTTTCAGTAAATTTGGGGATATCTACGATGAAGAGTTCTTTGTCAGTACCTTAGCAAATGATGTGCGGGTGGTTGACACAATTCCTGAATATCTAATGGAGCGATTTGACTATAACATGACAAACGTCTACAACTTCAGAGTCAAAGCTTGGTCACCTATTCAATATTATCGGGACTCGATCTTGCCGAAGCTACTTGAGGAGAAGTAAGTTGCAGTTTGTTCTTTAGAAGATCGTTTTCACATGCTAGTGTTGGTTACGCATTGTTCTTAACAGGACAGTAAACCACCTTATTCTTTTAGTGAAATAGATGTTTTGGGTCTGTATGGTGTTTGTCATTGAAGAATTGTTGTCTTTTCATGGCGCAGGGTTATACGAATATCCCCATTTGCAAATAGACTCTCGTTTGATGCTCCTAAACCTGTCCAGAGACTTAGATGTTTGGCGAACTACGAAGCCTTGAGGTTTTCAGAACCCATACTAACCCTAGGAGAAACACTGGTGAAGAGAATGAAGGAGCAGAGTGCAAACCACGGAGCAAAGTACGTATCTGTACATCTGCGCTTTGAAGAGGTTTGTTCCTTGTAAAGGAGAGACTTCTCAAGAATCCCCACTGGTCTTTATCATGACTATAAAAGAATTTGAATGAGCTTTTTGCCAGAGGTGAGAGATATAATAAGCTATTTATACATGTTGCAGGACATGGTAGCTTTCTCATGCTGTGTATTTGATGGTGGCAAGCAAGAAAAACAAGATATGATTGCAGCAAGAGAACGAGGGTGGAAAGGAAAATTCACAAAACCAGGTCGTGTTATTCGACCTGGTGCTATCAGGCAAAATGGGAAATGCCCGTTAACTCCTTTAGAGGTATTCATCTATTCGTTTGTTTCTGGACACTGCTCCTACTATCTATTAGCATTCTCGGATCTTCAAATGTTAATCATCGATCAGAATTGCTCCACAAACCCTTGTGAGATATAGTGTGACTTGTTCTGTTGGGGAGCACTGAGCAGTAGTGTTAGCTGTCCTGTTTGGTTTATACTTCTCTTGTAAACCGCGCAGGTGGGTTTAATGCTTAGAGGAATGGGTTTCAACAAAAGCACATATATATACCTTGCATCTGGTCAGATATATAATGCGAATAGAACGATGGCCCCGCTACTAGAGATGTTCCCGAATTTACAAACAAAGGAGATGCTTGCCTCAGAGGAGGAACTTGCTCCATATAAGGTCTGTCTTTTTCCCCGCTGTTTGTTCCAAAGTATTAGTTGCGTGGTCAATTAGTTATCTGACTTGAGCTGTGTTTAGAACTTCTCTTCCAGAATGGCTGCAATAGATTACACGGTATGTCTCCACAGTGAGGTATTTGTGACCACACAAGGTGGAAACTTTCCTCACTTTCTCATGGGTCATCGAAGATACTTGTTCGGAGGACATTCCAAAACTATCAGACCAGACAAGCGAAAGTTAGCAATCATCTTTGACAATCCCAACATTGGGTACTCACCTCTTTCTTCTACCCCTTCAAGCTCCACGTTTCAATATTTGCATTGTTTCGTTTTTCATTCACCATACCATTTTTGCTCTTATATTCTTACGAGCTTTTTGCGTTTGATTTCTTCTGCAAACGTTAAAGTCTGTCGCATTATTATCCCTTTAATGCTGAAACGCTGTTTTTGTTGTGTTTTGTCCCGGCAGATGGCGGAGTTTTAAACGTCAGATGCTAAACATGAGATCTCATAGTGACTCAAAGGGGTTTGAGCTTAAAAGACCTAATGACTCCATTTACACATTCCCTTGCCCTGACTGCATGTCCCGTAGGAACAAAACAACGACCCCAGATACTAGGCCACCTTCTGCGTCCTGAGAATACACGTTCATTTAATTGCCGGTAGAGTGGTGTTCATTCATTGTAATTCTAATTCTTTCAAATCAGAGTGGACTTGGGGACTTGGCCGGCCCATAGTTTTAGGGGGAAGCACTGCAAAATCGTCTATTTATCTCCGGGAAGGGTGGCCAAGGAGTAACAGCCACAACATTGTTTGATACGTTTTGACACATTGAAGCTGATGCACTAACTGGAGAGAAAACGAAGGTTTAGTACAATCCCTGACTGCTGCTGGTGGGAAAAGATTAGACAGCGTTTGGATATTGTTTTTTTTTGGGTGTTTTCTGATTTGAAGCGTTTGCGTTTTGTAAATTGTGTAAACGCAGACGTGAGAGTCTTTGGTGTTAGGAGATATATAGACACGGGCAGGAGGAGAGCAAAAGCTGCCTTGAAAGTTTTGTACATTGGTTTGGTTAGAGAGACCGTCGTGTCCTTTTTTGGGTTTATTGAAATTCTTTTGTCACAGGGTTTTAATTGTTTACCTCATATTCTTGCGAGGTGAATCTTGTTTAGGAAATAAATTCCCATTATTGATTTAATTCTTTCTTTTACTCCCAATTTGTTTCTTCTTGGTCGCTGTTGTTCTTTCTTTAGATAAAGTTCAGTAAAGTGTTACAGTGATTACAGATTTGAGTTCACAGTAATTAAACGGTGAGGAAGTCATAAGAAGTATCTAGAAATCATAAACAGAGGTAGAAGAAAGATTTGAGAAACAATTGACCATTGGATACAGTTTTTTTTTCTCTAATTGTCAAAGACGTTTAACATGTTAATTTGAGAAATTGGACAATTATCTCGGTCCTGACGTAATTGCACCAGCAAAATAAAACGTGGGGACTCATCTCTTTAGGTGCAGAAAGAAACAATCGAGTCACAATTAAAGAGTTATTGTCGAAGTTATAAATGCTTTGAGCGTAGTTGTCTTTGTGCGTAGTTCGTCATCCTGGTCTGTCTCAAAAGACAATTTTTACATACCATTAGAGAGTACAATAGCACTTTTTTTTTGAAACTCGTACAATAGTACATTCATGTTATTAAAATGACAAAAAGATGGGTCAATCTTATGTTTCTGGTAGACATTATTTTCCCTAGATTTTTTTTGGTCGATTGTATTATTAAGCCTTCTAGAAAAGAATTCTAAACAATGAGAACTATTAAAACAAATATAGAAAAATGATACACCAGTAGTAAACTAACACACATCTATTTTTCGTGAGAATGACTAAAGATTTTTTCATATAAAAACACCATATTTGTTTCTGGAATAGTTGAATCTCAAGAGAGATAATCTTCATATTAATCCAAAAACACTCCGCGTCAAACTAAATTGGAAACGATTGTCACTTTCTTTTTAATATTCCAGTAGGAGTCACCGAGACAAGACAACTTTTATATTGCTCTATTGAAAATAATAGAGTCAAAGAGATTAGCATTCCATAGAATTTCATGTTATCTTTCGAAGTAACCATAGTTTACAGCAAGAACTCCATCACCATCAAATGAAGAACCATCAACGATTGAAACCCGTAAGATCTATCGCCATCATCTGCAGTAGATCTCTCAATTATTTTTTTTAAACGGTTCAATTGAACCGAAGTTTTTTTTTTACCAAATCCATTGGAAGAAACATATAAAAGAACAATAAATTTTTTTGACAAATTTAAAATAAACTGGCAATCAAACAAACAAAGTGAAAGAAATTAAAGCAAATCAAAGAAAAAGAAACAAAACGAATCAAACAAGCCGATGTCAAAGCTATAGAAGTCTCGGCCATCGGCTTGATACTAAAAAAAAAACTTTATCTTTCTTTCTTGACGGCTATGGTTTTGAAAAAGAAGCGACAGAAAAAAATTGTCCTAAGATTAAGAATGAAGAAATATAGACATAAGCTAACACCTTTTCAGTTCATTTTAAAAACAGATCAGAAATGGACAACAGATTAAAGATTGTTTTGTCTTCACTCCATCAAAACTCAAACGTCAGGTTCCAGTTTTTTAGGTTTATTATAAGATTTCCCTCACTGCAGCCCACTTTTTCTGATAATAAACCCACACATATGCTAAAAATCTATACTATATTAAAAGGGTTATATGAACATCAGAGAAGATGTACACATCAGACAATAAAATCGACCAATCAAAAATCGTTTTTCTGCCACGTCACAATCAGGCTTCCCAAAAAAAATTGTGTCTATCTGAATCGTCTTTTCATCTTTTTTCCTCGTACAAAACGTGAAGTTTCTTCAGATGATTGTCTTCTCAACTTCCATATCATCCTCCATCACTCATAATTATATATTGATCCAACCCATAGAGACACTAACAATAGATTGATTCGTCTGTTTGATTCAATATCATCACCTCCACTCAGTTCTAAATACAAATTTCCCAGTTTCAGAATTCAGATCGACCTGGGAGTACTCAACCGACGAGTACTAACAGCCGGTATCACTTTGGATCGGCCGTTCAACCGTGAATAATTATAAAAGAGCCCTTGGCGGCAGTGTTTACGGGCAAAGTCGTTGCTCAGGGTGGTGAAGAGAAAACATGGGAGTGCGAGGGCTTTGGGAGCTACTCGCTCCCGTTGGTCGCCGCGTCTCTGTCGAAACCCTAGCCGGGAAACGATTGGCTATCGGTACACATGATTAATCAACCTTCATTGTCTTCTTTGTTTACTTTTACGAATCGACGAATGTTTGAGTTGCAGATGTGAGTATATGGATGGTTCAGTTTATAAAGGCGATGAAAGACGAGAAGAGTGATATGGTTTAGAACGCTCACTTGATCGGGTTTTTCTGGAGGATTTGCAAACTTTTGTTCCTAAAGACTAAGCAGGTTTCCGTCTTTGACGGTGGTACTCCGGCGTTGAAACGCCGCACTGTCATTGCGCGTCGTCGCCAGCGTGAGAACGCTCAAACGAAAATCAGGAAAACCGCTGAGAAATTGCTGCTTAATCGAGTCAGTGACTACTTTTGTCAATTTATTATATGAGGAAGTTAGAATGTTTACGAAATTTATCAAGTGTGAGTGAGTTGAGTGTGTGTTTGGTGTATGATTCTTGTAGCTCAAGGAGATGAGGCTTAAGGAACAACCCAATGATCTTAAGAAGCAAAGACTACAGCAGAGTAGGAGTGCTGGAGATAAGAAGCGTGTATTTTCTGTATCTCTGGAAGAACCTTTGCGAGACTCTGCAGATGAAGATGGTGCGGGGGCAGTTGTTTTCAGGAGGAAAAAATGGATGAGATGTAAGCAACAAAACTGGGTTATTTAAACCATTGTTCTGTTAGAAATGCTTTAATGATCATTATTTATGTAGATCTTCAGCATCTGTGGCTGGAGAAACTGTTAATGACTTTGCCACTAAAGGGTCCTCGGTAAGTGAATACTAAACATGGAACTGCATATATGGTGTTTTGTATCTACTTTTATTATAGTATAGATATTGGTACTACGGCCTATAATATCATGATGTTCATTTCTCGGCACGGACCCCTTGACAATAACTTGAAGTTAATCGTGCTTACTGTTTTTTTATTCTTTTCAATGCCATCAATCATGCATCTTGCGGTGATTAATAGCTTGAATCTGGGACTTTTGTTAGGCTTTGTTTGTATGTGTTTCCACTTGTATTATTTCTATGCTTTCACATGCTCTTAGTCTTAAATCTTTCGTAGTTTGATAATTATGGTTTTAAGCTTTCCTTGGATGGTATCTTGGATGTAATCTCTCTTCTCTTTTTCTTTTAAAGCATTAGTAAGAAGAAATAGTTCTTTATTAATGTGTGCAGGTTACAACTGAGAAGATCCAAGGAGGCATTGATATAAGGTAAAATAGTTTCTATGTAAGTTATGTGTAGCTGCTGTTATTGTATTGCTTCAATCCTGTTATGAGATTCTTGATTTCAAGTTATTGCAGATTTTGTAGATGAAAATAAGGTCAATACTTTCCAAGGAGGATATCTTCAGAAGCCTACCGAGCAATGATTATTTAGAGGGATTTAACGAATATATAATATTCTTGGTTTAGAGAGTTAAACTATCTCAAACGACCACTGAGAAAATTGTACTGATCGTTTGTGTTTTTTATGCAGGAAAATAGTTTAGATGTTAACAAGGCTTAGAGTGTTGGTCTAGGAGGTTCAACTGATTCCATTGGTGAATCAGGTGGATGGATGGTTTGAAAGGGAATGCACACTAGCCAGTTCCTGCAACAGAGAACGGGAATTGACGATCAAATAGAGAGAGAGGTGAAACATTGACTCCACTTCTGAACATTTACAAAGCCCAAATGCAATTCTGTGAGGATTCAAAGCTTATGAAAGTTTTCTTAGAAGTAGTGTGATCACTCTATGAACTTTTAGTTGCATTGATAGATAAGAAAAAGTGGATACATATTGTTGTGTTTTGGTCTTTGCCTAAAATAATTTTGAGATGTTTGCTATGTTTTTCATCAGATTAAAAGGTCAATGATACCATTAGAAAATACTATATTTTATGAGGTTACAGACAGTGACTACACTCGGGGAGTTTGTTCTATTCGTCAGCTCTTAGACAGTTATCTATAGGATTGTTTTATTATTACGAACGTAGGAATGAGTTTCTTCTGTTCTCAGTGGTAACCTTACGAGATATTATGTTCTATTGGAGAGAATGTTACCCTGAGTTTCCTTTGTGAAACGGCCGAGGAACTCCAAGAAGCAAGTTAGAAGCTGCAACTGTAACAATGGTTTTGTACAACTAAAGAACCAATTTATGTCAAGTATATTGTTCTACAAAGTCTCACCCTTTTCTATATCTTATATGCTTGATTAGGTGTGTTCCTTGGCTTATCTTCGAATGCACGTTACCAAATTATCAACATCCTTGAACGCGTCTTGGAAGGTTCAACAGAATCGAAATGCATTCATGTGGTTGCGGTGGCGTTTAAGGTTGGAGTCCGGTTTTCTAATAATGTATATGGAGGTGTGCAGTTTGTGGATTGGGCTTAATTATCCGGTGTCCGATAGTCAAACCGGTTTCAAACCAGCATTAGGAGTTTCCTGTCTAAGATCTTTATATCTGACGGTACAACACTTTCCAATTTCCTTAATTGTAGAATAATAATAATAACGTTTTCATATCATTTAATAGGAAAATAAAATGTCACAGTCTTAAAATTTAGTTTTGAAAAGAAAATTTCCGTTAATTTCTTCGTAAGTAAGAATCAAGAGGTTTAGGTTTTCATTAAGCGACAATGACAAAGGTTTCACGGGTTGTTTTATTTGCTCTAGGAATATGATACCACCAAGTTTTGTAAAATTACTATTCTGATTTTGAAGAGGTAATGACCTTTTTCTTCCAAGTTTTATCTTACTGAAAGGTAAACTGACATTTACATACTGTCCTAATCTCTTATTTGAGTCACATTCATAGCAAATAGCCGTACATTCAATAAAGTAAAGAAATCATAAATTGGCTACTTTGTTGTCAGGCATTGAGTGAAATGAATTCCTGTAATACCTTCGAAAGCTTCAAGTGCCTTCTGGGATGCTTTTGTTGGATGTTTCTTTTTTGTTTTTTGGCACAGATGTATTAGTCTATCAATGCAAACTGGACAACATAACGATGTGAAGTATGCATATGAATTGAAGACTGAGACTACAACAAGATTATTGCAACAGTTGATGTTATTGAACTTTTTGCTCTATTATTTATTTGGAAAATAATATATTATCTGCCTAAATAAGTCATGTGAATGCATAATAACTGATTGTATGAAAGTGGACATTCTCTTCTTTCACGAATTATGCTTTATATAGTTGGTCGCTGTCTCGCTGATTATTGTTTTTTCCTTACTCATTTTTCTTCATGATCAAGCTGGATTGCTCAATTTATTTTAGACGGGTGTTCTCAAATTTGAAATGAGTAATTATTTCTTACTTTAGATCTCTTAACCTCATAAAGCAGAAACTGTCAAATGTCTTTTGAAACATGTATTCTCTTACCGTGGTTAAAGCTATTATTATATGTGGATTTCTTTTCACTGGCTAGAGAAAAAAAAAAGACAAAACTATGAAAGAAGTTTTTTTTCTCAAAAACTATGAAAGGTTTTCACCACTAAACTATTCACATAAAAATGGGGAGAATCAATGAATATGACATAAATTTGTTGTGAATAATTTTTGTTAATATATAGACTTATATCTTTTTTATAATATGACCACAATATATATGTCCGAAATCCGGGCTACGCCCGGAAAAATCTCTAGTGATTCTAAAAACATTGCAATGTCAGCATCGAGTGTCTCTCTCACACAGTATTGCAGAGGAAGAAGAAAAATGCAAGTCAAAAAAAAAAAAAACATCTACAATTAGTGGATCAACGAAAGCTTTCATTTCAGACATTCGTACATATATATCTATGCTATTAAAGGGGAAGAAGTCCTAAGAAATCTATTTAAACAAGGTTGTTGGACCATTTCATTAGACTTGACTATTTATTTTGTCTTACCTTATATTTTTTTAACTATATAAATACTTTACATAATTTAAATAAACTCATTTATTATTCTCCCATAATCTATTACATAATTACTCTAACAATAAATTTCCATGAATATATGACAGATTATTCACATGTTTAAACATGACGTGATCATTACCGCATATAGTTTCATTAATAGTATAAATTTTTTTCAATGGTTTAGTTATGTTTTTATAGGTATATAATTTGTATTTTAAAAATTTAAGTACTCATTTGGTCCTTAGTTCGGTTTCTATTTTTCGGTTCCATAGATATAGGATATGCTCAATTATTTATGAAATTCAGCTTAATTTTGGGGTTTTTTTCCAATTTGGTACGGTTCAATACACCCGAGTAAATGTATCCAAACCTATACATTATCTTATATATAAATTATATAAAAAAATTAATTTAAACGCGGATTAAAATCTAGTACATATTATATAGATACATAAGCTGAGCTCCAAAGTCCAAACCCCAACCCCCAACGTTGTCCGACTTCACATTCAGGTAATCTATATATAATAGCAAACACTTTCTGTACTTGCTGACATCATCTTTTTTATAGGATTTTTTTTAATTGGAATATATTTTTATTAAACAAAATCCGAAAATATGATTAAAATATATATATTTTGGAATTTTAAGATATTGGGAGATCGTATGTATATGTAAAACTTGATAAAATTGGAATATAATAAATGTTCATTAACCACATGTTTATTCTGAATGATTAGGGTTATATTATTAGTTTCTAACTGGTTATTTAGATCGTATCTAACTGACATTTAGAAAGACCAGAACATTATACAGGTGTAAACCGAACTAACCTGTTTATAGTCAAATAATTGTAGTTGTTATATTCTTGAATTGTTAAGATTTACATGAAAGAATCGTTGGTTAGTAGTTAGTACTATCCTAAACTTTTTAGTGTAATATATTTTTTGGTTTGACTCACTAACATTTGACCGATTTGGAGAAGATTGTAAGTTGTAACCATAATTGATTTATTTTATTAAACCGGTCTGACTCAATAACATTATACACATTTCGTGTCTTCAAAAAAAATTAATGTCTCATATATAATTTATATAAGACTAGGGTTGGCCGGAGGTTTTTTTATAATATTAATTTTTAATTCTATTTTCTATTTATTTCAGTATTAGATATATGCATACATATTAATATGGGAAATTTTTTCAAATAGACTTTTTTAATTTTTTGTCACAAAAATAAACATCAAAAACTAAAATGAGCAAAATAGCATTTTTTATTTTGAAAATTATAAAAAAAAAATTTTAAAAAAATTTGAAATCCTATCCCCTAAACTCCACTCCTCAACTCTAAACCCTAAACTCCGCCCCTTAACTCTAAATCCTAATGTCTAGATTAATTAACCCTATGGGTATAAGTGTATATTTACTTCTTTTGATAAAACATTTAATTCTATTTTGGTCATTTTTATTTTTAAGGTCTATATTTGTGATAAAAAAATTTTCAGGTCTATCCTAAGTAATTTCTCTATTAATATTATTAAAATATAAATTATTAGACAATTTTTCAAAAATGTAGGTTCTTTTTTAGTCTAACAGATTTGAAATTTTACCACTCAAAATTTGTTATTTTTTATTATGGAAAATTATATATCACGTGATGAAAAACATATAAGTTAATTAAAGCGTAGTTTAATCTGAATAATTTTATCTTACTTATCTAAGTTTATGTAAAATAAATGTTACATGTACATTTTGTTTAATTTATTTATTTTTTATTTAGAACCATTAAATTTATAACTTTCAATTATTAGGAAATTTATCCTTCGAATTTCCTTGTTCCTCCTCGCCCTACATCTATGTTGATGTATTAATTAATTAATTTAAATAATTTTCATAATCGTATGTGCATAATACTGTTATTTTTCAGAATTGGTTGGTGATCAAAATAATTATTAACAAAGTACAACAAATTTGTATTGTGGTTTAAAACCTATATTGTAGTTGTTTTTGGATGCCACGTGCTAATACATGATATGTAAATGAGGTTTTTCTCACATAATCTACGAAATAGGCTTGGATTATTATATCATCAATCTACATGCTTCTTGTTTTTATGTATATAATAACATTAACTATTTACTAACTAATTCATGCTAAGATGGTTTTGATACGAAGGTCACTTAGTTCGTCTTGTTTCAGTATAATTGCTCTTTCATTCTATTTCCACTGTGACGAACTCATAAAGATTATATAACAACCAAAATATAAAAATCCATGTATCAAACTAAAAACAGAAAACAATAATCATTTAATCTTTAATACCATATTAAAAGAACTCACAGAAGGCTCATTTCATTTGGCTAAAATCTCAGTCATTCACGCTCCTCGACCTGAACTCAAAGCCCTCTTCTACCATGTTTTAAGAATTTTTTCTTTTTCAAAATAAAATACCATATTAAAACTTGACCATTCAGATGTGCCGTGGTATATCTATTGCCATAGACCAAAAGAAAAATTTAAACAGATGCAATCACATATCAAGATCAAACACAATTTAAATAAAAATCCATTGATTAATAGTCATAGAATTAGCCGTAATTACCATTTTATGTAGGAGTCTTCTTCTTCAACCACCATCTCCTAAGCTACGTTGCACAGAAGCTACATCAGACGTCCGCTTCCCGCTTCGAAATCGGAATCGGAACCTTGTGGAAGCTTACGGAATATCGCTTCCAAAACGCTTCCAAAATATTCTCTTTAAAAACACGTTGGAAGCTTATGATTCCATTTTGGAATCACGCTTCCATTTAAAAAAAAATACAATATCATATATCAATAGAAAAAAATTATAGTTTTTAATTTATATAAAATCCAAATTTTAATAGTAATGAATAGAGAGACAATGAATTGTTTAGTTGATAAATCTCAATCTTTGATTCATTGTCTCCTCACCTGCCACGAGCTACCGTGTGATCACAGCGCATCAAAATTTCAGCCACCGCATTCGTAGTTGTTATTCCTGAAACTACGACCAAAGGTCCTCCTGTTTATCGCCAACACCATTTACAGACGCAAATTCTGCTTATAAAGACTTTGACTTTAAATCATTATCTGCATTTGTTTGAGCCATCGTAAGAAGCAAACATCATATGAAATAAGATCACAGACTAATTAAGATCATGTTGGCGCTAAGGAGAAGCATATCAACGGTCATAACGATTTAAAAAAAAATCCAGACAAATCGATTGAATGTAGCCCGTAACGGATCCGGTTTACCTTTGTCAGCGTGAAGAATCCCCACCTCGCCTGATGTTCCTGGCCTCCTAGACACGGAGGAGGAATACTACCAAACTTCAAATCGTAGAGAATAAGCATAGTAAGAAAGATATAGAAGATGGTTTGAAGAGGAGGAAAGCATACCTTTTTATACCCGTAGAAACACCGCTTCACAGAAAAGAAACTCGCATTAAAGGCTAGATCGTGGTTGATGAATTTAATAAGAGGTTTAACGGGATGAATCTGTAATGGGAGCGTTTCCGTTGATGAAGATGAAGATCAGACGTCAAGATTGAAACCCAAAGAATATTATTCATGCTTTCTCCACCATCTCAAGACGGCGGAGAAGAAAGAAGGCACTAAACACTTATTTCCAAGACGATGCCGATTAAGAGTATTGATGTTTCACGCAGGCGGGCTGAGTAACTTAACGACAATATAAAGCCCAAACCTACACATATAGCCGAACTCAATAAATGAAACGCAACTCTTTAAAAAAGAAGACACGTGTCAAGACCATATTAAGCTATTTGATGACGTGGCGCAGCAGGAAATAGAACATAGCGAGACACTTTGCGCGGAGATTTTTATTTAATTCGTTAAGTTTGACATTTTAGTTTCAAATAGTTAATATATAATTTGTAAACCATTATTTTATGTTTTGATATTTAGTTATATAGGCTATTACGATATAGAGAGAATCATTAGAGTTGACTAAATTGCATCATAACGGAATTGTGATTCTTCGAGATAACATTAGAATTGTCTTTTTTTTTTTCTTTTTTTACTAAGAAAACATTTTCTTTTTATTTAGGTGATGTACTTACTCTATTTTGTTTGGTTTCTTTTCATTCTTATAAATTTCACTATTTATTATAAAATTATATTATGAACTTTTTTTACTAAATCATTTTTTACTGACTAAACTTTTCATTAAGCTTAAGTTATATTATGTATTTTTCGGTAATTTTCAATGTATTATATTTATATCTTGTTAGTTTTTGTTATTTAACTCATTTTTGTAAATTTAATTTGATTATGTAGTAACCATTGGTTGTGGTTTTCTATCATTTCTTCTTATGGTCTGAACTTAAGTTTGGGGGTTAAATGAAAAAAAAAATTGGGAGACTCATTTTTAATATACTGTCGTTGGTTTTGAGTTTTGATAAAACATGTTAATGATTTTAACATTCTTGCTTTTATAAAAAATTTTTCTATTTATTTTTGTGACATTTATGCATTTGAAGATTATATTATGTATTTTAACTAAATTATAATTCGTTAACAAAAAATTGATATCAAAATTTTGATTGGATTAAAAGTAAAAATGATTAATATTTTCTATCGGTTAGTAAATATTTTGTTTAATAGATTTATTTTTAATAATAGGAAGGCGGAAACTTTAGAATCATTCATTGATATTCGTAGAGATGGCAATTGGGTTCACCCGCAACCCATTTGTCCCGTCCCGCTGTTGTACCATTCCTACTGAAATTCTATAACTCTGCTTTCCATCCATTTTCCACCTTCCATGTTTCTGTTTGGCATTTTTTTCAAGATAAATCAAAAATTTTATCAACCCCAATACCAGCCTAGCTCAGTCCAATCTACTCCATTTATCATAACCACCAAAAACAGTCATCAACCATCATATTAGTTCTTCTCAATCTATGAACAATGTTGTAATTTCTTGTTCAATCCCAAACTATCAAGACATACATATGATGACATGGAGATGAAGAAGCATCAATCTCAGTCCATGACTGCTGTTTTTTTTGTTATTATACATCAAACCTGTTATGGTCTACGATATTCTTCAAGCTTTCTCACAGACAAGGCATGCATTTTCTTTTTCTCTTTTTCCTATAACATTTTTATTGAATAGAAGTGTTATATTTAGTTATTATTTTGTTCCTTGTCATGGAGTCACCTTTACTTCCGAAGTGTTTGAACTATAAAATACATGCGAGAAAAATAAAAATTTATGAATCTCTTATGATATTATATTATCACTGTTCTAATTTAGACAATTGTAAAAATCTGTACATGTGTGTTTTATTTTAGAATATTATTATCAAAATTATAAAATTTATGAACTCTTCCTAAAGTTTTTGAAACCAGATTTTAAGTTTCGATTTTAAGCAAAAAACTAAATTTATGTTGTGGTATTTTAGATCTTATCTCTTCGTTTTCCTAGTTAAGATGAATGGTTTCTCACTACAAGAAAACGCAAATATAACGACGACGGATTTCGTAGTTATCTCGTTGTAAAATAGAGTTTACGACGAATTGACTACAAAAGCCGTTTCGTCGTTAAACGTTTGTCGTAACGCATATTTCTTCGCTAGTTCGTCGTAACTTTACGAGGAATAATTTCGTCGTAAAGTGGGGTCAAACGTTTCGTCGTAAAAGCGACGTAACACATTCCTCGTAAAAACCACGTTAAATGTTTCCTTGTAAAAGACACGTAAACATTTTCATCGTAAAGAACACATAAATCATTTCCTCGTAAAACACACGTAAATGTTTCTTCGTAAAGTAGACGTAAATTTTATCCTCTTAAATAGACGTTAATATTATCCTCGTAAAGAACACGTAAACTGTTTCCTCGTAAAGAAGACGCTGTGTTTCGTCGTTAATTAGAAGTAAATTAGCTACAAATTTGTTTCGATTCTTTATTTTGTACAAAAACAAAAATATAATCAAATTTATTTTTTTAAATTTATTTCAAAATTCTTAAAAATGTAAATAATATAAATAAATATGAAAATATTTTATAAATATTTAAGTTTCAAATTTTTACTACAAAATAAAAAGATGAAAAAAAACTAAGGGTTGTTGGAGGGGCGGAGCTCGTCGAAGAACTCCTGACTCGTCCTCCGGACATCTTCTTCATTGTGAGATGGCTCTGGAATAGAAGTTTGTGTCTGCATCTGCGCCAGAACGTATAGAATGCCCTCGAATGAAGTCACACGAGCTGCAAACGAAGACCGTGTCTGGTTCAACTCGGAACGCGTCTCGTTCAACTGGGAACGCAGCTCAATGACTTCATCAGCCCGTCTCTGACCATAAGACGATGTCGCTCTTGGGACATCGTTGACGGAACCAATCCCCACGTACGTCCTTTTTTCTTAGGGTATGGCACGCTTATTTTGGTTCTCCAGGTACCTTAAACGATATTAACGTCCTTGATCGATCACCTGTTTTTGATGACATTTATCAAGGTCGAGCTCCAAGGGTAACGTACATGGTCAACGGACACCAGTATGATTTGGCGTACTACCTCACGGACGGTATATATCCAAAATGGTCAACATTTATCCAATCTATCAAACTCCCTCAAGGTCCTAAAGCAGAGTTATTTGCTAAAGTTCAAAAAGCTACCCGAAAAGATGTGGAGCGTGCTTTTGGTGTATTGCAAGCTCGATTTGCGATAGTGAAAAACCCGGCTCTGTCATTGGACAAGGAAAAAATAGGGAAGATTATAAGAGCATGTATCATACTGCACAATATGATTGTCAAAAATGAACGGGGTGGATACACTCTGTACGATACATCTGAATTTGAAGAAGGAGACTCGACCAGAAGTTCACATGTAGATCATATTAACAACATGCCTTCCCATTTCGGTAATATGCTTGGCCTACGAAGTCAGGTTCGAGATAGGCGTACACACGAAAAATTGAAAAATGATTTAATAGAAAACATTTGGAACAAATTTGGTAATGATGAAGATGTATAATTATTGTATGTTTGTTTTTTATTATTGAATAAATAAAAATTTTAAATTTTAAGGTTTTACAAATTTAATATTTTTTTTCCTTAAGGATTCTATATTGGGTAACACAATTGCACATCAATTATAGAGAAAAGTCCTTAACTATTCAAAAAACAAAAAAAAAAAAAATTATATAGCTAAGGACTCCAATGGTGGGTAACACCATTGGAGTTGCTCTATCATACAACTACAGGAAACAATTCAAGAATCCGAATACCAGTGTTCCAACTGACCAGCGAATATGACTTTATTCTATATTGTCCTACTACCTCCCTTGTTTATTCTATATTGTCCCACTAATAACAAACATTATTATTTTTATTATATTTAAATCGAAAACATTGGAAAAGACATAACACCCCTTAATGAATCTAAAAAATTACAAACTCAAATCGGATCATCCACCCAAACTCATGCCCAATACGGATCTCATCAATTTAATAATAATAAGTAAATAAGAAAAATAAATCAAAATCCCTAATCTTTCCATCTTCTTCTTCACTAGTCTCCTTCTTCACTCTTTTTCTGTATCTTTTTTTATTTCTCGCACAACACATTCTCTATCTCGGAACCCTCATTCTAAAAACAGGGACAAAGATTTTAAATCAGAATGACGCATGTACGTTGCTGAGTCTAGCACTAGTGGAAAATTAAAACTCAATCGGAGCCTGTGACTCGATTCCGCCGCTTACAAACGCTTAATAAGAATAAGAAGAGAGATGTCACCACCGAAGCAGTGAAGCCATTGGTGGATCTCGCAGCGGAGAAGGCGATGGTGGTTTTGAGCAATCATACAACAATCGAGGAGAACAAAATCTCAGCCGGAAGCTATGACACGATTCCGCCGCTTACAAACGCTTAATAAGAATAAGAAGAGAGATGTCACCACCGAAGCAGTGAAGCCATTGGTGGATCTCGCAGCGGAGAAGGCGATGGTGGTTTTGAGCAATCATACAACAATCGAGGAGAACAAAATCTCAGCCGGAAGCTATGACACGATTCCGCCGCTTACGACGCTCTAGAAGCTGTGCACGCTTCAGCAAAACAAGGAGAGTTGATTCACCACCAGAGGGGTAAATCCGTTGGTAGACTTGGGGAAAAATATGGGATTGTAGTGGTGAAATGGTAGAGAAGGGGATTTGGAGGCTATGTGGTATGTTTGATAGTTGGTTGTTTTCACTTCAGCTGCATTTGCCCAAAATGTGATCTCAATTTAAAATATTTTTCTTCATTTGTAGAACATTGTTTCAAAAAAGTCATTTCCTTTTCACACAAAGGACATTGTTACCATACTTGGATCGAGTTTGTTTGTGAGATATGGTTTAAATTTTTTTGCTAAGCTGTTGGATTATCTTTGCCACTGTTTTTTTTTGGGTCAAATCTTTGACACTGGTTTAGATATCGTTTATGTTCATAAATGTGGCGTCATTCTTGTAAATTGATAGTAACTGAATCCGAGATGCGATCATATGGGTCACTTGCAACAAAGATTTCATTTTGGCTGAGTAACTAAATGACTTTGCTTTATGGTTTGAGCTTGTGTTTCTCATGTTTGTTAGATTTGATTTACTAATAGATTTGGAAAGGATCAACAAAATATCTTCGCATTATTCACAATGGAATAGGAACAAAGCTGATAAAGAAGTTGACAAAGAATCTGAGGATGCCGAGGAAGAGAAATAAGGATAGAACATAAGGTTCAAAGGCTTGGAATATACTGATTATGTGTTAATTAAGAATTTAAAAGTGTAATTTATTAATATTGTGTAGGAAAATTTGTTATGTTTGTTGCAAAACTAAGAGAAAAAAACAAAAATAACACTAAATCAAGTTTATGTTCCCAAACTAGCACTCAAGGTCAAAAGTCACAAAAATAGCACTTAATGTTTTATCAAAAGTCACAAACTTAGGGTTTAGAGTTAAAGGGTGGAGTTTAGGGTTTAGGGTTTAGGGTTTAGGGTTTAGGGTTTAGGGTTTAGGGTTTAGGGTTTAGGGTTTAGGGTTTAGGGTTTAGGGTTTAGGGTTTAGGGTTTAGGGTTTAGGGTTTAGGGTTTAGGGTTTAGGGTTTAGGGTTTAGGGTTTAGGGTTTAGGGTTTAGGGTTTAGGGTTTACAGTTGAGAAATGAGGTTTTGGAGATAAGATTTCAAATTTTGAAAAATAAAAAAATTAAAATTTTCAAAGGATAAACTTAAAAAGGTGCTATTTTGGTCATTTTAGTTTTTAAGTGTTATTTTTGTGATATAAACTTAGAAATGTGCTATTTTGGAGATTTGCCCCAAAACTAATTTGGATATTTTGAATGTGACTGAATGTCATATAGAGTGTGATTGGTTATCAACCAGAGTAAAATGGTGAAAAAATATGGTGGAAATAAGAGGGATTAAAAAAATAATAAAATTGGAGGAAACTTTATCTTCTCATTAATAGTTGAGGTAAGATTTATGGTTAAATGAGATGAAACTATATTCCACGATTGGATGAAAGTACAATTAACTGGCTGAAATAATTTTTCACTTTAATTTATTCTAAATCTATCATATAGGCATACCCATAAAGTGAATATTTAAAGAAAAAAAAATATTAACTCTTCGTGGTAAAACCAAAAATTTGAACTACTAAGTTCGATAGATATTTATTAAGAGGACAGAAACAATTATCTAAAACGTGTTAAAAATTTTAGCAAGAAAAAAATTGTCCAAAACAAGTTTAAAAATTTCAACCAGAAAAAACATGTTTGAATATTTACACTTAGTAATACTCAAGGCGGTAGTAATATTTCCTTCTTCATAGTAATACTTTTACAAATTACAATAATTTTTAGTAATACCACTTCAAAAAATCAAATTTATTAGTAATACCAATCAATTCAGACAGTTGTAGATTGTATATAACATATTGGCGGGAAATGGTTTTTCAAAAATATGTATTTTATGTTATTCATCTTAGTATGGTCTTCCCTTCAAGACGTTAGTATGGAAGTATAAGGATGTTTTCTATGGAAATGAGAAGTTTTCTATCAACTTGAGAAATTAAGAGTATTTTATGTCAATTTGACAAATAAACACATATATGGACATATAATCACGCAATATATGAGATATATCTTCTAAAATAAATAATAAGACAAAAATTATGGTTCTTAGAAACATGCATAATACATAGTAATTCAAGGTATTTTAAGGTAGTTCAAGGTAGTTCACAGTAGTACCTAGGGCCTGACTGGTTCAACCGCAGCGGTTGCGGTTGCGGCTGCGGGAGTTTGCGGATGCGGGTGGTTGCGGTTTCTAGCGGTTTTAAGAGATTTATACGACTGGTTCTGCGGTTAGAAATTGGTGTGTTTACGGGATACTTATGACTGGTTAACTACCAAACGCAACAGCGGTTAAATAATAAATTAACAATATTTACATTTTTTATCATTATAAAATATCAAAAATAATAATATTATAATAAATATAAAATTTATATTTAGAAAGTTATAGTTTAAAATTTTTAAAAATTATAGAAAATATTTTCATTTTAAAGTTTTATAATATTAATTAAAATATAATAGATATATTTTAGTATTTTTATAATTCCAATTTAAATTTTTTATTGAATATTTTTATTTTTGTATTTAAATTGTTTCAGAAAAAAAAAAAATTTATCCTCCCGCAACCGCAAACGCTAGCTGGAACCAGCTTTTGAATTTATGAGGTTTAGAGCGATTTGGAGCGGTTTGGAGCGGTTTGAGCGATTGTTGCAAAACGCCAACAACCGCTACCAACCGCAAAAGCTGCGTTTGCGGGTGGTAGCGGGAAAACCAGTCACACCCCTAGTAGTTCATTAGCAGCCATCCTTTTTCCTCTCGATGCTTGTTCGAAAACAATACCATTGGAAAGTAACTAATATTCATCATCCGATCTACCTTAATATATCTGCATATACTCTCAACCAATCCATAATATGTAACCTCTTCCACGGATGTCTTCATCACTAAAGTGTAAATTTTATCTTCTCTCAAAATTCATCTTATCTTAGCCTCATCCTTGATGTAAGTTTCCTCGTAGTCAAAACATATGACTGTTATATGAGAAACCACAGATTATTCTTAAAAACAAAATTTATTATTAGTTAACTATTTAAAGAACTTAAGTTGTTCAAGAACTTTTAATACAGAGTCGATCCAGTAATACTAGTAATACATGTTTCATTTTAGTAGTACTAGTAATTCCTCGAAATTTTCATTTTCATCGATTTAACCCTTTTAACCGACCACAAGGGTGTTATACAATCCACAATATTGTCTACCAACATTGTAATGTATTATTTTGCTTCAAAATAGTGCAAAATAAGCAGAAATATACAAAATAGTCTTTAAACATCCTTTCATATTTGTTTTATACTAATATACCTAAAATTTTAATTTTTTTATTAATTTACGTGTTTTTAAACGACCAATAACGTGCTATAAAATCCAAATTATCGTCTAACACCATTTTAATGTCTTTTTTTTCTTCTGAACGATGTTAAATACAAAGAAATATACATAATCTTCTTTAAATTTTATTTACATATTTCTTTAAAAACCCTACGACTTTTAAAACTAATCTTTGATATTTTTGTTACTCTTAATACATACAACGTAAATAATACATTCCTACAAAAAATTTATGAAAAAACATACCAAATTACTTTAATAATCACTTTCGAAATCACCAAAGGAAGCTCATAAAAAAAGATAGACACGTGTTAAGTGGAGAGAAGGCGTCTGAGAGTGGGAATCCTAGGATTCTGGTTAATGCATCAGCTTTATGAGAGAAGGGTCTCCACCTGAGATTAAAATAATGAAACAAAGTGTGGTGAGCAAGAGAGAGACGTAGGGTCTGCATAAGATTAAAATAATGAAATAAAATTGGGTGAAGAAGAGAGAGAGACGTGGGGTCCACAGAATAAATAAAAAATAATATAAAAAACGGATAATATGGGAAGGAGAAAAATAGTGGGATAGTGAAAAAAATAGTGGGGTAGTGAGAATAATTTTTTTCTAATTGGGGCATATAAGAATACTTTCAGAAGTTATAATCGTTAAAGATGATGAAAACCATTTACAAGACCAATGTGTTATTTGTTTGAAAAAGTATTTGATAGTATCAGAAATGGTGATTTTAAACTGTGGTCACAAATTCGGAAAATAATGTAAATTTATGAAATTAAATAACTCACTTCAAACTATTTAAACAAGAATGAAAATTTATGAAATAAAATTTAACCTGTTTCCATATGATTAAATCCAGTGCAAAAACTAAGTCAAAACATGAACAAATAAAAAATAAAAAAGTTTTCAGACACACTTATAACGAAGATATTTCCCAGCTCCTTTGTATCTACATATACTAACCTACTGATTTACAAATATGCTATAAAATTTACATATATCCTCTCTTATGTATAAAGTACAGTGATGAGCACAATACTAATCAACAATTGTAATGATTGATAACCCAAAAAAACGATCATATAGAATTAGTCCAGCAGAATAATATATTACTTTGAATTTAGTCTTTCATATATGTCCATTCAAGAATAAAAACCGCCAGTCGCTATTTTAAGAAATGATAATTTAGCTTATTTAGTCAATAACAACTACAAGATATAAATGGAAACTAGAGCTTCTCCGCGCACCCGCGCGGGTGTTAGTTTTAATTTGTATGATCATTATAAACTTATAAACCATTAATAATTGCTGGGTTTATAAATTGTGGTCAACGTTAGATTATTGGACGGGTATGTGTTTTTTCTTGTAAATTACATTTAGAATATAATATATGTTATAAATATATATGTTTGATAATATTTTTTGTTTATTTGGACATAACATTATTTTGAAAGTTTTATAACTTGGCGCAGTTTGTTTTTGATTAAATTGTACAAATCGTATATTAACCACTTGATTTTTATTTATTTATTTCTAAATGTAACAACATATTAATAAATTAAATTTTAAACATTGGTTTTATATGAATTATTATTAATTATATTTTACATTCTAGAAATATTTATATGTGGCTAAACTAAATAATTTAATATAATATTTAAAAATTATTGTTTTAATAATAGAATATATATTTAAGTTTTGTTTTTTTAGTTTTACCCCAAAAAAATAACAACCATAATATGCTACACAAAATATATATTATTTACTTTGTTTTATATAAGAAGTTAATATGTCAATTATTTATAGAATTGGGATATACTATATAGTTCCAAAATCACTTGTATGTTTTAAATTTTGCTCATAAATAGATGCAACTTGTATAATAACCTGCAAAATGAGGAAACCAGCAGGTGCTACAATTAGCATTAATAAGTTCATACATCGAATTATTAGTTTGAAAGTTCCCAAAGTGGTAAATGAAATGAACATGGTTCATTTCTTAATTATTTTGATTTATTTTAAATATTCTTGTAATGATGTTGATTTGATTGTCACTTTTTTAATTAGACTGTAAATGATGTGTTTTCTTGGAATGTGCAAGAAAACCAGCCTGATCTCAATGTGATACCTGATCCTCATCACCTTTGTGATCACATTATCGAGTCTTTCCAGTCCATTAAATCGGCTGTTTTGGAAATGGGTTCTCACAAACTGGATGTTTAACTATTGTTTTGCTCTTAAGTACAAATTCATGGATATTAGAATTTTCATGACAAAAGATATTTTTCTTAGAAACCTCATGAGAACATTCACAACAATCTATACACAGATTCGATCAGTTGATAGTTGGTGCATCTCAACGTAGATCTTTTACTCTTTTCAGTATATCATTCTTATCTTGGTGTACATATCCGGAAACAAATCATATGGATTATACCAAAAAAAAACAAGAAAAAACATACCAAGTCAATTTTTGACAGTTTGACACTGAATGATTCTTACCATGATTCTTACCAAAAAATATTTTTACCTATTGATAAGGCCACCATAATATTTTTGTTTAGTGTTAAAAAGGTATATACATACATACGTGTATAAATAATAATGGGTGAAAATAGTTAGTGAAAATAAAACTATTAAATTTTAAAAAACAATTAAGCATTATTCCAAAAAAAAAAAAATTAAGCAAAAATAATATACTTTCCGTATAAATCTCATGAAAAATGCATGGATATTGGAATTCCATGAGAAAATATATACTTTCCATAGAAATCTCATGAAAACATTCACAGTTAATAAACACACAGATTTTGGCTGATAGTTGGTGCATCTCTGTGTAGATATCTTACTCTTTCAGTATATTTTTCTTCATGCACATATCTGGGAACTAATCATATGATTATGGACAATATCAATTAAAAAAAAAAGAAAAAAAACATACGGAGTCATTACAGTTGGCAACTTTGATTAATTTCATCTATTGGTAAGGCCACCATTAAGGGATCTGTTTCTTCATACATTTTGTTCATGATTATAAATTGTTCTGTATTCTACATGCATTGAAACATATAATTTTAGAAATCTCCACTATACAATCAATTCCTTACAGGTTCAGTTTTTTAAAGCGACAGAAGCGTCGACTTATAAGCACACAAGAAGAAGCAGCAGAACTCACAAGAACACACAGACCTGCTGCTGCTTCTTCTTCTTGTGCGTTTAGAGGTCGACTCTGCTGTCCCTTCTGCTGCCGCTGTGCCCCCTCTGCCGCTTCTTCATGTGCGTTCTGGAGAATGATCAAATACAGTATTATAAATACATGCTCTAGGAGATTTGATCACTATAGAGATGGTGCAATGGGTTTCTCGTTCGTGTAACATGGGCGCGTAAAGTACTCTTAATTGAGCAGTTATATCTGAAAGTAATCCAAATCTCTAACATATAGATTTGTTTTAATAGATATGCATTTTTGTAGATTAAATCTGGATGAACGGTTTTTAAATTTAGGGTCAATTTCTCAGTATTAATATATAAAAATCCTTTAAAGATTGCATGCTTAGGTTTAATAGATGATTTATAAACATGTATGGTTTTGCAATGAATTCATCTTTTAGAAGTCTTATCTTATTTTTCTACAAGATTTTTGCCTATTAATTTTTCTGTTTACGAATTTTTAGTTTGTTAATCACTTTGTAATATCTCAGTTCTTTACTCTATTTATAATTTATAAAGATTATTGGTTAGTTGTTACTGCTAAATAGCTTGCGTCGATCACACTGTCTAATTGATCAATGTTTATGCATGGTCGTGGCAGCTTGAAATTAATCAACCAGATGGATAGGAAAAGGAAGATAAACTTATGTTATTAGACATCAAACTTGTTATGGTGTACGATATTCTTCAAGCTTTCTCACAGACAAGGCATGCATTTTCTTTCTCTCTTTTTTCCTATAACATTTTTATAAAACTGTAGAAGTGTTATATTTAGTTATTATTTTGTTCTTTGTCATGGAGTCACCTTTACTTCCAAAGTGTTTGAACTACAAAATACATGCGAGAAAAATAAAAATGCTGAATCTGTTATGTATTATATTATCACTATTCTAATTTAGACAATTGTAAAAATCTGTACATGTGTGTTTTATTTTAGAATATTATTATCAAAATTATAAAATTTATGAACTCTTCCTAAAGTTTTTGAAACTAAATTTAAAGTTTCGATTTTAAGCAAAAAGAAAACTAAATTTATGTTGTTGCATTTTTGATCTTTTCTCTTATATTTCCTAGTTAAAATGAATAGCTTCTTCTCTTCTCATGCCATTATTTTTCTTAGGAAAAATGCAGGTGGGAAATCAATTTACATCTAAATGGATTCTAATAACGAAACAACCATGTAAAATTGTCAGCATTTCGTTATTAGTATACATATAGTTGTAAATTGATATCCCACCTGTATTTGTCTTAAGGAAAATAAAAGTGTGGCATGAGAAGAGAAGAAGCTATTCATTTTATCTAGGAAATATAAGAGAAAAGATTTACAATGCCACAACATAAATTTAGTTTCTTTTGCTTATAAATCGAAACCTAAAATTTAGTTTCAAAAGGTTTAGGAAGAATTCATAAAATATGATTTTGATGATATTATTCGAAAATAAAACACACGTGTACAGATTTTTAGAATGGTCTAAATTAGAATAGTGATAAACTAATATCAAATAACAGATTCATACTTTGTATTTCTTCTCGCATGTATTTTGTAGCTCAAACACTTTGGAAGTAAAGGTGGCGTCATGACAAAGAGCAACATAATTATTAAAAATAACACTTCCACAGTTCAATAAAAAGTACTGTATGAAAAAAAAGAAAGAAAGAACATACATGCCTTGTCCTGTGAGAAAACTTGAAGAATGTCGAATACCGTAACAGGTTTGATATATAATAACATAAGTTTATCTTCCTTTTCCTTCTCCGTTAAGGGCCTGACGCCAATCTTGTTCCTAGCCATTCGCTTGTTTCATTTCAAGCTGCCACGACCATGCATAAACATTGAATTAGACAGTGCGATGATGCAAGCAATTTAGCAGAAACATCTAACGAGTAATCCTTATAAAAGATAAATAGAGTAAAGAACTGAGATATACAAAGTGATAAAAAAAACAATTCGTAAACAGGAAAATTAATAGGCATAAATCTTGTAGAAAAATAAGATAAGATTTCAAAAAGATGAATTCATTGCAAAACCATATATGTTTATAAACGATTTATTAAACCTAAGCTGGCAATCTTTAAAGAAATTTTCTTTATGTTATTACTGAGCAAATAACTATAAATTGAAAAACCGTTTATGCAGATTTAATCTACTGAATATACATATCTATTAAATAAAATCTTTAAATTAGATAAAATAAGATAAGATTTCTAAAATATGAATTCATTGCAAAACCATACATGTTTATAAACGAATTTATTAAACCTAAGCAGGCAATCTTTAAAGAATTTTTTTTTATTATTATTACTGAGCAAATGCCTATAAATTGAAAACCCGTTTATGCAGATTTAATCTACTGGAAATACATATATATTAAAACAAATTTATAAATTAGATATAATAAGATAAGATTTCTAAAATATGAATTCATTGCAAAGCTATACATGTTTATTAACGATTTATTAAACCTAAGCATGCAATCTTTAAAGAAATTTTCTTTATATTAATACTGAGGAACTGACTATAAATTGAAACCAGTTTATGCAGATTTAATCTATTGAAAATACATATATATTAAAACAAATCTATAAATTAGATAAAATAAGATAATATTTCTGAAATATGAATTCATTGCAAAACCATACATGTTTATTAACGATTTATTAAACCAAACCAGGCAATCTTTAAAGAATTTGTCTTTATATTAATACTGAGCAAATGACTATAAATTGAAAAACCGTTAACGCAGATTTAATCTACTGAAAATACATATCTATTAAAATAAATCTATAAGTTAGATATTTGGATTTACTTTCAGATGTTTCTGCACAATTAAGAGTAGTTTAAGTTGCACTCATGTCACATGAACGAAAAAACCTAGCACACCATTTCTATAGATCAAACCTTCTATATCATGTATTCATGAGCCTTAATCCTCTATGATTAGCTCATTAGCCTTAATCCTCCATGATTAGCTCATTGAATAAACCTGAAACAATCACGTCAAACATGTCTTTGGATCGGGGGAAGCCTGAGGTGCACACTAATTATCATCAGACCATAAATCTAACAAAAGTAAGTCCAAACCCTAGTCCTTTTGGATGGGGTTTCTGTTGTTTCCACATGAAACTAAGGTTATTTTTATATTGTATTTTTATTTGAATAGATTAGAAGACTAACCAATATGAAAAGAGACTACCAATATTTAACTGTTGTCACGACTAAACCCATTTGTATTTAGTTTAAAAACTTCTGTTTAATTTTCAACGATATCTTTTGTCAAACATTTGAACCTGATTTCGAAAATGTCATACCAAGTAATTTACGTTTATGTATCTACTTCTTTGTTAATAATTTACCTAAAAACAAACAGAGAGCAAACTAACCTTGTTTATAATGAATATTTGTTGTTAGCTAATAGAAAAATACTAGAAACTTAATTCTCTTTTTTTGTTGGTGAAACTATTTTATAATGTAAAATTTTAATCTAAAAGTAGAGATATTCAAAAGCAAAAGTTTTATTAAATATAATCAAAAAAATCATTAAAATTACATGAGTATAATTGGCTTAAAATATTTAATAAATATAAAATTCATAAAATGTGAAGAAATTTTATATTATGAAATAGAGAATATTTTAAAATTAAACTATACTAAAATAAAATTGGGAGACTAATCAAATATATCTACTTTTCAACGTTGGATAAATTAATCACAACCCCCACTTTATAATGAAGAGTAGAGAGATATGCTTCAAAGGGTTTGCTTTACTTGCAGATGAAGAATTGCACATCCTCCCCATTTCTCTCTATCAACCCCTATTTTAACCCTTTCCACCCCTTCACACATCCTCCATCTCAAAACTTTCTCTTTCTTCCTTTTAGATTCTGAAACCTATCTTCACCATCAGAGACTCTGTGTTTCCTTATTCACATACATTTCTCACCATCTCATTTCATCGATTCACACATCGTCTTGAATGGTAGAAACAACTCCGACTATTTATCATACTTTGCCTTTATAGATAAACCATAATAGTTGTGAACGTATATATATAGAGGCAGAGAGTAAAAAGATACATTTACACTTGTATGTATTGGATTTTGCTTATAAATAGATGCAACTTGTATAATAACCTGCAAAAGCAAAAGTAGCAGAGTACACATGATTCAGAAAACTTAACTAGGGTGCAGAAAGTTACATAATTAGACCAAATTCATTAGTGATTGATTAAACATGGGTCACCGAATTACTTTTTTACCATGTTAAGTTTTGTAACTCGTGCAAAGAAATCCTTTTTGTAAAGTATCACTAGGGGTATTCCGGTGCTACGCGCCGGGTTCGGACGTTGTTTTCTTTTTTGAATTCAATTAGTTTTATTTTTCATTTGTTAGTTGTTAGTCCAATCAACATAGAATTATTAATTCTTGACAATTAAGAATTGAGAGTCATGACCTAATAATGGATTTTCTGAGTGCCTATTAGAAGATCTGAGGCCTGGAGTCCTTAACTTTCGAAGGTATGTAAATGCATTTTTGACTCCTGTTGAGTGAAAATGTTAAAAGTTTTGGCAGGCGATGCATTTTATTGGTTTAAGGTTCGTATGTATAGGGGATTTGTTTTTCTTTTCTTTTTTGAAGTTTATTGGTTTATCCTAAACGGAAAATTGATAGTGAGAGTTAGCACACGAGGGAGTATTAATGGATTTCAAAAGTAGCAAACAACAAATTAACTTTTTAAAAATATTCATGATAGAAGAAATGTAAATTCAGATTTGTCTTTAAAAAGTAAAGTAAACAATGACATTTTTTTATAAAAGGAAACAGGCAACAAAGCATTTTCCTCAAAATCACCATCACCATAATGCAATTTGCAATGACTCTTTGCTTCCATATGCTTTCTTACAGCTTCTAAGCTGCTGAATGCATGGCACAGCTCACTGCAGTAGAGACACATGAAGTCTCTCTTGACCTGAATCATGATCAGTAGTAGGATAAGATCTAGTAAATAAAAGTTAAGAAAATTCAAAGCTTTACAACAATGCTAAACTGATGAGTCCGAACCTTAAGACCGAGGTAAGTGAGAAGCCCTTCTGGATTAGATACTCAACATCTGGAACAAAGAAACCATGGTGCTTATGCATGTGAACCATACAGGTCTCCAAAGTCTTACGTTTCTTGTCACACATCAAACAACAGGTTGGATCCAGCTCATAAAGGGAAAATACAATTCGATCTAGTGTATGTAGGTTTGAAGTTAAATTATTTATAAAACACATGTGAGAGAGAGATGAAGCTTACGGTTAAAAAAATTGACCAAGTACCATTCTAAGTAGGGATTTTGTTTCAATCTCTTAGAAATAAACTTATTCTAACTTGATAGTATAGTTTGAAAATATGAAACAAATGATGAAAGTATAATTTAAGAGCAATTCATGCTTTCGGTTGTTGTGTATTTAAGGATCTATTTCTTTCTGATAAACACGAAACATAAATATTCATCTTGCTTCAAGCCATTTTCTTCCGAAGTTGCTCAATGAGTACTTCTTGCTCTTCCTGGATATATATTAGTACATTTTAATTGTTATTCAAAATGCTCAAGAAAAGAATATAAATCATTATTATATTGATTCTAAGTTTCTAAAATTTACAATCAATGTTTCAGATACTGAGCAAGTCGTTATTCATGGATCATGCTATATAAATCAGCCTCCTCCAGCATACACCAAACTAATGGATGCCTTTAGCCTCCTATGAATTGTTCTTAACACTTCTAACCACTGGTCATCATCTCCTGATCTTTCTCTTGGAGCTTCTTGCTCATGTCTTTCTCTACGGTCGTGATCAAAGATGTGATATATCTATTCTCTCATACCTTTCGCCCATTGGATCGCCTGTTCCAAAGAAAGTGCAATCTCGAGAACATGGAATACATTATATAAAAGAAATAACATGAGCTTTGCAAATAGAATTAGTACCCAAAATTTGATGCTGATTAAGATCTTCTTCTTTATATTTAGCTCTTTATAGTTAGCAATATTCCAAGCAAAAAAAAAAACAAAGAAACTTACTGATTCCAAGCAAGTGAAGCTTAAATGTGTTTGTTTGGTACTAAATAGGGAACAATATTCCTTACTAATGGCAAATGAGGTAATATTTTCAAAGAAATTTTCAGACTTTCACCTGTTTTGGAAGATGTCGGTGAGTATTTGTGGAGAATCAGAATCGTTGGTTGGTACTGGACTGGGGATGACGTTTGCTATAAATTGTATATTCACTTAGTTCTCACTATCAGTTGAATACATGGTATGAATGAAAATATGAATATATCACCATGCTATACTATACAGTAGAACTCTATATAATAGAGTGTAAATAATTTAGGGAGGGATTAAAATCACCTCTGTTTGGAATGCATGAATATTTTTGAGATCTCAATGGGGAATTTGAAGCTGTCTTCATAAACTTGGAACTATTGCAGAGCCTGCAATATTGACCAAAACATAAATTGCATATGTTCTTTCATGGGGAATTACTGCAAAAATATGAGAAGAATGGTAGGTAAGTTTTAACCTCGTGATTTGAAGCCGTAGTATGTAGGGCGTAGTCCATTAATCAAACTTGTATGTCCGGTGATCAGATAAAGTTTGAGCTATTCTTGTGTAAGAATTTGTGGTGGGGGAGTTAGACATGAGTCAGAACTGAGAGACAACATGAGTTCATATATTGTCGATGGAGAGTCAGAGCAAACTAAAGAGGCTTTGGTAGATGTTTTTGTCATTTTCAGACGACATGGTTTCTCTTAACAGAAGCGAAAGAATGGCTTATCTTGCAACCCTTGCTCTTCTGAGACTTCTCTTCAGTTTGGATTATGTTCTTACCTTCAAGAAGAAGAAGAACACCTCTATTTTCTGGGGTATCAAGTTTCAAGTCACAAAAAAAGTGATATATTAGAAACTCCACAACAATAACCAAGAAGAAGAAGAAGTGCTCTTCTGAGACTTCTCTTCAGTTTGGATTATGTTCTTACCTTCAAGAAGAAGAAGAACACCTCTATTTTCTGGGGTATCAAGTTTCAAGTCACAAAAAAAGTGATATATTAGAAACTCCACAACAATAACCAACACTGATAGTATATAAACTCAACAGTCTCATTAAAATCAAAGCTCGATTATATTTTTCACATTCATACGAAATTCAGAAGTTTGAGGAGACTCCTCAAACCCTCACCGAATATATCTATATCATATCCTCCGAATAATTAAAAACAGCTCATCAAACTAACCTTCTGAAGCATTTTCAAGTCACTATCATGAGTATCGTGAAAGAAATGCCTATAACTTTTGGTTCCAAATACCCTGACAAACACTTGTCTGCTGAATTTGCCTCCTCGTGGTCACATCTAACAACTCAAATTAAAGCAAATCAATTCGATATACATTTTACAACATCCAGTTCTGGGATATCAAAAGATGAGCCCCACTTTCAATACAAAAAGCTCATCATCTCTGTTATACATATGAATTTCATAAACACACCATACATAAACCATGTCTTCAACTTAAAAGATAATAATCACATTCTATCAATCATTAAGCTCTTACCATATCAATTTTATAGCAAGGTAATGTAGCGAGAACCGAATGGAAAGCTCTTGTGAGTGTGCTAAGCATCTGAGCAGAATAAACTTTACCCACTTCCTGCAGCTCCGCAACTACACATCTACCAGTCAGCTCCAATGAAGGTATCATAAAACTGGTTAGAAATAATGAGGGAAGATACATAATAGAGAGAGGGAGAGAAATAGATGAAACCTGATTGATTAGGGGCGGTTAGTCAAATGTTTGGTATGAGACATTAGGCATTTTTGTCAAGCAACTGTATCTTAGAGAAGTAATCTAAGAAGCATAATGAAGGAGAAAAAAATCCATGATTGAACCGCATGAGATTAGGCGTATACATGGTCTAAGAAGCATATGATGTATGTTACACTCACAGCTTGAACGAATACTTCTTCTTATCTTTATTTGCTGGTGAGTCAATCCCAAAATCCATTGGATCATCATCTGTATTGACTTAAAGTTGACATATCCTTTTCCATGTCCTTGTCTGCAGGTAACAATGGAATTTTACATATTATTAAAAAATCATCCCTTTTTACAATGGGAACAACTTCTCAAGACTTCAGTCTATGTCAATAAAATCCACAGCTGGTCAAAAATTGAGGAATTAAACAATGAGGACGATAATGAAGACTCAAAGATAGCAAGCATAATAATTGTAAAAACAAAAAAATTTGGAGCCAATAACCAGCTCTCAAACACTTGAACCTTATTCAGCATTAGATCTTTTTTCTTCTGCTTTTGAAGAACTTTTTTAGCAGGTGGAGACATTGCAAAAGCTGTTCAGTATTACTCTCGACAATTTAATTCAAATAAAATAACCTACCATCATAATCATTCAATCACCCACTCACATAAATACCTACCTCTCATGTTATGATCAACAACACACGTGCGACCGCAATCATCTCTGTCCGCTACTTCATTGCTGCAAGCTAGCTTCATCACCAATACTACTTCCTCCAGCGTCCTCTCTACCCAAATTCCTTCCATCTCCAGCCAATCCTCTGCCTCAGGGTTAGTCGCCATCGTAGTTAAAAATTCCTCTCAGATTATTCGGGATCGTAAAAACCGAATTCCTTAACCACCTTTTATAGCTTTTCTAAAAACATTTCTATCTCTAAATCGATTACAAACTTAAAAGAGGAGAATATATAATTAATTAATGGAAGAAGTGGGTGATGCCTTTGATTTATAACGGATGACGTTCAAGTTTCGCAGAGGCTAGAAAAATCAAAACGAAAGGGTTGGATATGCACAAGACGATAACAAAGAGTTTTCTTATGTTGCCACGTGTCAGAAAAACCTCTATGCAAACCGAGGTGGAAACCTGTGGAGGGAGCATAACCCAACTTTATTATTATATATATAGATAGATTTACGAGCTGGGAGCAGTTTAGATAAAAAACCCCACGCGCAATACTCGCGTTTGTAGCATTTTAGGAAAATCAACATTTGAGCCCAATACATGTTCGTTGGTTGAGCCCTTCTCTTCTCCACCTAAAATGGACTTCAAATTTGACCGGACCTACAAATAGCCTATGACTATTTTCCCAGCCATACCTACTAGACATTTCCCAGATAAATGAAAAAAGAAAAAAATATACACCAAACTTTAACAAAATAATATTTTTGAAAAGCTTGGTTTCCGCATAATTCAACAAATCAGTATATAAATTTACAAATTTATTATTAAAAATGGAATGTAAGAAATAAAATATGGAGATTGAATGGGGGTAGTTGAATGATCACTATAGCTCCTTAAATCCCTCCATTTATGGCTCCCACTGTGCAAAGACATTCATTCCACATGCAACAACTTCTATCTCTCTCTAAGGATATCTTTAACTAAATAAAAGTATAAGCAGACTAACAAAATTTACATTTTACATTAATTTTTTCATTTATGCAATTTTTATGTGGCTTATTTCAAATCAATGTTTTCTTTATTCTAAAAGAAAATTAAATTTTTAACTTTTTGGTCAACAATTGATTCTTTTGGCCTCACAGTTTTGTAATTTTAATGTGGTTGATTTGAAATTCTGGTTTAAGTCTAAAAGAGAATCATTAATCCGTGAGAGAATTAGTAGTACTGGTACTCATGTGAGCATTAAATGTGTTTCGTAAATACTCCGGCCAATTATTAAAAATCTAATATTATTTTATTGATCACGTAATATCCAATAAATGAAAAAGATGCATTAAAATATGTAAATTATTTATATTGTGAAACAAACTTTTTTTTTGCTAAAACTAATTACATTTAGAAATGGAAAAAATATATAATTGCGAAAAAATAAAAATAGAGGTCACTGGGAACATGCAGACAGCACCATCGAGAGGTATGCATTAAGTTCAAAGTTCACACAAACAAATGATATAAAAACCATTAAAGCTAAATCATCAATGGCCTACTCATGTCTAGTAAATAATAGGAGTAATTATCGATTCCAAAAATTCCATCTGTTTCATGTCATTCTAATTTTTTCTGTTACACAAAAAATATCACTTTACGATTTCAATGCAAATTATACTTATTTTCTGCTGAAAATTAATTGCAAATTGCATTGATTTTATAAATAATTTTATTTATCTTAAATACTATTGGTCAGAAAGATGTAATTAATAACAACTTAAATATATTTTCGTTACTTTTTTTATTATGTATAAAAAATGTCAAAGTGACATTTATTTAGAAACGGAAAGAGTATTAGTTTTATGATATGCAATTCTTTATCGACTATTCTATTATTAGGGTTCGACGTAGTATATTACTCAGCATATATAAGTAGACAATTTACATCCATGTCAGTCTAAAAAAAATACACCCCCACATATGAGTTATGACATATCTAATACTTAATGCACCCCCTAAAAGTATGTAGTATTTCTTTTTTTACCATCAGCCTATTATATTCTCACTTTTATAATATATGAAAAATCAAAAATCCAAAACAATGGGCAGCTCATCTTATGATTAAATAGTTATCATGCATGAAATTCACCACATTTCAAGTCTTTGGCTCTCCCTTTTTCAAGAGCTAAGAAGCAGTCAACAGCTTCCATGTTCATTTATCAATTTTAAAATGGACGTTTAACTATACGATTACATCAACTTTATTAGTACTATATAGTTTAGGAATTTGGAATCTTTGAACACATCTAACATCAAGATTTAGAAAACAATAAAATACATACATATAGCATTAACTAATCACTTATCACAAAAAGACAACCTTCTTTTATGCAAAAGAACATGATCCTTCGAAGAAATCCATGCATCCGAATCTTCAGACTACTGTTTACTTTCTTAGAACATGGAACTTCTAAACATGCTGATTTAAATAAATAAATAAATTAAGAACTATTTTCAGTAATTCTTGGATCTTGAAGGTCGATGGTTACCATTGAAGCAAAAGAGTTACAACAAAGAAAACACAAGATCATTTCTTAGCATCAGGGACAAGAAGGCTAACAATAATGATCTATATATCTCATATAGTGACAACAAAAAATTACATTATAAAAACTCTACCGAAGTAACGAGACATTTCAAAGCAGATATTGCAGGCGATTGCTCAAAGAGAAACCAGACACGTGATGCTAACTAGTTTTTAGTTGTGGAGAGGATTTGGACCTGTGTGAACTAATCTCTTGTCGTCATTAAAAACATCATCCATGTTTTCTTCTCTTCGACGTGGACCCATGAACGACACTGAGGCTCTAGGGGACTGAAACGAGGCGGTAATGTGGAAACGACCAGCCTTCCTTGGTGAAGGGAAGGATTGGTGATGATACTGATCAGGAGAAAGAGCTGATGAAGAAGACAAACAAAACTGAGCAAAGAACAAGATTCCCCACAAGAACATGGTGGAGGTGGCTGCTCGTCTTCTTCTTCTTCTTTTGTCACGCTCTTTCCCTACAAAATCTTCCATGGCGGTTTGATATGAGTGAAGAGAAAACGGTTTTTATGAGAAACCCATGAGGTAAGTGAAAAAAATATTTGAGTACGTTTTGGTTTTCTTTCGAAAGAAGTTTCTTTCCTTTTTCTCGGTGTTTGGTAGTGCAGAGCAGGTTTGCATTCAAGAAACAGCTGAGAAAAATGGGTTTTCACTAACTACAATAATAGTTATTTTGTCAAAAAGTGATAACTATGAGTAGTAATAGAGGATAAACCCAAAAGATAAACTCTTCTCTTTCTTTGAGTGAACCCTAAGTAACAAAAAGATTTGTCTGGACTTCTTTGGATAGTGAGAAAGAAGAAGAAGAAGAAGAAGAAGTAGAAGGAGAAAAAAAAAAGCTGGAAATATTTTTAATTTATTTTATTGAATTAGCTCTATGTGTTCTACTACATATTCTTTTATTTATCTTATGGGTCTTATCAAACGATCTTGACCCTTGATTCATGGGAGAACCTTCTCATATCTGTACTACTCAGATCATTAATTTTTGATATCTCACCTCCAATGCTTTAATTGTTCTCTCTGCACAATTTTAAATTAAAATTAAAATTTTAGATTCTACCATTGTGCTTGGAGATGGTGCAGTGTACTACATTTCAGTATTAATAGCCGTTGTCTCCGGGGAAAATAATATCGAATTTATGTTTTCTGAGAGGAGAGAGAGGGAAGGGGATACTATGTGTCTTTGATATAATTTACAAAGTGTTTTTTACTAATTAAAGCAAGTAGCTTTTAATGGATGGGGATTTACCTTAATTTTGCTAAACTGAAAACTATAAACCATTGTTGCAGAAATGTTCTTGCTTCACAAGTGATAACCTCTGTTCTCTGTTTTGTCTCCATCTCTCTGTTTCATTCAGGTCTCTTGTCCTGTCTTTCTCAAGAGAAAGCTTTTTGTCTTTTTGTGCTTATTTTCACGTCCATGCTTTTCAACTCTAAGAGAAAAACCATAAACAGAGGCAAATTCAGTTTATGATCAGTGTCAAGGGAGCATCTAATGACTGACATTAACCTTGAATTATAATTTTACATATTTGACCCATTTAAACTCCTGCAAGAAGGTATCAAAATAGTTCAATTTCAGCTATATTTTACTTCACCAGAGAAACAATACAGCTAGACCTGTAGAAATCAATGACATTTCTTAAGAAAGATACCAAAACCAATTAAATGTCAAAAACGTGATGCAGGTCCAGGCAAAAAATGTACATAATAATGATCTAGTATTAAAGATCAAATAAGCAATAATGAGACTAATGTACAAACTGACGTAGCTTTTCTCTACCTTATTCAATAGAGTCTCTGTTTGAGGCATCTGACTGCATAAGTATGAAACCATAGCTTCACAATTTGTTGCCATATCCAAGTTTTATAGACTGGTCTAGTTATAAACTGGTCTTCAGATACATTCAAAATCTGTGGATGATCAGAACTATTTTACCGATCAGAACATATGAATAAGTGAAGTCACCAGAACTCTCTGCAAGAGCAAACACCATTTCTGAAGTGGTGAAACCTGTTCTTGTCTCTCATGATGATGTCTCTCGAAGTAACCCTGGAAACAAACTTGGCGAAAACGTGGCAATCATCACAGGTTCTCAAGTTCTTCATAACCCTTATAGGATCTTCCACTCTCCCATTGATAAGTCCAAATGCAATCGCTAGCTTCTCACTGTGATGGCTGAGAGAAGATTCTTTTTCCTCTGTTTCCACATCATGAAACACCGAACCAGTCTGGGGAACATACCCCATGCTCCTTATCTTCTTCAAAACTTCCTCCAGTTTCTCATATATCGCCTTTGTCTGCGGATGTGATTTGTCTCCTCTATTGAAATAATGGAGTTGGCCGTCAAATTCAACTGAGCTATACGCAGCAACCTTCTTAGTGCCGAGCTTCCTCATTTTACTCCTTACTTTGTCAACACAATGCCATTTACCAGCAGCTGCATATATATTAGACAGCAGCACTTGATATGCACCTATGTCCGGAGAAGTCTCTACAAGAACGTCAGCTACTTTCTGGCCCAATTTAATCTCACCATGAACCGCACAAGCACCCAACAAGGCTCCCCAGATACCTGCATCAGGTTCCAGTGGCATACTCTTGATAAATTCATAAGCCTCCTCTAGAAGACCAGAGCGTCCTAATAGATCAACCATACATGCATAATGCTCTTTCCTCGGCTCAAGACTCTTATCACTCGATCTAGCCATGATACCGAAATACTTTTTCCCTTCATCCACTAGTCCAGCATGGCTACAAGCAGATAAGACCCCGAGAAACGTCACGTAGTTCGGTCTTATCCCCTGGTTCTGCATCATATTGAACAGTGCCAAGGCTTCATCACTATCTCCATTCATTGCATATCCTACGATCATCGTGCTCCAAGAAACAACATTCCTCTGTTCCATCTCTTCGAACAGCACCCTTGCTTCTTCAGTGCTACCACACTTCAAGAACATATCAAGCCTTGCGTTTTCGACGATTATGTTACAATCTATACCTTCTCTCCTCGCACGATCATAAACTTCTTTACCAGTCTCCAAAGAGCCTAGCTGACCACAAGCAGAAAGCATACTCACAACCGTAAAAGAATCAAACAGAACAGCATCATCCGCACACATTTTGTTATAACACTCGAGAGCTAAAGCTGAGTTTCCCGTTTGGACACAAACCGCAATAAACGCATTCCAAGCCACTAAATCTTTGCCTTGCATAGACTCAAACAAGAACTGAGCCGACTTCAATTCACCAAACTTCATGTACATCATCACTAACTCAGTTGCAACGATCCCAAGAGTCTCAAAACCATGTTTCACCACATGGGCATGGAAGGCAAAGCCACAGGGGACCAAAACACCCAGCTGAGAGATCGCCTTCACCAAAAACGGGTAAGTAAACTCATCAGGACGGACATCAAGATCACGCATTTTCTTATAAAGTAGGACACTTTCGAACGGTAGGTTGTTTTTGACGTACCCTTTGAAAAGAGTGTTCCAGAGAAAAACCCTCGGCTTGTGCATTTCGTCGAACACCTTGCGTGCGTAACACATGTCACCTACGAGGGTGAGATTCTCTAACAGCTGGGTTAAGAGGCTGTTCTTGATAGAGAAACCGGATGTTAGTACAAGAGCATGGATCTTCTTAAGCTGCTTCGGCTTTGAAGAGCTTGTTTGTAATAGCTTGGAGAGCATTTGTTTTGTTAATGGCGTTTGTTTCGCTAGCATCTCGTTTTTTTTGTGTAATCCTCCTACTTTCGACGATCTTAAAATGGAGTAAATAACTGCTCCCTCAGTTCCATATTAAGTATCATCTTAGATATGGTTTTCGATTTTCAATGCAAAATTTATTAATTTTATGCAGTAATTTATTTTTCTATTGGTTGAAGTATGATTAAATGTATAAGTAATTATGTTTTTATATAGGAAATATACAAAATTAAAGGTTTCTTTAATCTGTGTATACAAAGTCAAAATGACACTTAATATGAAACAGTATATTCCATGATTTTTCAAAAACCCAATATCTACAAAAGGCCTTAACAGTTTGACACTTGATTACAATGTCAACTAGAACCCTGATCCGTGCGGATATAAATTTTCAGTTTTTAATTATTTATTTTATTAAATGATGTATTTGTAATATTCGTTCATATTATATTCATTAAGCAAATATTTTTTTTTGCATTTTAAACTATCTATTTTTTTGCGAATGTGTGATATCATATTAAAAATATAAAAAAAATGAGTATAGAGTTAATTAGATAATTTTAAAAACAGAAATTTTTCTTCCGTGTGCGATATCGTATAAATAATGATCCGCCCAGTTAACAAAAATCATGATTATTTTATGTGTAATTTTTTTTTTATTATGACCATTTCCTTAAAACTATATTAAATTTTGCATATTTAAATTAGAATATTTTTAATATCTTTACCTTTTTATTTGAAATGCAACTCAATATTTTTT
>NC_027754.1:29777033-29778615 GCF_000695525.1 Brassica oleracea var. oleracea
AATTGTGTGAGTCAAATTCTAGTTTTATTGATGCATGTTATATATTAGTGCTGCATGTTTTAGGTAACATTTTAATGATGCACGTTTTTAAAAATCTCCATTATTAAAATTATGCACGTAAGGATAATTCATGAGTTTTTTTGGTTGATTAAATGACATTATGTCCAAATTTATTTAAGGATATTTCATTAAGGTAACTGAAAAAGACAAACAATAAAATAGGAAGTTTAAATTCATTTAAGCATATTTCATTAATGTAACTGAAAATACAAATAATAAATTAGGCAGTTTTATTCGTTTTAGGATATTTCATAAATGCAACTGAAAAAGACAAGTAAAAAAAAATAGAGAGTTTAATTAATGAAGTAAGAACATTTTCAAATGGGTACTTCTCTTTTAATAATATAGATAACTATGAGTCGAAAGATCCGGTGAACCAGTAAGGCAATACCATTTTTAGTCGCTGAAAGGACCTTTTAATAATGATTATAGTTATTAAAAACAAAATATAGGGTAAAATTGTTATAAATTATGGAGTGGATTGCCATTAACCAAGACAAAAGGAGAAAGCCTGTCGGCCACATGAAGCCCAACCGCGACCGCAAGGAGGAGAGAGAGTCGGCCAAAACCTTAGCTGACTTAGGATATAGATAGTTTCCTTTTCCTATGTTTCAGTAGTTTTCCTATTTCCTTTTGGATAAGGATATGTACACTTTTCTTTTATCTTTATCTTGTAATCCTTATAGAAAGGAACCCCATTTGATCATTAATAATAACACAGAAATATTCAGTCTCTAAACTCTCTATTTACAACACGTTAACAGCACGATAGACTCCAAAACCCTGAGACAAAACCTAACCTAAAATCCGTCATACATAAACCCTAAACCAGACGTAACTTAAAATCGATCGATATCTCAAACCCTGAGGAACCAGACGACGAGCCACATATCAAATTGAAGCTCTTGACGAGACGAATCCATCAGCGCAAACCGTTTGTCGATCAGATCTCAGACGCGCTCACACTCGCAGAAACAATACGCGGTACCGTCTTGGTCTTTTGGAACCCTAATCCGAACCAACAAGATTTTCTAGCCAAATTCAAATCCTGTGAAAGATAAGTTTATCATACCTTAGTTGTTTGATGATATCTTATTCCGATTATGGTGTTCATGTAATCTAATACTCCTTGTTTTTATTTCATGAGCTAAGAGGAATTGGTGCAAAGATCTAATCCCGAAGAACCCTAAATTGTTCTAGCTTGCGTTCCGGCTTGCAAACACCCGATCAGCTAAAGCCCTTAAGTGTTCCTGATCCTAGACATTCGCAGCTTCCTATTCACAACAGAGCCAGTCCACGTTCGCATCACAGCCAACTCGCAATTAAGATCAGCCGCTTGCAAAGGCAGCAGCTCGCGAACTAGATAAGAAGAAGATGCGTCCCGATCGCGTCCGACTACCTCAGCACACATCCGTGACCAGACACAAGACCGTTCCAGATAGCTCGCGTCCCGTCCTAGCTTGCGACCCGATAAGGAGCCAGCTCGTGTCCGTGTGCAACTAGAGGTTCATCTGACTTTGGT
>NC_027754.1:29778715-29782802 GCF_000695525.1 Brassica oleracea var. oleracea
TATACTAAACCTTAAGGAGGTTAGTAGGCATAGAATAAATCTATGTGAGTGTCTGACCAAAAGCGTCCTGCCCCGGCCCTTCAAACTAAAGATGTCCGACTCTGTCCGTCTAAGGGCGTCCGGCTCTTCAGCAAAGAACGTCTGGATCTTCTACTAGACGCGTCCGGCTTTTTAGACTAAAAGGCGTCTAGCCCTTCTTCTTGATCACGGGCTAGTAGAGACAAAAGATCAACCGGATACAAATGTATTGTAATCCATAAGCCTGTGAGAGCCGAGATCTATAACCTAATAATATATATTTCAGTGTGTGATATAATCCACAGCAACAGAGGTCATGAGAAGCCATCAAGAGACGGATAAAGGACTACAATATCCGAGATAGATATGGTACTACCTAAAGCAAGAAATATCGATGTCCACATGTGAGATACATGAAGAGTGTTAGGCCACAGAGCCATAATAAGAGATTATAAACTCACATCAATAATCATTGATCTTGAACACTCATGAGACAAGTAGTGGACATGTATAGATGAGGTCTATGACCCAGACATGGATCGGCCAGATCAAGACATAGGTTCATGATAACCATGTCTGGTACATTGTCCATAAGTACTTATTTTGTCCGACCAAAGTAAAGAGTTAACAGTAGACGATCACGTCTAGACTATGGACACATGCAAACACGATTTGCAAAGACCTAATAGTGATCCCCGAGAACAATATGGTCCACATTATTTAGCACACATGCTTTACCGGGACACTCGATGTCAAGAGACATGAGAAACGACCTAAGAGGTCAAAGTGGTCTAGATACGGCTTAGTAATGAACTTGGCCGATTACTCCCTTCCTATACATACAGGAAATATCACGCACCAAGATGTGTAGAATGTAGAAACCTACACTGAGGTTCACATCAGGGGGAGTAGTGCATGTTGTACTCTTTTTCCTTCATCATGGTTTTGTCCACTGAGTTTTCCTGATAAGGTTTTAATGAGGCAACATGAAGCGTACTACAGAACCTGTATGGTTATGGCATCCAAGGGAAAGTGTTATAAATCATGGAGTGGATTGCCATTAACCAAGACAAGAGGAGAAAGCCTGTCGGCCACATGAAGCCCAACCGCGGCCGCAAGGAGGAGAGAGAGTCGGCCAAAACCTTAGCCGACTTAGGATATAGATAGTTTCTTTTTCCTATGTTTTAGTAGTTTTCATATTTACTCTTGGATAAGGATATGTACACTTTTCTTTTATCTTTATCTTGTAATCCTTATAGAAAGGAACCCTCTTTGATCATTAATAATAACACAAAAATATTCAGTCTCTAAACTCTCTATTTACAACAAAAATCTCACTATCATAAGATTTCAAGGATCATGAATTTTAATGATTTATACATATTACACCACTAGGTGATTTTTCTGTGCTCATATAAAGATATAAATATTATAAAATAAATTTATTATAATAATTTATTATAATAATTTATTAATATTTAGTTTTAAGTATTCTATTATTTATATTATAATCAATATGAATGGTTTTAAATAACATTAAGTTATTTTAATTAGGCGTATAATTTTGGATATATAATATCTCGACTGTTTGGTTATTATTTAGATATATCAGATAACATTTATTTTTCTGATTCAACTATAATATTTTTGTTATACAATTTAAAATTTTGATTAATTTTGTTATTTTGATGTAGTTTTGATTCTTTTCCTAGATTTGTAAACATATTTTAGTAAGATTATGTATAATTCAATATATGTTTTTTGAGAATCAAATAGTAAAAGCAAACTAAAGTGTTGACGATTCAATGTTACATAAATAAATATAACAATGATAGTCCTTTGAAACTTTATGCATATATATATATATATATATATATATAAGTTATACAGAATACTTAATTGTAATAGTTGGTTAATATAAATTTATAATATTATTTGAAAATTCGTATTTATTTGTAATATGTTGAGTTTTTCTATAATTTATATGTATAAAAATATTACTATAAATAAAATATATTATTTTAATTTAATGTTTGACTTTGTATAAATTTTTTGAATTGTTTAAGTTACTTATTTTGTGGATATATTGTATTACATATATTCCGTCAAATTAAAGTATAACTATTTCTATTCATTGTATTAGTTTGGTTGTTCATCTTAGATGTGCAAATATATTTTTATTTTTTAATAATTTAGTATATGTTAATTTAGAAAAAGGAAATTATAAAAATAAAATGATGATAGGTATAAAGTTACATAAAAACATAATCGATAAATTTTAAAATGAAAGATTATTTATTTACTTTGATATCAAGATTATTTTTCTAAACTTTACTTTTTATGAAATCACATTATATATATAAAATATTCTTCTTAAATTTTATTAATATTTTATTTATGATATATGTTAATTTGAAAAATATAAAAGGGAACTTAAATAAAAAAGAAAGATTAAATTAAATTTATTCATTAAATATATCTTAATTTATGTTATTAAATTATTTTGTAATAATTTGAGAAATAGATTGATTTAAAGAAAATGCTTAATACTTTTAAAATATATATTATGTTTTTAAGATTATCTATTAAATGGGAAGATTATTGCTTTACTTTAAAATCAAGATTATTTTGTGAACTTTCCTTATTATGAATTACACTATACATATAAAAGATATTTTCGTTTTAAAAATTAAAAAAATTTCTTTATTATATTGGGTTTTTTTTAAATAAAGAAAAAAAAAACCTAAATAAAAAGGGGAAAATAGAATAAATATTCAATAATGATAATTAGATATGTTTGATTCATTAAATATAGGGTATTCATTGTAATTAACCACTGTGAGAGTTAACGTGAACGCGCGACGTGTAGGAAACTGATTTTTCAAATAATATTATATAGATGGGTATTCTAAATCAAATACAGATAATATATTTCATTTTATATTGTTTGTTTATGTGAGTTCAAATTTGTATATATATTACTGAACTGATGTATTCAAAATACATTTTTCTAGTTTCCTATTATTAAAAAATATTTTTTTTTATATTCATGAAAATATCGAATTTTAGGAATATAAGTGTAACACTAAAGTTGTATTTTTATCACTAAAGTTGCAAATTATAATCAGCTCAAAAAAGTGTAAATTATTCATACAATAATTTCTCTTTTTTTAAAACATGAAGTAGATATTCTCCAGTCATAAAATCGAAGTTGTGTGTGGATGTAAAAGTTGAATTCAGATACCAGTCATCATTATGAGATTTGTCGTATATCTGATTTACTATATTTTAAGTATGTGGATGTAAAAGAAAACTATATTTTAATTTTTACATCCACATACTTAAGAAAACTATATTTTGATTTCCTATATATATATCTGATTTCCTATATTTTAATTTTTACATCCACATACTCAATATATAGTTAAAGTTGATATATCTAATAATTGATAAATTATTCATTTCTTACTAAATAAAATAATTATATTAAATAATTTTGCTTTAGTTAAAGTTTTCTCTATTTTTTTTCTTCTTGTTAATTCTACATAAGTTCAGAATAAATTGTTAATGTCCACGTTCAACCCCCATTAACATTTCAGTATGAAATCAGATAAGAAAACATTTCAGTATGAAATCAGTTAAAAAAAAACATTTCAGTGTAAGCCATTTTTTTTGTGAACGTATAATCCACTTTCTACGTCATCACATTATTATACTTCCTATATTTTACACTACATTTGATGTTTTGGTTTAACACCAGTAAAAAACAGGGCCACAGCCACGTTAATTTTCGTGGGTATGACCAAATTTTTGTGGCTATACGGAGCAGAAGCCACGAAATGCTACGAAACGCAAAACGTACGTATACGAACGTAGCAAAAACAGGGCGTGTCAAAAAACGTAGCAAAATACCACGTATTGCCACGAAACTTTTCGTAGCAACTCTGCTACGATTTGAGACGAAACATGCGTGGCAATATGCTACAGTTTGACACAGATGGTAATGTAGAAATAAGCTACGGTTTGCTACGATTGTTTTCGTGGGTAGTTTTAATAATTATAAAAAAAA
>NC_027754.1:29784208-29785665 GCF_000695525.1 Brassica oleracea var. oleracea
TTAAGAATTTAAGAATTTAAACTATATATTACAAAATTAAAAATTTCATATAAAAATTAAAAATTAAGAATTTAAGAATTTAAACTATATATTACAAATTTAAAAATTTCATATAAAAATTAAAAATTAAGAATTTAAGAATTTAAACTATATATTACAAATTTAAAAATTTCATATAAAAATTAAAAATTAAGAATTTAAGAATTTAAACTATATATTACAAATTTAAAAATTTCATATAAAAATTAAAAATTAAGAATTTAAGAATTTAAACTATATATTACAAATTTAAAAATTTCATATAAAAATTAAAAATTAAGAATTTAAGAATTTAAACTATATATTACAAATTTAAAAATTTCATATAAAAATTAAAAATTAAGAATTTAAGAATTTAAACTATATATTACAAATTTAAAAATTTCATAACTTACAAGTTACTAATTGTTTAACTTATTTATATTACAAATTTTTTAAACTTCATAAATTACACATTACTAAGTGATTACTTATTCATATTACAATTTTAAAAAACTTCATAAACGACAAACTTACTAAGAACTTGTATCAGATTCCGAATCCGAATCAGTACAAGCCTCATCTAATTCATTTTCTGAAACGTATTTGTCATTAGGAGGAACAACTGGTGTAGATTCATAATCTGAATCATCTTCGACAACATACGTCTCAGTGCGCAGCATCACGCTCTGTGCAACAACTTAGTTGTGTGTATCATCTTGTAATGCAACAAGAGCATCCTCGGAGGTTTCTCGAACCCCTCTAGGCATAACTTTTGTACATGCCCACCAATCGTTGGCTGATGTATGTCGTACCCGCGGATAAGGAATAAAACAAACTTGATCACAATTACCAGATAAGATAAATGGATCATATTTCTCATACTGCCAACGCGGAGACACATCAACGATTCCTGATTTATGTTTTCGAATTCCCCGTCCTTCAGTTGTATCAAACCACTTACATTTAAAAACCATGGCCTTCAGTCCAACGGAACCAAAATACTCAACCATTATTATCTCCTCGATCAAACCGTAATAGTCAGTATCTGTGGTTCCGCGAACTTGGACGCCGTAATGTTGGGTTTTCTTATCTTGGCCATGGCTATGTGTGTGGAACCAGTATCCACGTGAATGGTAAATCGGCCAAGATTTATACTTACATTGCGGACCTTGTACAAAATCTAACATCCACATCGGAAACTCATATGTGTTACTCGCTTGCACAACCTGTCAATTAAATTTATATTTATAATTGATAAGTTTCTAATTCAAATTAAAAATCAAATAATATCATAAACTCACATAGTTTTTCACCCATTCAGCAAAATGTTGGTCTTTCAGTATTGTAGATCATTAGTAGACATATATGGGTTTCTCTCTGTAATAAACTCCTCGAACATCCTGTTATTTTTAAAAGAGATTATGATTTCAGGTATC
>NC_027754.1:29785951-29787078 GCF_000695525.1 Brassica oleracea var. oleracea
TTTATTTTTAACTTTCTTTTCAGATGGTACATGTATCGCTCGAAAGGATACATCCATCTATATTGCACTGGACCACCTAAAGCAGCTTCGTCTGCTAAATGTACGGCCAAATGTTCCATAACATCAAAGAACGATGGTGGAAAAATCTTCTTCAAATTACAAAGCTTCACCGCAATGTTTTCTTTCAAAATAGCAACATCTTCGTGCTTAAGTATCTTCGCAGAGATATCTTCTATTTAAAATTTCCACATATAATTATTTGTCCCTATACAGAAATAAAAACCTAGTATATGTAATAAAAAGACAAAAAAGAAAAAAAAAACTGAAATGGCAATGTGAACACTTTTTCACAGCTGTAAATAAAAAGAAAAATAGAAGTCGTCTCCCGTCGCTCCCCGCAGGTTTATCTCTCTCACCTTCTCGACCAGATCACTCCCCTTGAATATTCTTCTATACACCTACTAAACTTTGAAGCATACCCATCTGGAAATTTTATATCATTTTTCAACCATCGCAGAAATTCTTTTTTTTCTTCCTTCGACAACCGGAAAATCGGGACAGGCATTGTTCTATCAGCCTTCATATGTAACTCAGACCTTCTGCCCAAATCAGGTAGATCCATCCTCGACTTTGCATTATCTTTTGTCTTCCCGGGAACATTAAGCACCGTGTTGATAAGATTATTAAAGAAATTTTTCTCAGCGTGCATGAAGTCCACGTTGTGGCGAAGAAGAAGGTTTTCCCAATACGGCAACTCCCAAAAGATACTTTTCTTCACCCAATTGTGGTCTTTGCCGTAGCCGTTTATAATGCTCGCAGGTTTCTCGTGTCCATTTCCTCCACAATCGACAGTTTTCTTCAATCCTTCGATGTTGTTGATTCTTTCGCGAAGAATTTCTTCTCCCGTCAACCATGGTGGAGGATCATCAGTTACTGTCTGCCCCTTTCGAAAAGCTTGGACATTTCTTCTGTAAGGATGCTCCTTAGGCAGGAACATTCTATGGCAGTCAAACCAGCTATGCTTCCTTCCATGTTGCAACCAAAAAGACTTTGTATCATCAAGACAATATGGACAAGCTAAACGGCCTTGAGTCATCCATCCGGACATCATGCCGTAAGCGGGAAAG
>NC_027754.1:29788298-29795948 GCF_000695525.1 Brassica oleracea var. oleracea
ACTGAAAAAACCTGCCACGAAATTTCCCACGAATGATTTTCGTGGCTTCAGTTTTTGTATTTATCCCTGCCATATGTGCAGGATGTGATTGGTGTGAATTTTTTCGGTGGGCTTACCACGGTTTGCTACGATCAAATTCGTGGAAATCACTTTATTTGTTTTTTTCTGGCCGACTAAGATATATTAATATTATAAATTTCGATAGCCACAGTTAAAACGTAGGAGTATTTGCTACGAATTGCATACCCACGATTATTAAGTGGCAATTTCGTGGCTAACCCTGGCCACGAATATATCCGTAACAATTTCGTAGCAACGTCTGCTACGTAAGTTTACGATTTGCCACGTTTTTCTTTCTCGTAGCATTTCGTAGGTAGATCGTAGCTTTTGCGTTTTTGCCACGAAATACGCGTGGCATTTTCGTGGCTATGGCCCTGTTTTTTACGAGTGTAGTGCACAAAAATTTTAAAAAATAATTTCTAAAAAGTATTTTAAAACATATAATTTACAAATCATTCAACCAATTACAGAAATGACTGCAATATCTAATTGGCTACACAATTTTTAATAAAGTTAAAAATAACATAAACATATCAAAACATCTTTTATTTTAAAACAAAAACAATCTTCCGGAACGTTATCTATTATCAAACTGAGAGAGAATTATTTTGATTTTCTATCGATGGGACATCAAAGGCGTGAAAAACGTACAGCCAATAATCTTGTTTCTTTCATTTATTGATCTATCTATCCCAAAGATCTGCATTATTTGACATTTATGATTTTCTGTCTATTTACATGTCCATCGTGAACAAGGAAAATAATTATTTTATATTTTTATTGGTACGTCTTATCACACCAGTAAATATATTTTATTTTAACATTATGGTTACCAATCCTAAATTATCTGAATTTAAACAATATATTATAATCTACAAGAATTGGCTCGCAACAGACAACAAATAAAAAAAAAATCATTTGGAGATTCAAGTGAAAATGATACTAGCACATGCACAGGTAAAAACTCTACAAATTAATAATATTGAGATTTTGAAATTTTATAATTTATAAATATATTAATTTACAAAAGTTTCCTTATTTAGATTTTTTATTTTAAAATATATTTATTCTAAGATAAAAACTATATTTGATTTTAATGTATAAACATTAATTGTTATTTTTAAAATTTGACATTTATATTAATTGTATTATATTATTTGGTGTACATAATATATATTGCATAGAATTTAAATGGGGTTTAGATATTATATTACTAAATTTCATTAAAAATATAATGTGTTAAGAAAATATAAAGATAATTTCATTGTGAATTAAAAACAAAAAATATAATAATAGGTTCTTACTTATATAAATTATATATACATATAAATTATATATACATATAAATTATTAATTTTATTATTTTATCGGTTTGTGTTAAATTTTAAACCAGTCCAAGTTGGGACCATCAAAATTTATTAATTTATAAAAATTATTAATTTATCGAGTATTAATTTATAGATGTTGTAATTTTTGATTGAAACTCGTTAGTTTATCTGTGAACCTAACGAATTGTTAGAAAAGCGAAAACATATGAGAATTTGCAGGGAGGAATTTTAAATATATTTAATTATTATGTATATATATTTATGCAATCGAATATAGTAATTGAATTATGTAGCCAACCATTTAGTTAAGCAGTAATAGCAATTTCTTTATCTCCTTTATTTTCCGTCCTATAATAAGTTGCTTTGCAACAATGTTAACCTAAAAACGGTATAAATTTTAACATTTACATCCAAAAAAACTTCAAAAAGATAAAAAGGTTATCTTTTAGTTTGATTTGTTGGCAGCATGTAATATAATCGCCACAAAGGAATTTCGATGAGCGAGTTGGTGCCACGAAATCGGCCTCCGCGGACTCGTTTTAGAACAAGATTGTAATTTGTTGTCATGTTTAGAAATACAATGATTTAAAAAATAGAATACAAATGAATAGAATAATGAAAGTTATACAAAATAGTATTTCAGTTAGGCCCTTTCAGTCCGGATACAGTTCGGTTTCAGATCAGTTTATTTGGTTTTTCTGTTAGTAAAATATAATTACCATTCTAAATTTATATTTACTTCGGTTCGATTCGGTTAAATATTTTTGGTTTTTTAGGTTTTCGGATTTAAACCAAAAACCATTATTTAGTGTCATAATATATAAATTTTAGAGTCATATGTTCAAAGCAATCATTTATTAAAAAAATGGCAGATGTTAATAAAAAACAAAATAAATAAAATGTTTCTATCATCAAATAAAATAATTAATCTAGATCCAAAACCAAGGTTCCAAATTTTGAAATAAAATAATGAAAAACAAAACACAATCATGAAAGAAATTTTTTACACTCTCCCATACTTAATGTTCATCAAAGTTACGTTTCCTCTGATTGAACAGAGAACTCCGTTCATTTATAGATAAGAAAAGTTATGAATAGATTCTATTTATTGGTGTCCATCAAAACTATACCTACTCTTCGGTTTGGTAGATGGCGAAAGAAAGCAATAACAGTAAAAAAAAAGACTAAGAGAATAAGAATTCTCAGGCTGCGATGAGTTGTTATTTGAATATAGTTTAAGTGGTATTCAGATTAGAGCTTCTTTACTAGTGTAAGAATATGGTATTAGCTATTAACAAAAAATAAATTATATATCAAATAGCTTTTCATGTATCCATATATAATATATATATGTTTCTGTTTTAGATCGGTTATGTTGGTTTATTCGGTTTAACTAGTTATAAACCGAATTATATCCAAATTCTACAGTTTTTATAAAATCACATCCACTCGGTTTATATTGTATATACCAAAACCAAACCATATTGTTTCTTTCGGTTTGGTTCGGTATAGTTTGTTTTTACCATATTGATTCCATATTATTTTATTTCATTTACTATTTGTTTTAATCATCCATGTTTTATAACAATATTACATCATTAGAATGAAACTTGTTTTTAATTCCGTATAAATGATAGTTTTTTTAAGAATCTACATGAATGAATTATTTCATACAGTTTTCTCCCACAAATATTTTATACAGTTGCATCCATTGATTATCTCTAAAGACAATCCGATATATATGACTTTTAAGTTTACAAACACTTTTAATTTTTAAAAGATGTTAACCAGAAAAGAAAACAAAAATATTTTAAGAAGATGAAAAAATATTTTAAGAAGATGTCAGTTTCAGCCAGTTTTCCTGTCGGATTCACCTATTTTCTCTTTTGGGAAAAGACGATAGTGATTTTTTACTAGCCTCACTAAAATATTATGATTCATTCCATGGCTTGAATTGATTATGATATTCTAGCCTTGTAATATACTCTTTGGCGACGGTTTCAAATTTCAATGAACGCGTACCTGAAATCCAAATATATATTTATACGTTCAAATTGTAAAATAAACAACACCTAAACAATGGTCATTTAAAATGCAATATTTTTTTAATATGAATGACGGTGATACTCGTCATATGGTATGCATTATTGCATTTTGTCAAACCTAATTATTAACATGATAAGGACTTCGTAAACGTGAATTACGTGACAATACTACTTTTAACTTTTTTACGCAGAATACATTTACACTTACTCCTGAATAATATGCACGGCCATCAACTCTTTTCGTCAAATGAAAGAAAACATGTATTTACGTTTAAATTAACCGTGACCCTCTCTATATAAACGAAGAAGAACACAAGCAAAATCATTCATTCATCAGCCAAAGAAAAAAAAAACAAACTTCACTCAATACCCAAAGAAGAAAAATCAGAGATGGCGACGTCAGGAACATACGTGACGGAGGTTCCTTTGAAAGGATCGGCGGAGAAACACTACAAGCGGTGGAAGACTGAGAACCATCTCTTCCCCGACGCCATTGGCCACCACATTCAAGGTGTCACCGTCCACGATGGTGAATGGGACTCTCATGGCTCCATCAAGATTTGGAACTACACATGCGGTAACAATACATTTATTTTTATGCGACTGAATTGTCCAAACATATATATGGTGCTATTGATTTGGTGCTGACTTAGAACATGAACATATGTATGTACAATTGTATATCTATGAAGATGGGAAACAGGAGGTGTTCAAGGAGAGGAGAGAGAATGACGATGAGAATATGGCGGTAACGCTCAGAGGGCTCGAAGGTCACGTGATGGAGCAGCTTAAAGTCTATGACGTCATCTTTCAGTTCATTCAAAAGTCGCCTAGTGATATAGTCTGCAAGATCACTATGATATGGGAGAAGCGAACCGATGACTCGCCTGAGCCCATCAACTACATGAAGTTCGTCAAGAGCCTCGCTGCGGACATGGACCACCACGTTATCAAATCCTAAATCCGTTCCCAACCATCATCACCAGATTCCCCACCGTCATATATGGCTGCCTTGGTGTGTGTGTGTGGGCGCGCGACTTCGTATGATGTTATAATAAATGGGGCTCTTGTATGGTTTCTTTAAAATCATTATATTGATGTTGTGTTGTAATATGCTTTGATGTTGTTATTATGGTGATTAATCTCGAGTTTGATGTATTATCAGTTAAATATATGTATCGTTGTTAACTAATGATTTCCAAAAAGTAATGCTCTCCTGTTTACCCATCGTTCGCAAAGAGTTGAATCCACAATATCTACATTTCAAAATATAGAAAGAATGGAGGATCCAGTATTTTTTTTTTTTTTTATAACTCTGGAAAGCCACATTCCCAACTATCCCCGGAAGGGGTTCAGCGCCCCAACGGAAGGGATGTTAAATCCGTTGTGGCCAAGGCTCGAACCCGGGTGGCGGGCAGTACAACTGTACCTCCTTTACCACCAAGCTACGCTTGGTTAAAACTGTTGTGGGTAAACTTTTTATAGTGACTGACCCCACCCCAAAAAGCTCCGCATCCAGGAAAACCCCTTAGGATTTTTTTGGAGAGGTTTCAGTACCACCCCGCCGACAGAGTGTCGAACCCGCGACCTCTGGCAGTCGTGTGTGAGAATCCCTTCAGTACTGCCGTTAGGCCACCTGAGGTATCTCGGATTCAGTATTTTTTCCGTAGTAGATGGATATATATATTTGACATATTATGTATTATAAATCTAATACATTATTGTGTTCTTAATGGATTCTCAATTTTATGTCTGTCGTACATGGTAGATCAGATCTTCCCAAAATAAATTCATCACAATATTAATTTTCCTAAATTTAATTACATGCATGTTAATATCATGTTTTGTATTTTTTTTAACTTTTAGGTTCTTAATATATTGATTTGAATTTTTATAAATTGAAAGAATGCTCAATGTCCAAAAGTGACAAAATAGGTTTTGTTCTAAGAATACGATAAGTGAGATCAGTTGTCTCTAATTAACAAAATTCCCATAACTTATTGATTATCTGTAAAGAAAAATCCTATATGGCTTTTACGTCATAAAAAAAATACTTTTAAAAAGATGTCAACAAAAGAAATCTTTTAGGAAGATATCAGTTTCGACCAGGTTTCCTGTCGGATTCACCTGTTTTCTCTTTTGGGCAAAGACGATAGGGATTGTTGACTGGCCTCACTAAAATATTATGATTCATTATCCATGTATTGATATCCGAATTTTTTACATCAACAGACACTTTATCACTTTTTAATTACATCCAAGGCCACAATGCACTTGTAAGATATTTTTTCATGGGACTTACAGAAAGAATATACAGATTTACCCTTAATGAAAAGAAAATTATATCTTTTTTAGACTAGAGAAAAGATAAAGTTTGTTTCTTTATTATTATTTAACTTTTTAATAATTTGTTTTTGCTTATTTTTAAATTAAAAATACATATAACAAATTTTGTTGATATAGTAAATTATGTTTTTTTATTCTCTATAATTTGATATCTACTTTGATATATTTTTTTGTTATATTTTAAAATATCTACTTGTACACGTATTCAATGATTGTGTTATGGATGAGTGATATGTAGATGTTTGAAGACCGTAGATAACTACATGTAGAATATAAGCATGGAAAGACACATGTGGATGAGTGTGGGAAGATAGTGTGGACGGGTAAACATGGATGAGTAAATATGGACGACTATTTGTGAATGAGTAAAATTATGATTAAAAATCATAATTTAGCATACTACATATCTCATGGTGGAGGATTGTGACGAGCTCGAACCAATGCAACTTCACCGAGCTCATCCACGACGATGTTGAGCTTGGAATCAATGGTGTGGCTCACCGGGAAGAGAAGCTGACTCGTTTTGACCGATGGTTTTGGAAGAGGAGCTGACTCGTTTTAACTTTTTGGTTTGTTTAGCTTTGTTTTCATCACTCAAGCTTGTTTTTTTCCCTAGACATGTATGTGGTCGTAATTGGTTTGAAGTTATTAATTTGTTCATCTTTGATATTGTGGACACATTGACATCCATATCATAGCCTTTCAATATGTTACGTTTTTTTAATCAATGTTTAGTGTTTAAGTTACTACTCTATCCACCACATCAAGCTTCAATTTTCTATCCACAAATTTAAGAGATCTCTCTTGTTCTTTATTCAGGGTTATGTTAGTGTTCATATCCACAACATAATCAAAATCTCCATTCATGTCCACAGACAAACATTGTTGTTGGAGTTGTGACATTAATCTCAGCTATTGTGGAGTTTGCTCTGATGAAACTTATGGAATTTTTACATTCTACGTCCACGCATCACCCGTCCACACATCATCCGTCCACGCATCAAATATCTGTTAAGGGCAAAGTTGTCCACAGTTTATTGCTGGCCCACAATAAAGTACCTCACATGTAAGAAGTGGCTCTGAATGTAAAGATAAGTCGAAAAGTGGCTTAGAGAGTAATCAATTCATTTTATAGCCTTGCTTTGTACTGTTTGGCGACGGTTTCAATTCACACAAAGCCAAATAAATATTGCATACATTCGAATTCTAAAATAAAGCATAAAGTCACACACTCTGGAGACTAAAACACATAATTCATTAATCTATATATAATCCCAATATAGTTGGGTTTTTTTCTTTATACTAGGATAAGACCTGCGCCTTGCGCAGGGTGAGTTTATTTGTATATATTATCAATAGTTTCTTTTATATATTTGATTATTTTATTTATATATATAAAATATTTTTTGTTGTTATTATATAATTTCTTTCTGATGGATTGGATCAATTTTATTAAAAATAATGGAACAAAACTATAATTAATACATCATGGGTTGATCGGATTGGACACTAAACAAATTATAACATAAAAACTTTATTTTTTCCATCGAACACATTCTTGAAAAAAGTGAACACTATTGTTTTCACAGTTGAATTATTTTGACTTATATCTTCCTTATGGTTTTGAAAGCTTTCAAATCAACCATCGAATTGATACATGTCATTTTAATGTTTTTAGTCATATACTTAAGGAAAACTTACATTTTTGTAATTTAATGTCGTTTTAAAAATTCAAAATATAACATATAAGAAAAAAATCTAACATATAATAAAAATATAACATATAAGGTGTCCTCATTTTTGTATTTTAAATCATTTTTTTTTAAAAAATATAACATATAAGGTTTCTTTATTTTTGTAATTTAAAGTCA
>NC_027754.1:29797253-29799005 GCF_000695525.1 Brassica oleracea var. oleracea
TTTTGTAATTTAAAGTCATTTTAAAAAATTCAAAATATGACATATAAGAAAAAATCTAATTTTTTTTATTATATGGTTAATGTGATTTTTTAATTTTTTTAATAATATAAATTTAAACAAAAATGAAGAAGGATGCAAAAATTGTTATCAAATCTTTATTATTCATAATTATTAATTTCCATATATATGTAAATCATATTAGGTAATTCCGTAACTTTTATTTAAGAAAAGAATACACACTTTCTATATTTTATGTTAATATAATGTTCTCTAGTGTTATATAACTATGGATGTGACACCATTAGATTAAACTATACTTTATATTAAATGCTCTAGAATTCTTTGAAATAGAATTTAGAAGGCATTTAGAGTGTCACCTAGGATTTGAAGTTTTTTTTTAATTAATACAAAGGTAAGGTTCTAATTTTTCAAATGCTTCTGAATTAATATATAGGGGATTTTGGTTTTTTCTTTATATCATGTATTACTTGCATATAAACAGTTTTACTTTTGAGTGTCGGGGTGGGAATCATCAACACTGCAACACCATGTTATGAGTGAGCGAGAAGCTTGGTCCACATTAGAAGCTCCAAATGACGTCGTACGTAATCGTATGCTTAACCACTCACGGAACTCTGACTTATCTCCGCCTTATATCTTAATAGGCTTTAATCGTATTAGGCTCATAAGTTTCTGAGCTTTTTTGGGCCCATCCATTATGTGTATCTCCCTTTTTCTTCCACACGTATTTCCGTTTTTCAACTTCGTACTTTCTTTTTGTTGTGAATAAACAAACAGATAAGTGTGGACTGATAGCTATTTATAAATCAACTAGTAGTGTAAAGTACTAACTGAGATCGTTGGGTGTTTAAAGGTCGAGAGACTCTCTGCTACTCGATTCTAATTGTTTGTGTTGTTCATCGCTCGGATTAGGGTTTTTAAGGTTATTCTCGAGAAGAGCCTTTACTTTACTTTTGTACTAGGGTCGGTCCGCGTTTCGCGCGAGATATGCTTTATGTGTGATATATGTAACTATATAATTGTATATTTTCTTTGCGTGTGTTTTTTATAAGTTTTTGTAAGAGAAGTGTTAATAACTTTATGTTTTTTAAGAATGTTACGGTATGCAAAGATTCAAGATTATGTATGTTAAGATTAATTATGTTTGATTTCGACATTTATGTTTATATTAATAGGTTGCAACTTATAACATATTATATTGGGCGGATAAAGTGTAAGTGGTGTTCTTGTTTCTTGTTTTTTCTTTATATAATTATGACATATTACATTTATGTTTTATATTTTACTACATGAACTTTGATTTTTTTTTGTCAACATATTAATGTCAATAAATTAATTGAATTGGAAATGAATCAATTTTAAAAATTATTTATGAAGTATTTAACATTCTTTAAAAGATTTGGTGAATATAAGATAGTTTATTACAATAGTACATAGTACATTTAAGTTTTTGAAAGAAAAATATTATTTCCTATCAAAAGTATAATATTGTTACCATAAACTGTTATTATTGTTGTTGTTACTAACCAAACAGAAACAATCCATATAATAAAAGAAATATTACATGATTCCAACAACTTCGAAACACTATGTTACAAAGGTTCTTCTCCTTCACCTTCTTTTTAAGATATGGTAGAAGAAGAGCATTGAGCATGGTTAACCTGAGAGATTGCATAATGACGGTATCTTCAGGCTTGTTTCTTTTCGATATGGAAGACAGGAGCTGCGTTT
>NC_027754.1:29800329-29850743 GCF_000695525.1 Brassica oleracea var. oleracea
AGACTGGTGAAGTCACAGGTGAAACCAAATTTACACTAACATGTTCTCATCTAATAACAACATTCTTTTCCATACGTGAAGTCAATTAATACAGAATTTTTTTGAGAGATCATACAATACATTACAGCTACGACACATATATGCTAGCTAGATCACATAGAGAGGGAGCGGTTGAAACCAGACGTAATGGAAATCCCATGTACTACAACGATAAATAAAATACGTCGTTTAGAGTGATACTCTTCACAAGTTTAAAGTGAAGATAGATTTTAGGAATTCAAGTTTTGTAATCCCAGAAAAAAGTATGTTCGCTAATTAAGACCATCATTAGACTAAACATTGTAGAAGTATATACAGACACATATGTTCAGAAGATTCTTCAAAGATGCACCAAGAAAATTAGTGAATCTCCTATATATAGCATCGTCTATCTTACGTAAAAGTTTTGGGACAATTAGAAATATAGAGAAAGAGAGTCAGAGAAAGACCTGAGAAGCAATGTGATAGCTGAGAGCCTGAGATGATGGTTCATACTTTTCATCATTATCTTCCTCAGCTTTTGCAACCGAAGACTGAGCTTCAGACATTCACCTTTGCATTATCTTAATGTGCACATTAACTATAATAGGAAAACAAAGTAATATACAATTTGAGAGTCTGAATCAATCAATAGAATAAATACCTGACTCAAGGGTTGTCCAACTCTTTAGGGGAGCGCTCCAGCATCTGTTTATGTCATTCCGATCTACAGTCACGTTACCTCCATGGAAGCCTACACTCCCAAGTTTGAGAAGCTCTGTTTCTGGAGCACAATAATTGGAATTGATAAGATTTATAAGAAACAACTCAAGTACCACTATGGATCTTCTTGTTGCTGGAGTCAACGAAAATAGGTACATAAACTACATAAAAGGATACAAAGATTCAACCTTTTTGGATTTCTAGAGTTGTCGAACCGAAGCAAACGCAGGAGGAGCGATCTCCACCATGTCAGAATCCTTTGACGATCTTCCTAAAGATTGATTGCAAAAGTGATTCAAAGATGTAGTAGATGATTTGGAGTGAAGGAAATCATACCTTTTTATACCCGATGGATCTGGAAGAATTTCGTTTCGATCATTTCGATTGATGGAAGAAGGTGCAAGGACATGATCGAAACCCTCAACGAACCGAATCGTCACGCCGATTTAAATATATAAATATATCCATAGAAACGGCATAGAAACGGCAACCAAAATATATAAATATATAAATATATCCATAAGTTAAAATATTAAAATCTGAAACATAAGATTAAGATTAAAAACACACTTTATCAAAAATACTAGACAGCAACAAAATAAGCTAATCATCTAGTAGCTCATTTTTAAAATCCGGTTCATCTAGTGAAAGGTCAGCAAACTAGCTCCAAGAATCCTATATTTTCCATAGCTATTTTCACTTGATGAATTAGTAGATCCACTACCAATGTTGACATTTTCAGTTTGAGAATTCATCCTTTTAATCTATCTGAAATCACAGAAAACATATGATACAACAAGTGAAATCAGCAACACGAGAAATGATGTCACATATATTCGTATACAGAAAATACACAGAGAAAAAGAAAAGTGGTAAATGGCTTACAGCTGTGAGTACCGTCCTGGGTTCGATTCCCCTTGACCACCCAGAGCGCCTTAAGTGGTAAGAAAACGCAGATCCTGCAGGTCTCGTAGTGATTAGTCATTGGGCCTAGAAAACCTTTGGGATCACACTACGGTTATCAAAAAAAAAAAAATCAAAAAGTTGTATTAATGAAATTGAAATATAATTCAAACTGTAAACAACAAAACATAAAAATCAGAAAGAGACAAGAAGAACTTCTTACGTGTTGTTTCTTACACATTGTAACACCAAAAATCAAATGGATACGTCTCCTTTGTCTTGAAACGTTTCCGAGACGTCTCCGGTCACTAACCATACCCGTCCCCGGTTAGTCATGCCGTCCCGGGTTCATGGCACATGTGTTGGGGACGTTTCCCAGGCATACCCGAGCCGTACCGTCCCCCCGGCGAACCCGGTACGCGAGACGGCACCCAAGTGGCGTACCCGTGCAACCTAATGTATGATCAACACTCTCTTGATAGTAATTTTCTTCGACGTTTCATTGTTCTAAATATTCAGGGTAATATGAACACAGTAAGATCAATGGGCTACTAAAAACCAGCAAAACAGAAAAATTAGATATGGTATTACATAACCTATCTCTTTAGTAGGACCAAAGGATCTTGACGTAATCAAGACAAAAGCCCTAGAGAACTACTTGCAAGACACTGGACTGTACGAAAGCAACGAGGAAGCTCTGAGAAGAGAGGAGGTTCTTGGTAGACTACTCCAGCTGGATGACCTATCGGGAAGTGATACGCAATACCGTATGAGTGAGGTGAGAAAGGTCATGTGGTGATTGAAGGGTTAGTAAACAAGACTTTTTCGGGCCTTAGAAAATTAACGCACCGACCGTTTGGAACGGAATGAGGCCCACGGGACCGAGAAAGCAGGCGTGGATGGCCCGCTAGCCGTAGGCGGTTGGGTCGTTACAAAAGCTAACGCCAAGATATTCCCTTCGGCTCTTCTTACCGCCTGAAGGTACATGGACCTGGTGCTGATATAGAAACTCTATGCGTTGGACCAAGATACGCTACAAGAGGGAATGGTTTCTTTGGAGAGTTACACAGAATGCTTTCTGAGTTGCCTGAGGTGACAGAGCTCCACTCTGTGCCTGATGCTTATGTTCCCTTGATGGGTTTCAAACTTAATGGAGTTTCTATCGGTCTCCTCTACGCAAAGCTTCCTTTATGGATTATCCCCGAGGACTTGGATATATCGCAAGATTCCATTCTACAGAATGCTGATGAGCAAACTGTTAGAAGCCTCAACGGCTGTAGAGTTACAGACCAGATCTTCTGCTTGGTTCCTAACATTCATAGTTTCAGGACGACGTTACGATGCATCCGGTTTTGGGCAAAGAAGCGTGGAGTATACTCTAACGTATCTGGCTTTCTTGGTGGTATAAACTGGGCGTTGCTGGTAGCTAGGATCTGTCAGCTTTATCCTAACGCCTTACCAAACATGTTGGTGTCTCGTTTCTTTAGAGTCTACACTCAATGGCACTGGCCCAATCCTATTCTTCTTTGCTCTATAGATGATGAAGGTTCCTCCTTCTTAGGTCTTCAAGTTTGGGATCCTAGAAGAAACCCTAAAGACTTGTTGCACAAGATGCCTATCATTACTCCTGCTTATCCTTGTATGAACTCTAGTTACAATGTCTCTGCAAGTACACTGAGGATTATGACAGGAGAGTTTCAGAGAGGGAAAGATCTATGCGCAGCTATGGAAGCAAAGGAAGCTGATCAATGGGATACTCTTTTCGAGCCGTTTGCGTTCTTTGAAGCGTATAAGAACTATCTTCAGATCAACATCTCTGCTTCTAACGTGGAGGATCTGAAAAAGTGGTGAGGATGGGTGGAGTCACGTTTCAGACAGCTGATGTTGGTGATTGAGAGACATACTTATGACATGCTTCAGTTCCAAGACGATTCACGACCGCTAAAGTGTTGTCTATTCATGGGTCTGCAACGTAAACAGGGAGTGGAAGCAGTAGGACGCGAGCCGTTTGATATCAGAAGAACCATTGAGGAGTTTAAGAACACTGTTTACTGTTACATGTTGTGGGTTCATGAGATGGAGGTTAGTGTCAGCCATGTAATGCGAAGAAGCATACCGAGCTTTGTGTTTCCTGGTGGAGTTAGACCTTTGCGTAACTTGAAAAGAACGAGGCACAGCAAACGCAGTTCAGAGCAGATAGTTTCTTCTACTATTTACTAGTTGTGAAAGTAAAGCTGGGAGGAAGAGAAAGTTGGGAGATGATGAGAGACTTACCGATCAGTTAAGGAGCTCAAAACGTGTTGCAGTTTCAGTGCACGTAGAGAATGGGGAAGACGGGAGCCCAAACTCAGCTGCTGGATCTATTTGTTCAGCTCCTATGAAAGACTATTGTACAAAGGGTGCGGAAGAGAGTCATCATCCAGTGGAGAAGATAGCCACTCCTCAGGCTTCTCATAGTCTTCTTTTTATTCAAATTATTGTTTGTAGACCTTGACATACTTACCAAAACAAAACAAAAAGCACATGACATGTTCGCCTAACTTGCATGAAAATTTTGGCCATCTGAAATGTAAGAGATCCCAAGACAAAAATCGCAATACACAATCGAAAGACATTCAAATGGAAGAAAGAGATACAAAAATTCTACGACATATGGAAACAACAACAACAATAGTCAATAGATCAATTTCATTCAAACAGGTATACGACAAGAAGAACAACCATATTATTTTAGGTAGAGGAAGAGCCTCCACCTACTCCTTTGGAAGTGATACCTCTGCAACCAGCACCTTCATGCCATTCAAGCATGACCTCAATCTCGCCGCACTCGACATTGTTTAGCCTAAGGATCATGTCTTGCGTGATTTTACCATTGTTCCACACGATGCTGCTTTCGTCGGATAAACAGTTGTGCCTGGAGGGCTGAACCCTTTTGATAGCGCATCCATTAGGGAGCCTCAAAAGCTCCATTCCCATTTTGAGAGACTCTAAGTAGGGTTGAATGTCTAAGTTTGCATCTCCCATCTTGTCATCTCCAGTGAACTTGTCCCAGTCAAACACTGTCTGAACAAAAAAATTCAATAACGTCAACACCAATAAACAGAGACATAAGAATTTGTCTGAATCAATAAAACAGTCGAAGAGTTGTTGTGTTACCAAGCGGATAGGGACATTGGGATCTTTGATAGCAACGGTCATTTCTTCATTCCATACAGGATTGCAGTTTTTCTTCACCACTCGCGTCTTCAATGTCTGAATATTTAATTTAAAAACAGATACTTTAAAACGACGACGTTGGTATAGGTAACTGAAAATCTCGATGTGATTCTTTAAATATATTAATCTGAGGCTGAAAATGCGATTCTATCAAATTACAAAATTTGCAGGAGAAAGAAATGAGAATCACAAAAGGAAGCTGATGATGTTATCAAGAAGAGGAACCTGGTCGGCGACGGTGATAACAACATAAGGATCGCTGCTTCGATGGTCGCGAATGGCGAGATTAATCCCTCTTTTGACGTGGATCGTTAGCAATCCTAGAGGCCTTTGATCCATTGGATTTGATAAAGATTGGTGATAATTAGATTAACGGAGCTTTGGAGATAACGAGGAATGATTGGAAAAAGGAAAGAGACTTGAGGATGATGATTAATTGATTAGAAAGGAAGAAAGTGTTTAATGTTATCCTCCCCCTACTATTCAACACGTTCTTTCCAACAATTGCTCAATAATTTTTTTTTTTTTTAAAGGACTAAAACTATATGAAGAAAAGACTACCAATATTCAATTCCGAAACTTTTGCTTGATTTTTGAACGATATCATTTGACATTTGTCAAGCTTTTGAATCGGAACTCGAAATTATTAAACCAAATAATTTGCGTTTATTTTCCTTATTCGTTTGTTAATTATTTTCCTAAATAAACAAAGAAATTCCTTTTTTGTAAGTTAATTATTTATTACTAAAGTAAAATTATTTCTATTTTATCATTAATTTATTATTTTATTCTAAAATATTATATTAACGATTCTATTGTCCATAAGAAAATTATTTTTTTATAAAAATTCAGTCTTCCAGTTTTAACCATTTTATAACAATTTATGTCTAATGGCTCTAATTATATATATTTTCTAGAAAGTGTTTATTAAATCTACATTATAATGAAAATATATTTTAAGACTTGAAATTTCCAACTTTAGAATTAATAAAAAGGAAGAAAATAGCTGCCATCCAAAGAAAATTATTTTAAAACTTTTATTTTGGTGGTCAGACCATTTTATTCTTTTGTCAAAAGAATATATTTTTAAATTCAACGAGCCTTTTCAACCTTATTACAACCCACTGATCACATTAACATATTTTTGCTAAAGAATATAATTTTAAATTCAATGGCCTTTGACGATATCATAAACGGGCTTATATTTTGGTCGTGCCAAAGAAATAATAAAACGGACTTTTCTTTTACATAATGTGTGCTACACCTGAAGCAGCTTATGTTTGATTACGTTAGGTCAATCAGACCTAGTAGAGTGAAATTAGCTACCGCCCAATGGAAGGTAACTGACAGGGGCATGTTCTTGTTCTGTTCGTTCTTCTTCTTCCTCCTCTGATTCCTAATTGGGTCTGCAGGCCGTTCTTGAGTGCTACCATGTCATGGTGCTGAATACTCAGATAAGTTCCTTAACTGATGCAACTTCAGCTTTGATCCCAGGAAATGTAAAGCAGGTTTGTCCCGGGAATGTAGCTGTGTTTGATGATGGGTCGGTGGTGGTAGTGACCCACTCGGATGTAGAGGGCTATGATGATGACTCAAAGAGGATGATGTTGCTGGTAATGAGTTATGGGTGAAAGTTGTGGGGCTCAGGCTGCATTGGCAAGGATCTCGTAAAAGACTTGGTTTTGTGTCTGGGTATTGTGATTAAAACCTACCTAGTCCCTCATTAACCTTTGATGAGGAAGAAAACATGAATTAATCTTCTTTTCAAGTATTATAATCATTCTTTTGAGTTTGTGACCACTTCAGATTTATTAAGATTAAACTAAAAGTGTACTTGACATAACTTGAAAGACATAATATAATATCAGAGACAGATCTCAAGTCTCGTTTTTTAACAAAATGGTTTTAGACCATTTTCGGTAAGATTCTGGACGAAGACGTTCGTCGGAATAACTGTAGACACTATGAAATAGTGTAATTACTTGTCAAAATAAGATTGTTGTGAATGAGAAGTGGAGATCCAACGTAAGTGTTTTATAATTTATAAAACTTTAGATTTGGCTAAATATAAAACCTAGCAAATGTCTCACAATGAATAATTGGGTTTGAATGCGGATTTATCCTTAAATCTTATTCAAGAAAATTTTATATGTTTGTTTTCATATAAAATATAACTCATTAAAGAAACTGTTATTGGTGTTTGATTTATTCAAATTTACAATATATTTTCTTGAATGCTAACGTTATGAAAATGGTCAAAAGGAATCAATATTCTTTATGACATTTGACGTGATTTAATGCTCCAGTTATGAGTTAGTATTGGACTCTTTTTGTTGATTATAAAAGGGAAGCAAGTCATATTCTCTATAACACGCATTCATACAATCAAGAAACAATTCTTTCACTCGGAATAGTTATGCTAGTATTTTTTTTTTTTAAGTCTGAGAGTACAACACAAAATTAGGTTCGATAGATTCTGTTTTTTGGTGATGGTAAACAGAAACAATGCTGCAGTTGTATCCTGGGAATATGAGCGCTATGAAACCGTCACACTACGGGCGTTTAAAGATTTAAGGAAAGAGATTAACCATCTCGACTCTGCAATTCTTTTTTATTTTTATATTTCAGTATTGTAATTTTAATTTATGTTCTTATTATTCTTTACAAATATCAGTTGTCCTATGGTAGTAAAATAAGGTTCCTACGTAAGAGTATGGGAGTTAAAAAATATATAGTTATGATCAAAAATACATTTAAAAAATAAGATCTTGACAGTACACATGGCTACGGTTGTTCTTCATCAAGTTAATTCCATAGGTTTTACTCGTTGCCATTAGCATTAGCTTTAGAGGTGGATGCTTTTGCTGCCGCTTCTCACCAGCAGAAACTTCCGCTGCTGCTTCTGCCGCATCTTCTACTACTGCTGCATGTGCTGCTTCTTCTTCTCCATGTCCGTCCTGGAGGATGAAACTGCATTTAGAGGACTGACCTATTTCGGGTTGAGTTATTGTCGGAATGTTCCTGGTCTTTTCCAACAAGTGAGTTGATCTTGATAGGGAGGATGAGATATTATCACTAGGGGTGGGCAAAAAAACCGAACCGAACCGAGTCGAACCGAACCAACCGAACTAAAACCGATCCAAACCGAACCGAAGTCTATTTCAAACTATTCAGTTGAAGATTTTTCCAACTCGAATGGTTCGGTTCGGTTCGGTTTAAACTGAATCGAACCGAACCGAGAAACCGATGTGTTTTTGTAATTATTTAAATTAAAAATATTAGTAATACTAATATACTAAAATTCTAATACCAAACCATGTATTTTCCATTTTTCATTCATTGAGATATATTCTTCTAACCTAATATGTAATCATAAAAATATTTGATTTAAAAAAATCGAAAACTCTGTATTTTTATATTCTTATATAGGTAAACGTGGATGTCAAATCTAAACCTAAAACCTAAAACCTAAAGCAAATTTTATTAAAAACAAAAGTTCTTCTCCATAGCGTCACATATAAGATGATTCATTGCATGATTTTTAATAATGATATAAGAGACATTACTAATGATGTTTTTTTTTTTTAATTTTAGTTAACTTTCATTTGTTTTAATTTTATATACTCTTTGTGAAGTTTTAAAGGTTTTTGTTTTAGTTTTATATTAAATTTATTTTACATAATTTATGTTTTGAAACATAATTTTTCTTGCAAAAAAATTAAACTAAGAAGAACCTATTAAACTGATCCAATAAACAAACCGAACCGAACCGAATATAAACCGAACCGAACACAAACCGAACTGAACTAAACCAAACTAACTATGGTTTATTTCAGTTGAAAAAATACAAGAACCGAATTAACCGAACCAAACACGAACCGAACCGAGAAAATAACCGAAGTGCCCACCCCTAATTATCGCCGTTCACATAACCTAATTCATTTGTTAGACGACCATCAAATAATGCCACAAAAACGGTCCATCAATCTAATGGTGTTTTTCCACCAATCTTCTGATCAGCTGTTTAAAATTTTGCTTTACTACGTAGATACCAAAACCAGTTTTGACCTACCATTTCTCATTTAAGTAAATAATTTAAAATACCGATATAAAATAAAAGCCTCAAAAAATAGAAAACTAAAAACTCCTTACAAATGCATTCATCAAGGCATAAATGTTAGGAGGAAATGATTGGATTACTTTGAAATTCATGCTTGTTATGTGAAGTCTAAAGGATGGAACAAACATTAAGTGCATGCTACTGGCCACCTATACGTTTGACCACCAAATTAAAATACTATTAGTAAGAGGGGCATGTTCCAATCAATAGCGCTGAAGAAACAATTAAAAATGAGAACCACATCAATAGCAACAATTATAGTAGAGTAGTTATATATTCAGCATTCAGCAACCAAGCACAAATAATCGGACCAACAATAAGAGAGATGGCTGCATGCGGCTAAGAAAGTGATTCGCAACAAGAAGCCGTTCAGCCTGTTTTCATGGCTGTTCAGTCTCCCTGGTCAGGACTGCTTCAACATCATAACCATCGGATGCAAAACCGAAGGCAATCCACATGCCACTGTTGAAGGCTTAAAGAACACTTTGATTAACCATCCACGCTTCTCTAGCATCCTAGTACTTAATATTATATATCGTAACTAATGTTATTTTTTGCTTTAAAATTATATTCCTTCAGATTCATTTTATACGATGTTTATGTTGAATGCATAAATATTATCATTATCATTATTCTTTAAAAGATTGAATTGTTCCGAGTTTATAAACAATGCTAAAAATGATAAGAGATAAGAATCATATGGACAATATTTGGAAAATGTTCTGAAATTATTACATTGAAAACACAACATATATATGATCAAAAGAAATGGTACAATTATTTTTACTAAAACATTTTCTTAATCTAGTGTTTATTTATACCTTTTTAGGATACAGGTCACGGTGAGCACAAAATTAAAGCTAGGTGGATTCCTACAAAAGTAAAAGTGGAAGAGCATGTAGTTGTTCCAAATATAGATCAGAACATTGAAAATCTTGATCAGTTTCTAGAGTATTATACAACAAACAAGGCTATTTCTCCAATGGATAAGTCTAAAGCTTTATGGGAGTTTCGAGTTTCACCTAGTGAAACTGAAATATCACATGCTGGATCTGTAGCCGTGGCTAAGATTTCACCATTCTCTAGTTGATAGAATGGTGAAAAAAATTGTCTCTTATATCTCTTTTACTAGCTTGTACTCGAAAAACATGCGACCCAAGGCATTACCTATTTTCGTAGTCCCAAAAGAAAAGAAATACGACGCACGCTTGTTGGGAATTACATTAGTTACTTGGTTTGGTTCATAGTTTCACACTTGTGTTGTAATTTTCAAGTCCATGGTTATCGTATGCTTCCCCAGAGACAATGAAACCCCACTTAAGGGTAAACCAAGTGCTACAGTTAGCAAGTTTATACATCGAATTATTAGTTTTGATGATGTGAAAGTGGTCAAGAATGCAATGAATATAGTATGTTATGTTGCTTAATTATTTTATCACTATTATAAATTAATATTTTTTTAATGATGTTGATTTAATTGTCTGTTTTAATTAGATTGTAACTGATGTTTTTTCTTGGAATTGTACTAGCTAGTCTTTCACGATATTTAATAATACTATGCACTAAATTATTATCAAACATTATATTGATTAATTAAAGTACATAATCTTATTGTTTTGTAAACTAATGACTTCTTTTGTTGTAAAAGGGACTGACAATACATATACAAAGCTATGTAAAAAAGGTTTATCATCAATGTGATACCTGATCCTCATTACCTTTGTGATCACATCATCAAGTCTCTCCAGTCCATGAAATCGGCTGTTTTGGAAATGGGTTCTCACAAGCTGGAGGATCAACTATTTTTTCTCTCTTAAGTACAAATTCATGGATATTAGAATTTTAATTTCATGACAAAAGATACTTTTCTTCGAAATCTCATGAGAACATTCACAATAATCTATACACAGATTTGATCGGCTGATAGTTGGTGCAACTCGACTTAGATAATACTCTTTTCAATATATCATTATTATCGTCCAGTACATATCTGGAAACAAATCATATGGATTATATCAAAAGGGAAAGGAAAAAAAAAAACTACGAAGTCACTATAATTGACTCTGAATGATTCTTACCATGTATGAAACTTAGATTAATTTTCACCTATTGATAAGCCACCATAAATATTTTGTTAGTGTTGAAAATGTATATACATACATGTGCAGATAATAATGAGTGAAAATAGTTATTGAAAATAAAAACTATTAAAATTAAAAATACAATTAAGAAACAATAATATACTTTCCGTAGAAACTTCATAAAAATGAATGAATATTGGAATTTCATGAGAAAATATTCCTTCCATAGAAACCTCATGAAAACATCCACAATAAATAAACACACATATTTGGCTGATAGGTGGTGCATCTATGTGTAGATCTCTTACTCTTTTCAGTATATTTTTCTTCATGCATATATATGGAAACAAATCATATGATTATGGATCATACCAATAAATAGAGAAAGAAAAAAAAGATATTGAGTTAAATTTGGCCACACCGAATTATTCTTACCATGAATGCAAGTTTGAAATTTGACTTATCGGTAAGACTACCATTAAGGGGACTGTTTCGTCATATTTGGTTCTTTGATTATAAATTGTTCAGGTATTCTATATGCATTGGGACGAATGCTTTTAGACATCTCCACTATACAGAAAGATCAATTCTGTACGGGTTAAGGTTTTTAAAACGGCTGCAACGGCAGAAGCGTCCACCTCAAAGCGCACAAGGAGAAGCAGCAAAACTCACGAGAACATACATGCTACTGTTTTTTCTGCTTGTGCGTTTTGGTGTTTTTCTTCTTGTGCATTTAGAGGTCGACCCTGCTGTCCCTTCTGCCTTTGCTGCCACTGCTGCCCCCTCCGCTTCTTCATGTGCGTTTTGGAGGATGATCAAATGCAGTATCATGAATACATGGTCTATGATATTTGATCACTAAGGAGATGGTGCAATGGGTTTCTTGTTCATGTGACATGAGCGCAACGTAAACTACTCTTAAATGTGCAGCAACATCTGAAAGTAAATCCAAATCTCTAACTTATAGATTTGTTTTAATAGTTATATATTTTCTGTAGGTTAAATTTTCATGAAGAGATTTTCAATTTATCTTCAATTGCTCAGTATAAAGAAAAATCCTTCAAAGATTGCATACTTAGGTTTAATAAATGGTTTATAAAGCTGTATAGTTTTGCAATGAATTCATCTTTTAGAAGTCTTATCTTATTTTTCTACGTGATTTCTTCCTATTCATTTTTCTGTTTAGACATATTTTGTTTGTTTATGACTGTAATATTTCATTTCTTCACTCTATTTATGGTTTATAAGCATTATTGGTCAGTTGTTGCTGCTAAATAGTTTGCGTCGATCACACTGTCTAATTCAATGTTTATGCATGGTCGTGGCAGCATAAAATTAATCAAGCAGATGGCTGGGAAGACGATTGGCGTTAGGAACATAGAAGGAAAAGGAAGATAACCTTATGCTATACAGATCACGGTGAGCACAAAATTAAAGCTAGGTGGATTCCTACAAAAGTAAAAGTGGAAGAGCATGTAGTTGTTCCAAATATAGATCAGAACATTGAAAATCTTGATCAGTTTCTAGAGTATTATACAACAAACAAGGCTATTTCTCCAATGGATAAGTCTAAAGCTTTATGGGAGTTTCACCTAGTGTAACTGAAATATCACATGCTGAATCTGTAGCCGTGGCTAAGATTTCACCATTCTCTAGCTGATGGAATGGTGAAAAAAATGGTCTCTTATATCTCTTTTACTAGCTTGTACTCGAAAAACATGCGACCCAAGGCATTACCTATTTCGTAGTCCCAAAGAAAAGAAATGCGACGCACGCTTGTTGGGAATTACATTAGTTACTTGGTTTGGTTCATAGTTTCACACTTGTGTTGAAATTTTCAAGTCCAAGGTTATCGTATGCTTCCCCGAAGACAATGAAACCCCTCTTAAGGGTAAACCAAGTGCTACAGTTAGCAAGTTTATACATCGAATTATTAGTTTTGATGATGTGAAAGTGGTCAAGAATGCAATGAATATAGTATGTTATGTTGCTTAATTTTTTTATGACTATTATAAATTAATATTCTTTTAATGATGTTGAATTGTCTGTTTTAATTAGACTGTAACTGATGTTTTTTCTTGGAATTGTACAAGCTGGTCTTTCACGATATTTATTACTCCTTCCGTTTCTGAATAAGTGTCGTTGTAGAGAATTATTTTCGTTACAAAATAAGTATCGTTTTCGATTTTCAATGCAAAATTTATTAGTTTTATTCAGTAATTTATTTTTCTATTTGTTGAAATATGGTTAGGTGTATTGGTAATTGTGTTTTTATATAGGAAATATACAAAATTAATTGTTTCCTTAATCCGTGTGCACAGACCCAAAACGACACTTAATATGAAACAGAGGGAGTAATACTATGCACTAAATTATTATCAAACATTATATTGATTAATTAAAGTACATAATCTTATTGTTTTGTAAAATAATGACTTCTTTTGTTGTAAAAGGGACTGACAATACATATACAAAGCTATGTAAAAATGGTTTATCATCAATGTGATACCTAATCCTCATTACCTTTGTGATCACATCATCGAGTCTTTCCAGTCCATGAAATCGGCCGTTTTGGAAATGGGTTCTCACAAGCTGGGGGATCAAACTATTGTTTCGCTCTTAAGTACAAATTCATGGATATTAGAATTTTAATTTCATGACAAAATATGCTTTTCTTAGAAATCTCATGAGAACATTCACAATAATCTATACACAGATTGTTTCAAAAAAATAAAATAAAAAAAAAAATAAAAAAAAAATCTATACACAGATTTGATCGGCTGATAGTTGGTGCAACTCGACTTAGATATTACTCTTTTCAATATATCATTATTATCGTCCAGTACATATCTGGAAACAAATCATATGGATTATATCAAAAGGGAAAGAAAAAAAAAACCCTACAAAGTCACTATAGTTGACTCTGAATGATTCTTACCATGAATGCAACTTAGATTAATTTTCACCTATTGATAAGGCCACCATAAATATTTTGTTAGTGTTTAAAATGTATATACATACATGTGCAGATAATAATGAGTGAAAATAATTATTGAAAATAAAAACTATTAAATTAAAAATACAATTAAGCAACAATAATATACTTTCCGTAGAAACTTCATAAAAAGAATGAATATTGGAATTTCATGAGAAAATATTCCTTCCATAGAAACATCATGAAAAAATCCACAATAAATAAACACACATATTTGACTGATAGGTGGTGCATCTCTGTGTAGATCTCTTACTCTTTTCAGTATATTTTTCTTCATGCATATATCTGGAAACAAATCATATGATTATGGATCATACCAATAAATAGAGAAAGAAAAAAAAGAGATAATGGATCCTACCAATAAATAGAGAAAAAAAAAAAGATATTGAGTTAAATTTGGCCACACCGAATTATTCTTACCATGAATGCAAGTTTGAAATTTGACTTATTGGTAAGACCACCATTAAGGGGTCTGTTTCGTCATATTTGGTTCTTTGATTATAAATTGTTCAGGTATTCTATATGCATTGTGACGAATGCTTTTAGACATCTCCACTATACAGAAAGATCAATTCTTTACGGGTTAAGGTTTTTAAAGCGGCTGCAACGGCAGAAGTGTCCACCTCTAAACGCACAAGGAGAAGCACCAGAACTCACAAGAACATACATGCTACTGTTTTTTCTTCTTGTGCGTTTTGGTGTCTTTTTTCTTGTGCATTTAGAGGTTGACCCTGCTGTCCCTTCTGCCTTTGCTACCACTGCTGCTCCCTCCGCTTCTTTATGTGCGTTCTGGAGGATAATCAAATACAGTATCATGAATACATGGTCTAGGATATTTGATCACTAAGGAGATGGTGCACTGCGTTACTTGTTCATGCGACATGAGCGCAACGTAAACTACTCTTAAATGTGCAGCAACATCTGAAAGTAAATCCAAATCTCTAACTTATAGATTTGTTTTAATAGTTATATATTTTCTGTAGGTTAAGTTTTCATGAACAGATTTTCAATTTATCGTCAATTGCTCAGTATAAAGAAAAATCCTTCAAAGATTGCATACTTAGGTTTAATAAATGGTTTATAAACATGTATAGTTTTGCAATGAATTCATCTTTTAGAAGTCTTATCTTATTTTTCTACATGATTTCTTCCTATTCATTTTTTTGTTTACACATATTTTGTTTGTTTATGACTTTGTAATGTTTCATATCTTTCATTTTTAAACTAATATCAAATAAGAGATTCATACCTTTTTTATTTTTCCTCGCATGTATCAAATAAGAGATTCATACTTTCTTCTTACACAGACAAAAGAGGAAAATATTATGGAATTGGAAGCCTCGAGAGTACTCTCGTCAATGGAAAGCGGAAGTACAGTGCATCCTCTTCAATCCTGGACCTGCAAACACAGCTTGATGAAGCTCACCGCAAGATCGAGGAGCAGGCTGCCCAGAATGAAATCGCTCTCCGCAAAATCGAGGAGCAGGCTGCCCAAAACGCAAACAATCTCCGCATAATCAAGGAGCAGGCTGCTCATAGCGCAGAGCAAGGAAAACAGCTCAAGGAGTTATCTAGAGTGGACAAGTTTTTGACTGCAATAAATCCTCAGTACGTTGAATACGTTGCAGCTAACAAGTCGGATGATTAGGTTCTCTTATGATCAGGTGTTAAATATTTTGTGTACTTTGAAACTTATGATCAGGTGTTAAAATATTTTCAGCTTGTTAAACTCCTATAAGAGGAGTTCTTTTGTATCAAATGTTTTAGCTTGTTAACATTTTCAGTTTTTTATTATCAATTGTTCCAAACAATAAAAAACAGGAAATCAAGCAAAATAAAATTCAAATCACAAAATTTGGAAATAAATCTCGTTGTATAGTCGCTTATCAGTCAGTATTTAGTGCATAAATTAACCATTTGGCCCAAAAAACAGTAGCAATGTAGTTGCTAACTAGTAGCAAAATGGTAAAATTTAACGACTAATGACCGACTACGCTTTTACGACTGATTCCCGACCACTATATTACGACTGAGTTTACGACTGATATTTTCCAACTGATCTGCGGCGACAATACATGACCTTATTACGACTGAGTTTACGACTAGTCTGAATGGTGTTCCCATCCGCTATTACGACCTCATAGAATAGCGGATGGGAACACCATTCAGACTAAACCATGCAACAGTCGTAATAAGGTCATGTATTGTCGCCGCAGATCAGTTGGAAAATATCAGTCGTAAACTCAGTCGTAATATAGTGGTCGGGAATCAGTCGTAAAAGCGTAGTCGGTCATTAGTCGTTAAATTTTACCATTTTGCTACTAGTTAGCAACTACATTGCTACTGTTTTTTGGGCCAAATGGTTAATTTATGCACTAAATACTGACTGATAAGCGACTATACAACGAGATTTATTTCCAAATTTTGTGATTTGAATTTTATTTTGCTTGATTTCCTGTTTTTTATTGTTTGGAACAATTGATAATAAAAAACTGAAAATGTTAACAAGCTAAAACATTTGATACAAAAGAACTCCTCTTATAGGAGTTTAACAAGCTGAAAATATTTTAACACCTGATCATAAGTTTCAAAGTACACAAAATATTTAACACCTGATCATAAGAGAACCTAATCATCCGACTTGTTAGCTGCAACGTATTCAACGTACTGAGGATTTATTGCAGTCAAAAACTTGTCCACTCTAGATAACTCCTTGAGCTGTTTTCCTTGCTCTGCGCTATGAGCAGCCTGCTCCTTGATTATGCGGAGATTGTTTGCGTTTTGGGCAGCCTGCTCCTCGATTTTGCGGAGAGCGATTTCATTCTGGGCAGCCTGCTCCTCGATCTTGCGGTGAGCTTCATCAAGCTGTGTTTGCAGGTCCAGGATTGAAGAGGATGCACTGTACTTCCGCTTTCCATTGACGAGAGTACTCTCGAGGCTTCCAATTCCATAATGTTTTCCTCTTTTGTCTGTGTAAGTAGACTACAAAAACGATCGGGTAGAGCAGGTCGAGTTGGTAATAAGTTGGTTTCATTAAGGTCCCTAACGTCTTTAACCACGTTTTACCCGATTTTATATTTTAAAAAAAAATAAAAAATATATTCTTTTTTATTACAGGGTGAATTCAGCATTTCTAATGGAGAGGGAGGGGCATTTCGAGTTAAAGTCCGTGCCAAAGAGATAACAGAAAATACCGAATTGACTGAAGAGTAGGGAGACAGTTTCGGTGGGTTCAAAGGGTTTGCTTTACTTGCGGATGAAGAATCGCGCATCCTCCATTTCTCTCTTTCTTACCCTATTTTAACCCTTTCTACCCCCTCACACATCTCCTCCATCTCAAAACTTCCACTTTCATCCTCGACCTTCCTTTTTAGATTCTGAAACTTCTTCACCATCAGAGACTCTGTGTTTCCTTATTCACATCCATTTATTTCACCATCTCATTCCATCGATCCTTCAATATCTCTATCGCAGAAGCAGCGTCTTGAATGGTAGAAACAACTCCGACTACCAGAGAATTCATGCTCTCCCATTGCACCACCGCAAGGGCGAGCTTTCTCCTCCCTCCTCTCTCCTCCTCCTTCACTTTTGGCTCTTGCAAGGAATCCTGGTACTTCCGCTGCATCGGCGTCGACCCTTGAAGCAAATCAAACTCCCATCAAAAGTTTTATTTTCTTTTTTTTGGCGTTTATTGTTAAAGATGTTGCTGTACAACAACAACAAGCAGAAGAAAACACACAAGTCCAAGATTAACAGGTTCCTCGTTAGCATCAGTTTCTTAGGAAGTGCTGGACCCATTCGTTTTGTTGTTAAAGAAGATGAAACTGTTTCAAATGTTATTGATTATGCTCTCAAATGCTATGCTCGTGAAGGCAGGCTTCCACTAATCGGTTCTGATTCCAGCTTTTTCCTTCTCTACTCCCCTTACTATGCTGTTGAAGGTGAGATTTGAGTTTTTTTTACTACCCTATGTGTTTTGCTCATTAGTGGCTTTGATTATTTTACTTAACATTTTGATCATTTCAGCATTTAATCCATGGGGAAAGATTGGTTCAACCGGATCAAGGAACTTTGTTTTGTCTAAGAAGTTAGAAGCTCAGAACCTTGGAGGCTCTGTGGACACAACAACAACAACAATCAGGAAGACCTCTGGGAAATGGAAGGCATGGCTCAACAAGTCTCTAGGCCTTATGGTTCCTTCTCACTAGATCATAGGATCTCTGCACTTCTCTTTTTGGTTTTCTTGTCAGAGGAATAAGCATCACAAACACTTGTGCTTTGGTTTTTTGTTGTATTTTTCTACACTAATAAATGAAATGAGGTTCGATAGAATGAATATATGTTCTTTAACATGTTACATGTTTATCTTTTCTACATAGTTTCGGGTCTGGGACCAACAATGCAAAGCATCATAGGAATATATGTTCTTTAACATGTTCTGCTGTATTTTGCAACACAATAACATGGATTGAGATTTGATAGACTGAAATAACTGTTTAGCTATATGATAAAAGGAAAGCATCAAAGGAACATATGTCTAATGTGAGAATCTCATATCTTTCTCGATCATTTAATATGTTTTCTAGCAGTTATTGATTCTGATCATGCTTCTTCGTTGTCACCTCTCACTTGCTCCTTATCTATGCACCGTCTCTTGAGCGATTCAGCAGAAGAAGAAGGTCCTCCAACTTCATGTGCATCACTCCATTAGCATCTGGTCCCAAACGAGAGACTCGTGATGCTGGGCCAGTCTCCATTACTAAAAGAAGCAAAGACCAATGTCATTCTTCAACTTTTAGGAGAGCACACAGTGAGAGAAAAAAGATAAGTTTAATTACAGCTTTGATCAGGAGGAGGACATGTACGTTGTTGCTCTTGCTTTTTCACATTTATATCATTTAAGCTCCTCAGTATGAGTGTCTTACTGACCACTGATGTCGAAGCTGCCTTATCCTGTTTAACTCTCTCTCTCTCAGAAGACTTACAAGATCTAGTTTCTGTTGTGATCTGAGCAGTAGCCGTTACTTCTTCATCAGTCCCAAGACAAAACGAACAAAGAAAAAAGAAACTTTTAATCAGATAATGTCTTGCGTGACAAGGAAACTAGGGCTTGTCTAGGTTTCTAATTGCTTACTTGGTGCTTCTTGTTCACGTAACTTCCGCTTATTCTCGCAAGCTTCATAGTAGGATCTGAAGTTATCTTGATAGCCTTGTTCAAGACGATCCCAAACTACAAAAAAAAAGTATTTTATATTTCAAATTACTGAAACGTTTTGCCTCAATACCCGTTAATGGTTCTGTTAAAAAAGAAATCTACTTAATTACCTGTTTTGGTCGATTCAGGTGGGATCCGATACAGATCCGATAGATGTTTTACAGTTTCTTCCTTGCTCTTGTAATCACGCATACACTCCATGATCCTTCCATGAACCTGAAACAGAGCAGAGAGTAAGAAATTATAATTTAACTTCTAACTTGATTGATGAAATGAACTGATGGAATCTTACGTAATATGAGAACTCCTCCACGCTCTTAAAACCTCTAGGGACTAAGGCATCACCACCGTTAGAACCTTGAGGTGCTTGTGATGTTGCATCATCATCATCGTCTCTCTGGATATTAGAGCGACGGTGTTGATCTTTCTCTCTTTTATCCCTGAAAAACCTCGGTATAAGTTTGTAGCTCTCTATTCTTGAAGCTTCACGGATCTTCCGATAAGTCTCGCAAGATTTATAGTGGGATCTGAAACTCTCTGGATACTTTGCCTCAAGAAGATCCCAAACTACCAAAATAAAAGATTTCGAGTTACTCAAACGTTTTGCCTTAAGACACATTGATGATGATTCGGTGCGAAAAAGCAAAAGGAGTCTACGTATACGTACGTACCTATGCTGGTCATGAGATGTGGGATTTGAAACTGATCCGTTAGATGTTGCATAGTTTCTTCCTTGCTCTTATAGTCTTTCATGCATTCTTTGATTCTGTGATGAATCTGAAAAAGAGAGAGTGACTATAGTGAAAAGGTTTCGTGACTCCTACTTTTGGTTCTTGGATTGATGAAAAATCTTACGTATGCCGAGAACTCCTCCATGCTCTTACAACCGCCTGGAAGAGGAAGATCTTCCATTCTCTGCGATCTTTTCTTGAAGAATTGTTCGATCTGAGTCGTGAGTTCTTGGAGAAGAGAAGAGAGCTTCTGATTAACAATAAGTGGTAGAGAGGGAGAGAGAAAGAAGGCGCAAGGTTGTTTGCTCCTTTGATTTCGAGGCTTTTTAAATATATAAGATCTGCTGATTGTTATTTGAGGCTTTTTATGTCTCGGCTCATTTGTAACTGAAACACTACACTAACCGTAGTTCGCAAGAAAGTATCGTTAATCTCGGCAAGTAAAATGGCTACAATTTCAACTCCACCATTGCCTTTTTGTTTTACGGGGTGTTACTGGTTTGGGAAGTTTAGTGGAATTGAATATAACTGTAATTAGGATTCTTTTAATAGATATGAGTGGATTCTTTCAACTGATTAAAAGTAATACATCGAATCTAAATCAACTATCTAAAATTCAACCCAAATACTTTTTGTATTTGAATTTTGTTTCCATTTTATTTTATATACACTAAATTTTGTGTTATCTGTTAATGATCCAAAATCAATAATTTATAATTCACTGCAAATAATGTATATAGTGTAGTTGGAATTTTGTTTCGATTTTCTTTTACATACATTATGATGATAACAGTAACGAATGGACATATCATCTTTTAAGTTACGAAAGTCTCATCAGATTATTAAGAAAGCTACCCAATGTACAAGAACTAACAATTAAGAAAACGTGTAGCTTGAGTGGTGCATGAAAAGAGTGGTAAACATATTGACTTCGTGAATTATACATGTGTATTTTCAGTGATTTTTTACCTATTCAGTGGATTGATATTACTATTAGTGTTTGGCTTTCGAATATCTTTTGGATCCTATTTTTTTGTAATAAATGAATTCATTTTCTTAACTATACTAGAGTTTTATAAATATCGATGTCGATTTGTAAATAATAATATAGTTTGAATAGATTTTTTTGGTTTGATATATTTTACGATAATTTGGATTCAAATATTTTAAAATCGGATTAAAATAAATATAGAATTAAGTGTTTGAAGTATTTATTTAAGTTTTTAGTATTTATTTTTATTATTAATTCAGAATTTCATACTGAAAATTTTCATGAGTTTTCAAGATTTTCACGTTTTTTATTTTTTTGTATATTCGTTCAAATTCTGATAAAATTCAGAAAATATTGTTATTCAAAATATCATTTTATATCATTTATTTGAGTATTTATTTAGTTTGAATGTGATTCAGTCTCAACTTTTCTATTTGGATTTGGAATAAAGTTATAGACCTAATTGGTTTCATTGTTGATACGAAGGGCAACATTATAATTTAGGTTCTTAAAAAAAGGGAGATTGTCAAAAATATCATATATATAGTACCATTTTTCATATTTACACTAATCACTTTTACCATCATTTTTAATGAAAGTTAAAAAAAAATTATTAACCTTTTGTTTAACTAATATAGACTTAGGGTTTAGAATTGAGGGGTAGGATTGGATTTTTGGAATGTGAAATTTAGGATTCTAATAAATATTTAAAAAATATTTAAAAACGTAAAAAAATAGTTTTAAAAATAGTTTTCGATTTTTAAAAATAAATTTTGAAAAAGTTCAATTTGAAAAGTATAATTCGAAAACATAAATTTTTGCCATTTAATGAAAATGGTATTTTTGAAAATGCCTTTAGTGGTGGTAAAGATGAATAATAGTACCATGAAAATGGTAACCATCAAATTTTCTTAGAAAAAAATCTTAACATCCAAATATTATTAGTTTAATATATTATAAGTAAATAACTAGATTTTAATTAAAATTAAACAGTCAAACTAACTGGATGTTGTCAAGCGGAGGAAGAGGTTTCTATGAATATCTTTCAGAGTCTGATTTTAGAACTGACGGCTACCTTTTCCTCTAATTTTGTATTTTTTTATTTTTCTAAAATCATTAGGTACTTATTAGATCTTATTATTGGAGATGCTCTCAGTAATACTATTAGTGTGTTGACAAAAAAAAGTAATATTCTCTCCGTTTTAAAAAAATCTATATTTTCGAAGAAAAAAAATTGTTTCAGAAAGATATATGTTTCACATTTTTAATGCATAAATTAATTGTAAAATGTAAACTTCAAAAAACATAATGGTGTTTATAAAAAAATTATTGGTTAAAAATTGTGGGAAATAGTTGATAAAATAAAATAATGGATTAGTATCTAAAATCTGATATGTTTTTTTAATAAATGTAAGAAACCTAAAACATACATCTTTCTGAAACGGAAAGAGTATTATTAGTGTATCAAAAATGAATGACATACATTGAAAAAGTAAATATGAACTTTTTAGAAATAAATTTTTTTTCTAAAACATGAATCATTCCAAAACGAAAGGAATAAAAAATTGACAAATAGATAGGTCTGCAAACAGAGGAGATGTTTTCCAACGTCAAAATTATTGATGACACTATTTTGAATCTCACTGATTGATGACTTTTTTTGTCAACACGGATTGATGACTAATACTGTATAACCGTATTAAACACCCAATTAATTTTGGTCAAAAACTATATGATAAAAGAAAAAGTAATAAATGAAATTATTATTAAATGGATATGTTCGTCCGAAAAAAGTAAAAAATTACTAATAAAGAGCCGTACGGATATTGGATAAATCAGAATTAGGTAGATAAAAATCGAATGTCACATTCAATTCATTTAACTATTGCTTCACTGCTTATCTTTTTAATTTAACTTTTTCATAACTATTTATAGGTTTTACATTCTCTAAAAAGCATCTCTCTTACAGAACGAACCATGTCGTCAAAGTTAGAAAAATATGATGGTATTTTGATAGTTTTCCAAACACTGAAGTTAAACAATAAAGAAAGAATATTATTGATCATAAAATATTTACCTTTAACAAAAAAACAAAAAAAAGTTTAATTGGATTCTGAAAGAATGTAATTTTCAACTATAGAGAGAAGAACGAAAGTAATAATTTGCTTTAAATCAGTTTCAAACAATTATAAAACAAAATCGTGAATTTTTTTTCTTTTTAACATATTTTAAATCGTGAAAAAAATTGAAATGAAGAGAAAACGGCTAAGTGTCACACACAAATATTTATCCTGAGAAAACTAAAGAGTAAGGATAAAAAATTCTTAAAAATAAATAACGTTTGTTGGGAATTTGGGATATATAAAGCCTGGAATGTGTTCACATGTAATTAAGCCATCTCACCATGTTATAAAGTTTTGTATAAATGTAACCTTATAATATCGTGGTCTCAAAAAGTTAGAAATCAAAGTTGACAATAAACTTATAAATATAAAGGTGAGTAATATAATTTCGGTTTGATTTTCAGTGCCTCGTTTGATATATAAATCGAAGTAAAACAATGAAAACGACTTAGCATTATATAATCTGGTCCGCCTACTTTCCCAAATACAATTCTGACGTGATACAAAGGAATATATATAACTTTTTAATGCAGAGTCGGTCATTTTAGTGTAAACTAGGGAAGCTATACAGAACTAGAAATATATAATTGTGTACCGATCTTGAAATAGATAAATGGGATTATCTAAAATAATTATACTTTATGTTATACTTTAGGTCCGGTCCGACTATTTTTATGTAATCATTAATCATGCACTGTTTTAATAGTAAGCTATACCAATAAAGAATACTTTTATCAGTATTGAGTCTGAAAATTAGTAATTAACATTTAACAATCAAATACACTTTCTTAGCTGACAAAATAATACCTGAGTTTTAAAACTAGTAAAGGGATTTGATTTGGGTTCAAGAAAGCATTGTGTTAGCTGCCAAAAATAATAGTAGAGAATATGGGAAATGCAAATTCGATTCGCACTATTATAAATTTGTAAAAAAAATATCGGATCTTGCAGGCAGTGCAGAAATTCAATGTTTCTATATGGTTAGACGTATTTAAAATTATAATAAAGTACTGCGATTAAATATTCGAGAGGACAATGATCGATTAATATATAGACCTTGTATTTGTAATATAATATTGGAACTCGATGTGATAGAAGATGAAAGAAAGAAAAAACTGTGAAAAGGAGAACTCGATGGGGGTCAGAGAGAATTTGCACACATGCAAGTTGGCAACTTGGTAGTTAAAAACATTTCATGCATGTGGGACCTTCCTTCGTATCAAACTGAAATAAATTATTGTATTTTAAAAAGATAAGATTAATAACACAACATCAGCGAAAGTTATATCGGCTATTATAGTATTATTCATCGTTAATAAAGATAATTGTGCAACTTTTGTTCAAAAAAAAAGATTATTGTGCAACTAATTTTTGAAATAATGATATGCGTTGGTTCGATCCTTTTGAAACTGGCTGGCGTGTGGGCATATACTTATTTCTGGAGCCTTACTTTACTAATCATATACCTAACAAAAATAACTCGCAACATTTTTTTTTTGCTAAACAACTCGCAACATTTTGAGTATATTTTAAGAACATCGAGCTCATAATGCGTCGTCACATTTTAAATAATTATAATCACGTCTTATCTTTTCAATTGTTCCGGCGGTTTAATATAATATTATATACTTTCAACATAAACTATGTATCTACCAGATTTTAGATTTCTAAAAGATACATGTTTTTTTTTAGCAACTTCTAAAAGATACATGTAGATGTAGGCAGAACACATAAACAGATCTTAATATATATCCCGTATGTCTATGTACGATAGTTTGTTTATTCTTTATATATAAAAAGAAAAAGAAACAAGTTAATAAGGTACAGAGCCATGCAAAAAAAATTGTTTTTACATTATAAAAGATTAAAAACATCGGATTCAATTGTTGTTTTTTTTATCACAACAAGAGTACAAAGAAAGATCTCATTACGAATCCGAGAATGACAGAGATTTTAGTGTCCGTGTTAACATATGAGAAAACATGATTTCTTGTTTGAGCATTCCTTGCAATGAAGTCCGCTTGAGTGTTACTAGATCTGGGTTGATAAACCACTTTTCCGCTTTGATAAGACGCCCAAAGAGATTTAAACTCGGTAAATTCAGCTGCAAAAACTGGTCATTCTTCTGGTGTTGTGATCATTTTGATTAATTCTTGGAAATCAGTAACAAAGTAACCGCAGAACCGCTGATGGTGAGATAAACATTTCAATGCTCATACTAAGCTCTTTAGCTCTGTATGTAATGACAAAATTATCTTATGGTAACCTTGAAGGGTGAGATCTATTGATCCATCTTGGAGTTGTAAAAGGTATCCTACTCCAATAGTGGTACCAATAAAAAAAAAAAATCCTACTCCAATAGTGATTCTGTCATTTTCCATGATCCATTTACTCTGCAAGTAAATATAGGTAGGTCTGGGGGCTTTTTGGTATGAGTACTGTGGCACTGTTGCCTGGTTCGGTCTCTTCATTGGCCAGGAACCATGCATTACACTTCTTTAATACTAAATCTGTTGTATCCACCGGTGAAAAATCTCTACCATTATAAAGTTTTTCATTTAGTGATTTCCATATATACCAAATTGGCGAAATACTCTAGTTAATTCTTCTATATTTCCACCAATATTAGTTCTTACGAGCAGATAGTTTATATTGGTGCAGAGATTCTCTGAAGAAAATAGCCCTGGTGCGGAAGATCCAATTGTTGTTTTGTAGATCAAATTAATATTGCTGTTAAAAATATTCAATGAACAGACATGAAATGTGGTATTGCGACCAGAGCCAATTAGAAATTAGTCATATGTAAGCAAAAAAAATAAAAAATCGTTACATGAAACACTACATTAATAAAATTTCAAAAAGTTTTTTTATGAAAGTATCCCTTAGTAGTTAGCACTCTTTGTAATTAATAAATATATCTCGCTCTCATTCCTTTTTCTTTATCAACTTTACATTTAAAACTCATTAACAGTTTATTAATATCTAATATCACTAGCTAGGAGTTTTGATTTATTGTTCACGCATTGTGAAGTTAACATAATTTTTTCGGCCATTTATTTTGTTATTTTACCATTAAATTGTGAACAAACTTAGGTTTATTATGGAGCTGGTTATCTGGGATATCTGGGAACTTCCTAGAAGGTGCGATTTGGGCGTTTAGGGTTTCCGGAGCTCTCCGCCGTTAGTTGGCCTCACGCCGGCTAGCGAGAAGTCATCCCGCGTCGCTCCCTCTCAATGTCGATTCCTGTCTCCGCTCCTTCTTCGAGCTCTTCTATTGATCCAGGAGGGGCCTCACCAGCGAGAGTCTCAAATCGCGAGAATCAGCTCCTTAACCGCGATTTGGAGATGAAGCTCCAGTCTCCTTCGATTCCAGCGTCGATTCCAGCCGCAAAGGTTCCCTCGTACGAGGCGAGGTTCAAATAGTCCCTGAGGAATCTCCGTAAGATCTCAGATCCGTCGTTTTTAGAGGTCGGGACGCCGGTAGTCCAAGCGCCGGAGTCTGTGCTTCTCAGAACCTCAGAACTTTGGAAAGACCATGTGGTGGCTCACTTTCATGGTCGTCGTCCTTCTGCATCAAAGATTATTACCGATTTGAACCCAGTTTGGGGAAAGTTTGGTAGTATTACTGTCCGAACGGTCTCTGATACCTGCGTCTTGATTTACATCCCCTCTGTGCAGACTAGAGAATGGGTGTTGCAAGTGGGTTACTGGCAGGCTGATAGGTGTGCCTTCTCGGTTTATCCTTGGACAGCTGATGGGAATCTGGCTGCTCAGGAGTTGCTCTTTGCGCCGACGTGGGTAGTTCTGAAGAACGTCCCTCCTCAGTTATACTCTTTGGATGGTATCAGCGTAGTTGCTAGCGGTATATGAGATCCACTTCACACTGAGAAGTCTCGTCTAGACCCCTACCACTTCGGTGATACTAAGGTCAAGGTGGAGATTGATCTCTCAAAAACTCCTCCAGAGGTTGTAGAAGTCAGAGATACCCAAGGGAACTCAGTTAGAGTCAATGTGGAGTACCCTAGTCTCCCTTCTAAGTGTATGAATTGTGGAAAGTTCGGTCATTTGATGAACCGGTGTAACAAAGCTCCACGGCAGAGGTTGCAGAGTCAGAAGAAAGGGAAGGTGATCAGTGTTGTGAAGTCTGGCTCAGAGGTTTCGCTAGCAAATGAGTCCCAGGAAGGGGAGAAAGAAGCAAGTGCAGCGAAGGATGAGGTTGGTCAGGAGCATAAGAGTAAGGCCAAGTCTAGGCCCCGCAAGAGGTCCAGGTCCAGAGCGCGAGCTAGAGCTAGAGCGTTAAGTTCCCCTCCGGAAGATAGTGTGGGAGTGGAGGTAGTAGAGTCAAAAAATGCTCTAGATGTGAAGGTGCAGGACTCCGCATCGTTGATTCGGGAGAAGGACTCGACGGTGGTGGAGTCAGCTCCGGTTGCGGGTTCAGTTGAGGAAGGTTCTCAGTTGAAGGAAGGGGAGATTAGTGGGGAAGAAGTGGAGGATTTGGTTCAGGGTTCGAAGGAGAGTCAGAACGAGATGTATGTTCAGGAGGAGGAAGAGTCTATGTGTCTCACTAAGCACTCGAAGAATTTTCGAAGAGCGCTGAGACAGCATAAACTTTGGGAAGCTTCGGGAGCAGTGGGAAAACCTCCTAAATCAGCGAGGCATCTTGATCGAGTTTTCTCCACCGGGAGGAAGCTTGAAGCTTGATCGGTCGGGAATATCGTATTCAACTGTGTATATATGAAGATTTTTAGTTGGAACATTAGAGGTATTAATGGAGTTGGTCGACAAAGGGTAGTTTGTAGTTGGCTTCAGAGTCTGGGCTCGTCAGTGGGAGCTTTTTTAGAGACTCATGTGCAGGAAGAGAACTTTCTTAGTGTTTTGGGAGCGGTGGCTCATGGTTGGAAGTTTGATAATAATTATTCAGAGGCTGCAGGAGGGAGAATTTGGCTTGTGTGGAACCTATCTTTGTCAGTTGTGGTCTATTTGAAAACAGATCAGTTGATTCTTTGTAGAGTGATCGATCCAGCTTCTGGTACGGAGTGTACGGTGGCCTTTGTGTATACGCATAATACGGAAGCTGAGAGGAGGAGTTTGTGGAGGGAGTTAGTCACTATTGCTAATAATCCGTTGGTAGCAGCTTCACCCCTAGTAGTGCTTGGTGACTTTAATCAGATACTAACGGCGGAGGAACATTTTTCTTTGCTACCTTATGATCTTCCGGTCAGAGGTATGGAAGAGTTCCAGCAGTGTTTGGAAGAAAGCAACTTGATAGATATGGATATCAGAGGCACCTTCTTTTCCTGGTCTAATATGTGTCCAGAGGATCCAATCTTGAGGAAGCTTGACAGGGTCATGTGCAGTGAGCTTTGGAGGGATAGATACCCAGAAGCTGTGAGTGTGTTTGAAGCGCCGGGAGATTCTGATCACTCTCCAGCAATGGTGTCTTTCTCTGAATTGTCTTCGGCCAGGAAATGCAGTTTCAAGTACTTCTTTTTCCTTTCCTCCCATCCTAGGTTCCTCGCGGAGATTCTTAAGACCTGTGAAGAGGATATTCCGGTAGGCTCCAAGATTTTCTCGCTTGGCCAGAGATTGAAGAAAACCAAAGCAACTTGTAGAAGATTGAATAAGGAGGGCTTTGGCAATATCTAGCAGAAAGCGAAAGAAGTTCTAGAGGCATTGAAAGCGATCCAGCTCCAAAGGGTAACGGCTCCCTCAAATTCTTTGTTCCGACAAGAGTTTGTTGCTAGGAAGAACTGGCAATTCTTTGAAGCAGCCCATGAGATCTTTTTCAGCAGAAATGCGAGAATAACATGGTTAGATTGCGGGGATGCTAACACAAAGTTCTTCTTCATAGCGGTGATTGCTCATCAAATGAGGAATTGTATCAGTTATTTGATGGATGGAGGGAATAACAGGGTTTTTAATCAAGCCCAGATTAAGGAGATGGTGGTGGCATATTTTCAAAACCTCTTAGGGTCTGTAGATGGGAATTTGGAGGAGATTTCTGAGGTGGAGCTGAGAGATCGGCTTGCATATAGGTGTCCGCAGGACAAATTGATATGCATTCCGACGGAGGATGAGATTAAAGAAGTCTTGTTTGCAATGCCAAAGAATAAAGCTCCAGGCCCTGACGGATATTCGGCAGAATTCTTTTGGGAGGCTTGGGAAGTTGTTGGTAAGGAAACAATTGAGGCAATAAGAGAGTTCTTTACTGGTGGTCGTTTGCTGAGACAGTTCAATACCACAACGATTTCCCTCATTCCTAAGGAGATAGGTGCGGATCGTCTTAACCAATTTCGCCCGATCTCCTTATGTTCAACAGTCTACAAGGTAATGGCTAGACTCATTAAGAGGAAACTGAAGCTTTGTCTCTCTGAGATAGTGCAAAGAAATCAGGTTGGCTTTATTCAGGAAATGCTGCTATGTGAGAATGTCATGCTTGCTACTGAGTTAGTTAAAGACTTCAACGCTCAAGGTCCAACAACAAGGGGTTGCCTGAAGATAGACATCTCTAAATCTTACGACAACCTTAGCTGGGACTTTCTTTTCAAGGTTCTGAGCGCCTTTGATTTGCCTATTAAGTTTATTGAGTGGATCAAAGAATGCGTAACCACTCCCTCTTATAGCATTGCCATCAATGGAGAACTTCAGGGGTTCTTCCCGGGGAAGAAGGGTCTTAGACATGGGGATCATATCTCGTCTCTACTGTTTGTCATAGTGATGGATGTGCTGTCTAAGATGCTAGATAAAGGTGCTTTGGATGGTACTTTTCGTTTGCACCAGGAGTGTGAATCACCATTGATCACACATTTGAGTTTTGCGGATGATGTTCTGATTTTCTTCGACGGCTCAGCAGATTCTCTAAGGGGTATTCTGAGCATCCTAGAGGAGTTTCGTTTGGTGTCAGGGCTGAGAATCAACAGACAAAAATCTGAGTTGCTACTCGATGGAGGTAGTCCGAGTAGATGTTGTGATCTGGCAGCTGAGATGGGGATTGCACAAGGGGCTCTTCCGCTGCGATACCTGGGTGTTCCTTTGTCTCCTAAGAAAATGACTCGGTCGGATTTCCAGCCTTTGTTGGATAAAATTGCTGCGAGATTCAGCTCTTGGACAGTTAAACATCTGTCCTTTGCGGGTAGGTTTCAAATTATCCAAGGGGTGATCTATTCGACGATCTCATTTTGGGCGTCTATGTTCATCATTCCCTCAGAGTGTGTGAGTATTCTGGAGCGTATGTGTGGAGCTTTTCTGTGGAATGTTGCACCAAACTCGGCCAGAGGGGCTAAGATTGCCTATGACTCAGTCTGCACGCCAAAGGAAGTGGGAGGTTTGGGTCTAAAGAGATTAGCGGACTGGAACAAAGTGCTGGGTCTGAAGCTAATCTGGCTTATGTTCACAGCTGGAGGCTCTTTGTGGGTTTTGTGGGTGCGCAGACACTTGATTAGGAATGATAATTTTTGGGTGTTGAATCCTACTAATAGAGGAAGTTGGATATGGAGAGCTATATGTAAGTTGAGACCTCTGGCGAGACCTATGGTGATTTGTGAAGTGGGTTCTGGCAGCTCTGCTAGCTTTTGGTTTGATAATTGGACCTCAGCTGGACCCCTTATCGAGTTGGTGTGGGAGAGGGGACCTCTAGTTACTGGCCTGAGTATTGATGCAGTGGTTGCTGATGCTTTAACAAATGAAGGATGGAGGCTAGATCGAAGTAGAAGCAGGAGTCCTATAATTTCCCTAGTGAGGGCATGTCTGCCTAATGCGCAGGAAATTTTGAGCTCTGAAGTGGATGATAGATATGCTTGGTATCCACAGATTGGTCGGGGAAACGGGCGTTTCTCAGCCAGCGAAACATGGAGAGTGCTGCACCCTTATCCGACGCAAGTCCCATGGCATAAGGCAGTGTGGTTTGCAGGAAGAATACCGAAGCATGCTTTCATTACTTGGATTGCAGCTAGAGATAGAATGGTTACTAGAAACAGACTTCTAAGTTGGGGATTGTATGTTCCTTCGAGGTGTGTTCTTTGTTCGGGGTTTGACGAGAACATACAACACTTGTTCTTTGATTGTGGGTACAGTAGCCAGATCTGGTCCTTCTTTGTATCTAGGTTGTAGCTGACTCGCGGGGGTTTGAAGAGGTGCTGGTTTGGCTGAAAGCTCCAGCAAGAGACGGTAATGTGACTTTGATTGTCAGACTAATTCATCAAGCGGTTTTGTATCTGATCTGGAAGGAGAGGAATACGCGCATTCACTCAGCTGTGGAGAAGCCTCCAGGCACTCTGATAGCAGAGACTCAACAAACAATAAGACTCAGGTTGGACCCTTTGGCTCGTAGACAGGTTGTTACTCCGGGCCATCTCTCTGTTCTTGCAGCTTGGCGAACTTTTTTTATAGCGTAGGAGTCTTAGAGCATCCACATTAGTGAACTCCCCTTTGGAGTTCATAGGATTTTTTTAATATTTTTTTGGTGGGGTCATGAATAGTGTTGAACCTCTTGCTATTGTGCTTCTGCATTAGTGAACCTGAAGAAGGGGTTCATAGGAATTAAATAATATATTTTTTAATTTTTTTTTTAGTTCTGAAATTAGTTTGAAAACATGAATAAAATATTATAAAATATATTTTATAAATAAAATTTATTCATTACATTGATAATTGATGAACATACAAAGATTATTCATCTATGTTACCAAATTTTTGCCATACATTTTCAACTAAATCAGCTTTCAAACTATCATGTTTTCCTGAATTCCGAACTTCATTGCGCATGCCTAGCATGTTATGCGAATGCAAACTTTCTCTCCTTTTGACCTTCGAACTTCTGCTTGACTCTCCTGACTCGAACTGAGAAGTATCACTTAGAGAGTATCCGCCTCGTTCGTTCTCCACAATCATATTGTGCAATATGACACAAGTTCTCATAATCTTCCCTAACTTTTCCTTGTCCCATAGTAGACCTGGGTTTTTTACTATTGCAAACCTCGATTGCAATACTCCGAAAGCCCGTTCGACATCTTTCCTAGTGGATTCTTGATGTTTAGCAAACAGCTCTGCTTTATTACCTTGAGGAAGTGGGATGGATTGGATAAATGTTGACCAATTCAGATAAATTCTGTCAGTAAGTGTGATTGTTGACCTTGAATTTAACTTTAGGTGCTCGACCTTGTATAATGTCATCAAAAACAGGAGACCGATCAAGAACATTGATATCGTTTAGGGTACCTGGTAATCCGAAAAATGCGTGCCATATCCAAAGATCTTCTGATGCCACAGCCTCTAAGACAATTGTCGGCTTTCCTGAACCTCGTGTGTACTGCCCTCTCCAAGCCGTTGGGCAGTTTTTCCACTCCCAATGCATACAATCAATGCTGCCAATCATCCCTGGAAACCCGCGTACCTCTCCAATATCGAGTAATTGTTGAAGATCTTCCGCCGTAGGTCTTCTTAGATACTCTTCACCAAAAAAGTCTATTATCCCATTAGTGAAATGTTCCAAACATAAAAGTGCCGTACTTTCACCAAGTCGGAGATATTCGTCATACGTATCTCCCGATTCACCATATGCGAGCATACGTATAGCTGCCGTACATTTTTGAAGTGGTGATAGCCCTTTCCGTCCGTGAGCATTTCTTCTTTGCCAAAAGTATGGAACACCTGTACTTAGCCGCTCGACAATGCGAAGGAACAAGGGCTTGTTCATTCGAAAACGCCGCCTAAACATGTCCGGTGGGTAAGTAGGATTTTCGTGGAAATAGTCGTTCCATAGTTGAATGTGGCCTTGTTCCCGATCTCTTTCGATATAAGCTCGTCTTTTTGGTTTGTTGGCTTGTACATCAAGTAGGGAGTCGAGGATATTATCAAATTCTTCCTCAAAAAAATCTTCAAAAGCTTCATCTACGCCATCTGACGATGAGAACGACATTTTTTTTAAAGAAAAAAAAAGAGATAAAACAAGAAAATATGATTAAGAGTTTTTAAATAAAAAATATGATGGAGATAGAAAAAGAAAATATGATTAAGAGTTTAAAAAAAAATATGATGGAGATAGAACAAGAAAATATGATTAAGAGTTTAAAAAAAATATAAATAATTAAGAGAAGAGATAGAACAAGAAAATATGAAAAAAAAAGATAGAACAAGAAAATATGATTAAGAGTTTTTAAATAAAAAATATGATGGAGATAGAAAAAGAAAATATGATTAAGAGTTTAAAAAAAAATATGATGGAGATAGAACAAGAAAATATGATTAAGAGTTTAAAAAAAATATATAATTAAGAGAAGAGATAGAACAAGAAAATATGAAAAAAAAAAGAGATAGAACAAGAAAATATGATTAAGAGTTTAAAAAAAAAAAGATAGAAGAAGATATATGCTGAAGTGTTTAAAAAAAAAAATGATAGAAGAAGAATGTGTGGGTGTGGGCGGATTGTCTTGTGGTTGTCTTGATAGAAGAAGAATGTTTGGGCGTGATAGAAGAAGAATGTTTGGGCGTGATAGAAGAAGAATGTTTGGGCGTGATAGAAGAAGAATGTTTGGGCGTGATAGAAGAAGAATGTTTGGGCGTGATAGAAGAAGAATGTTTGGGCGTGATAGAAGAAGAATGTTTGGGCGTGATAGAAGAAGAATGTTTGGGCGTGATAGAAGAAGAATGTTTGGGCGTGATAGAAGAAGAATGTTTGGGCGTGATAGAAGAAGAATGTTTGGGCGTGATAGAAGAAGAATGTTTGGGCGTGATAGAAGAAGAATGTTTGGGCGTGATAGAAGAAGAATGTTTGGGCGTGATAGAAGAAGAATGTTTGGGCGTGATAGAAGAAGAATGTTTGGGCGTGATAGAAGAAGAATGTTTGGGCGTGCTTCAGTGTTGTGTTGTGATTGTTTAGATAAGAGATGGGAAATTGTGTTTACAGTAGTTGGTTTGAGTATCTATAAAAAGGATTTACTTTCAGTTTCGAGTGGTGTTTCTAACTACCAAACATTCATTAGCCTTAATTAGAGAACAAATTGTTCACAGAATGCATTCATTACACATCAAATCAGTAATTTTAAACTCAAACAAGTTTCAGACAGATAGCATTTTATGACCATTCATCACAGCAACCAACCAACAACAATTTAATTAAACCTAAAATCTAGTACAGTTCGTACTCTAGATATTTAATGAAACTAGTTGAGTTCCTAGTTAAGTATCAGTTCAACTACAGCAAGCAACCTACACGGAAAGAACTTCTACTTCAGTTTAGTTTGAATGTTTACCTGTTCGATTTCAGTCGAAACAGACATTCTCCAGAGCAACCACCTGCACTGTGAGGTTATACACATCACCAGTGAGCTTATCAAGCAGCAAAGTCAGCCCTTTTAACTTGTGCCTGCACAAGGAAAAAAAGAAACCTTGTTAGTGACTTTTTAAAAACCAAAATTTAGAAAAAATTACTTCCTAATAGATACTCTTAGACAAAGTGACAAACCTCAACACTCTCAATCTGTTTATTAAGAATGGGCACCCACTTGATCACCTCATCAGCCTCCTCAACACGCTTACGCAGGCTTACGATCTCCTCCCGCACACCTATAACCCAAGGCTGACGATAATGAAACCCATCAGCCTTGGTTAAACCATAAACACATCAGACAACATATTAAAAAAATTAACTAATAACTCAAGTGAAAGTAATGAAGGGAAGCACGGGTTTGTATCTAACCTCGTAGTTTACGCAGCTGAAGAAGCGCTTCCCAGGCTGAGTGTCGAACTCATCTTTGACTCGAAGCTCGTCAATCATTCTCCCACCATAAGCACATCTTCTGGGCATCCCATATTCCGAATCGGCCACGTTTCCCAGGTGGTTTAAGTACTCCTGTTGCCTCTTACTATCTCTTCTCTCTTCTGCGGGATCCATCTGAAACACAAAACCTTAAAAAGCACAAAATAACTAAATAATACGATCAAACGAACCGTCTATCGAACCCAGTTTACGATTTCAAACCACTTATCGAAACCCCCAAATTTTTTTTTAACCCTAACTCGATAACCCCTATTCGATTTTCAATCCGCAAAACTCGAACCATTAATCGATAAATAGAACCCCTATACGAGGTTATACAACCATAGATCCAAACCCATCTCGATTTCGAACCCTAACTCGAGATCAGAAAATCTATTGAGAATTTCCAAAGGCGATATCGACTACAAAACGCTTATATCTAAACGTGAATCGAGTCGATACTCACCTCTGCTCCTGGAGGAGACAATCCAGCGTCGAATCGATCGAGAAAAGGGGAGAAAAGTGGAGAGAGATCGGCGTCGCAGGGAAAATCGCTTCTCCTCGAAAACCCTAGATTTTTTCGCGAAAATGAGAGAAATGATTCTCTCTCCGCTTTCCTCCGCGTGACGTCGACTCCCCTTCCCCAGTCAAAATGCGACACCTGTCGTGAACCCGTATCGGACGGGGTCACTCGTAAGAGGCGGATCGCGAGATTAAACCCAATATCTCATTTATTTTTATTACCCGGGCCTATGAACCTGAGCCCATGAACCTGTTATAAACTTTTAATGGGGTTGCTCTTAGAAGCTTGGAGTATGATGCGGCTTTGGTTTCACTTGCTTTTAGTTGTGATAGCTTGAGCTTGAGCATGAATAAAATGGAGTTTTTTTTAAAAAAGAAAAAGGAAAATAGGTTTATTATAAAATATATAATATTTAGTAAATACACACTCTGCATATTGACTTATCCCCAAAAATGCATATATTAAAAATGACCTAACAAAACGATTTAAAATTTTAAACAGGTGAAATTAAATAAATAAAAGGTAAAACGGTTCGATCCAGCTCGGCTTGGGTCTGGTCCGAACATATGTCATCACCGGTCCACTGATTTAAGCCCAAATAACCGAGCAAACTCCACCTTACCAACACCGTCGGCTGCGAGTCAACTCACCACACAACCACAGTCGACTTCGACTCAAATCACCAATACCACCATCGTCGACATCGAGCCAACTCAGTGCACCGCCGAGAGCTTCCAGGCGGAGGTTGTTATGAGCGGTCGTGTGTGCCAGCTCAACATCAAACACCCATTATTCTCCTCCACACGATAACCTTCGCCTCTATTAAACAAAGCCAAAAGCGTACTCGCTTGCTTAAACGCGTTAGACCCGAGATGCGCCGGCACAAAACCGGACGAACCGAACCGGTTCGACCATTGACTCAGCGTCTCATGTCTCTCGACACGGTCCGGACCTTCGCAAGCCACCAGATTGCAAATCTGTTTACCTAAATACACTTCCGACATGACTTTGTCTTGGCTACTCGGAGCTCCTTCCAAGGAATCAAACAAGGTCGAATAGTAATGCAGCGATTCAGTAAACCGGTCTAAGAAAACCGGACCGTTATGGTTCGATTCTTGCTCAACCACCGTAAAAATCACCGGTTTAATCTGTGTCACAACGCCGAAGACTTTCTCTATCCCACCGGGACGGCCTAGGAGCTTGTGGAGCTCGAAAACGGAGTTAACCGCCACAGCTTCGGTCTCACTCGGTCTAAGCTCCAGCATCGAAGCGTCGAGATCGGCCAAGCTGTTAGCGACAAAGCCACGGTACTCAAACTCGACGTGAATCGCCTCCGCGAGCTGAGCCAACTTACATCCAACTTCGTGAAGATGATCGGAGTTATCCGCCGCGGGAGGACCAATTCCGGTTAACCTGAAACTCGGAGGACCTCCTTCCCTCAACGCGAGGGCTTGCATAAGCGCGGGCCACTGAAGCCCTTGGTTCATCGAGAAATCGATGACGTGGACTCTCTTCTTCCCTTCGAAAGCTTCGAGGATGGCTTGATTCGCCGTGAAGTGAGCGAACTTGAGGTAAGGGCACGTCTCGTAGAAGTGCATCTGGAGAGTATCGGAGAGAGAATGGTCTATCTGAGTCTGCGGCGGAGAGAGACGGTAGATCCGCCGCGCGAGAGCTTCGGCGAAGTACGTGGCGACCTTCCTCATGGCTCCGGCTTGAGAGACGGCTAAGAAACCAATCTGCTTAACGAGAGCTTCGGCTAAAGTCAAGTTGCTGCTCTGCACGGCTTCAGCACAGGCCATAAGCGCGTGGACTAGACGCACGCCGTTGTCTTGCGAGTCGACCAGGATTAACGGACGAGTTGACTCGCTAGCTGTTGTTGTGGTTACCGTCGTTCCTACGACTCCACCAATCTGAACAGCCGGTGATGGAGATGTAACCATCGAATCAGGGCTCGAGCATGGTTTCAACCGCTTATTATTCGACGAATCAACCGGAAACTGATTAGATCTCCGGCAAATCGCGCTTCCAGGGATGGCTTTGAGGTCGTACTCGCCGCCTCCGGTGAAGAACGAGTTATTAACCTCCGGGGAAGGAAGAATCTGATTCAAACCACTAGACCCCGACGCAGCGGGTGGGTTAAGCTCCGTCAGCATGTTATCAAGCCAAGAGTAAAGCTCAGCAGGGTTGTAATGAACAGTATCCGTCGCGAGATGAGCTAAACCGTCTTCTTGAACATTACCCATCATTGTCTCAAGCTGCTCGAGTTTCAACGCAACCTCGGCCATCTCCGACGACCTAACCTTGTAACCCACGACTCCTAGAAGCTCGTCGTCTTCTTCTTCCTTAACCATCATCATCTTGTCTTTACCAAAAACCGCCGGGGAAGAAGTGGAAGAACCGGCGATTGATGTCCCGTGGTTGGGACCTTGGAACTGATGAAGATCTCTCTTCATTTCTGATCTGGTTAGATAGTTAATCTCTCAGATCGGTCTGGTTTTGGGTTGTGGTCTTGGATCTAGGGTTTGCTTTTTGAGTTTTTTTGGGGGAGGAAGAAGAGGAGCATGTGACTAATAAGGTGAAGAATCTTAAGCAATCGAGCATTGGGTGGAGATTGCTTTGTTTTTCACTGCGACTACCACTTCAATGATCACACGAATTAATAATAATACTAAAAATAATTGATGTACATTTTTATTTACCTGAGAAATTGAAGATATTTATTTAAAGAAATAAAAGAGTGGTGCTGATGGGCTCGACAGCCGATGAATCATGTACCAGAGGAGGGCCAACATCTACACCTCGAAACCGATAAGGTTCAGAATATACAAATACTTAACTTTCTAGTACAGCATAACTTTAACATAGTTAGGTAAAATAAACATAAACGGTGTCACAGATAATTCCATTTTTGAAGAAGATTAGTTACTTTCATTTATGCTGTCATTGGTAGCTCGGATGTCAAATTTAAGTCACAAGATCTAATAGACTAGTAAAAATTTCGTGGATGTACTACGTTGTTGTATTTAAATCGATATTTTTTATAGTGTTCAAAAGTAAGTAAGAAGACTGAGAATCATTAACCTTTAGTAAAAACTTTATAATACAGATTTAGGGCTTTTTAGTTGATTCTTTTGATGGAGAACTGAAGATGCTTTTCCAGTGGATAATTATAAAAGCTGAACTGAGTTCATGATACACTGTTTAAGTTCCCAGGTTCGACGGTAGTAGTAACTCGACCAACCATGTCTTCTTGGGGTTAAAAAAAATACTAAAACAACACACAGAGACAGGTTTTGAACAAGGAAAGCTACAAACTCATTATTAGACTACTTGCAAGGGACAGATTAATGCTTGCAATGGGCTAGTTGAATGAAACAAAATTGTTGCGTGGATTACATTCAGTTGAATAAATTTAACCAGTTGAATTTTAAAAAAGTGGGGACACAGAGACACGTGACGACAAGTGAATTGAGAGAAAGTTGAGCAAGTGAGATTCACGCAACCATTCCACAGAAAAAAAAACATTTATCTTCTTTAAATCAGCTCCTATATTTTCATTGGTTAATCAAATTCTTTTGAGATTCTTATCTCCTCCAATTATTAAAATTCAATTATTTTATAGTAATCGTTTTTTATATATAAAAAAATTATATGAAAATTCATGATTTTTTATGATCTATAAAAAGAGACTAGTCTCACTTCATTTGGATACATAAAAAAAACGTCGATTTTCACTATAATTTTTGTATTAGCATTCAATTAAAACAAAAGTTATGTTTAAACTCTTTTTCTTTTGCAAATGGATCACAATAATAATCCATTTAACACTCAAAATTCGTCAAATTTTCCTTTCAACTATCCAAATCCCAACAACTATCATTTTCAAAATCAACCTTCAAACACACCCCAAAATATACTAAATTATGGTTTTGCACCAAATTTCTTTATGCCATCATCTGTTCCAAACTATCCTCCGTATTATGGATCGGTGATGCCAAATTTATCTCAAAGGCCTCCTATTTCTTCAGCTTCAATGGGTAATGATGTTGTACCAAATATTGGAACAACCGAATTTTCAGAATTTTCTACACAAATAGGTCTTGGTGTCACGAGCGCTGTCAATGAAGGCACTCGAAAGGAAAATGAAGAAGATTCAACTCATGCTCGCCGCAAAAGCCCGAAATGGACCACTGATCATTTTAATTATTTATGTTAATTATACTCGAAATTATTATTTATGTAACTATTAAATTGTAAATAATAATAAGATGATTCAAAAAAAATAGTGGGGTATGGTGTTGAATTTTATTAAACAAAACTATTGTAGATGTTAAAAATAAAGTGGGTGTTAAATAATTAGGTGAAAGAAAGAAAAGATGATGTGGAGTGTTAAAAAGAGAAAAAGAGGGTGTTGAATAAATCAACCAGACAGTCTTACGGTGTTCAAAAAAAAAACAAAAGCTACAAACTTAGTAGGAGTATTTTTAAACTCCATAATAATGAATTTAATAGATTTCTTTTGTTACTTTTTACTGCAATTTTGCTAACCCCAGCCATCGGAAATATCAATCTACAAATGCGTGCGATCAGAAAAAGATCATAGTAATTTTTTGTTAGAATTCACATAAACTCTAAGCAATAGTACTAATGTACATACATATATATATATCCAGTAATTATAGAAATTTATATCTCTAAAAAAGATTCTGCAGTTGGGTTTTGGGAAGTCATCAGACCTAGGTGTTTCAATTTTCGAGTCGTTTTTAACCTTTGAAGTGAACTAGGCCTATAATTATTCTCTAATTTCTAAAATGCGTATAGTTAAAATAACTACCACTTGTCTGAGCTATTTCTTACATGAAAAGTTCCAAGTAGACATATTTTTTTTATTTTAGTTGTGAACATGCTAATCTACCATTACTGTTAGTCTAAATATAATATAACATCAATTTTTTAAAATTACGAAAACAACAAGAAGCTATCTAGCTTTTTTACCGGTACTATTTAATTTAAACATATCTAACCTATTCTTATAATTGTTTCAATAAATAAATTTACTCTAGTCCAATTCTATTTTTACTAAAATTTTCTATTTTCTCTATAAATAGAAGAAGAAATAGCAATTCTCTATTCTTACTCTATAATTAGAAATTGTCATTTAAAAAAAAATATTGGAGTAAACTTCATTTTGTTTATATAGTTCTATTTTAGAATCAAAAATAACAAAATATACTTTAAATAATTTTAATATCTACATATACATGCAATTATTTAATCTATGAAGTTTGTTTGTTTTAAGTTTCAACTATATAAATTAGTATCAAGTTAACCAAGTGGTTTTGGTCCAGTGGTAAAGGAGTTATAGCTGGAACTTCTGCTCTATATTCGATTCTTCTTTGCCACCCATAGACGGTTTAACTGACAAAAGAATTTAGATTTCTATAGATTTCTTGGCGATTAGTTCTTGGGTCTAGAAAGCCTTTGGGATCACACCAAAACTATAAAAAAATGGGTTGACGTCGATTGGCCTCCTGAATTACTCAAACCAACAATTTTTCCACCCCGACTTTCGGCCTCTTCAATTATTCCCACAGAATAACAATTGCATCAATTTTCCACAATTTTGGTCAATTAAACCAAATCACGTTTTCACTAATAAAACGCGTTTAAGAAATTTGATTGCCCATTTGCTGACCCGATTAACACTTAACCCGACCCAAATCCTCTAACCCGAATTCCTAACTAACTTAAAATTGTCGTGTTCTCTTCTTCTCTTAAAAATTAGGGTTCATCATAGGATTTGGGGGAAAAGAGAATTGCGACGATGGAGAAAAGTAGGAGTGCATCATACATAGCGAAATAGCTAAAATATATTCAAAACACCAAAATACTTGAAATATCTATTGATTTTCTATCCAAATATTCAAATCAAACCAATTTATATGTTAATTTTAGGTATTTTGACATACATTATATGTAATATATTATTTTGTTTTATAGATTTTGAAAAATTTTAAGCATATAATGAATATTAAAATCTTAAAAATAATTTAAATGGTTATCCGAACCCGAACCGAACCCGCAAAGATCTGAACCGAATCCGAACCGAAATTTAAAAATACTCGAATGGAACTAAAATCTTTAAACCCGAAAACCCAAAATTCGAATAGATCCGAACCGAACCCGAATGGATATCCGAACGCTCATCCCTAGGTGTGACTGTGTGTGGATGTTTTTTTTTTTTTTTTTTTGCGAGACTGTATGTTTTCTTTTTGTCAACATGTGACTGTATGTTTACCATATAATATATATTTATTCTAATTTCTACGTTATTATACGTTTAACTAAAATATTATCAATCAAATAGAAAATAGTTTTCTCATGTTTACTCTAGCTACTGTTTCAACAGAAAAATGCATATTTTCTTTTTTAATTTTGCTAGAGTAGTAACACTATTTACTCAATTTTTCATTTTTTCTTTCTTATTTTTTCTCATTTTTATTTTCATTTCTTGATTTACCCTAACCAAACCAATCTATTAAGAAACCACATTATCAGTTCAAATCATAAAACACAGTCCATAAAAAAAATCACACTAATATCTTTATAGTTCTCTTTTATCGGTCAAGTTCTCCCATTGATTTTTCCTTCGGGTGGAAGACAGGAAATGAAAATGGTATCAAATCATCTGTCACAACAAATTAGTATTTTTGTAGCAAAACATGCAAAAATATATTTTTTAAAAACTTACCCAAAAAGCTACAATAATTGAAGAAAATACAAATAAATAAAATGTGAATTGCCATCAATTGATTTGAGGTGGCAGGGAGACCAATCATAGTTGGGACGGCACCTAAATTGCATGAATTCCAGAATTAGAATTATTCCTTTTTTTTCTTAGCTTATCAAGATATATAATTTTTTTTCTTGTGTAAACCGTTTAATCATTTAAGAACTTAAGAAAAAGGTGACAGTTCGACTGTAATCCCCTGTTCGAATACACGGGCCCTGGTCTTGATGCTAGTCATTAATATTCACAACAACGTATATCAGTCGAAAACAACCCCAAATTACATGCATTAATTATTCAATCGAGTAAACTTCGAATCTCCATCTTATTTGTGGGTTACATCAAAATCCAAATTTATTTTACCTGACATTTGTGGGTTAAATCAAAATCCAAATTTATTTACCTGATACTATCTACTCCTATTTTTTATTTTTGGAAAAATTGTTTTTTAGAGCAAGAAAATGATAATTATGTCCATTTATACTAATCTCATATACTTTATGTCTCATTAAGCTAATTATTCTCAAAATGACAATAATGCCTTTAAAATTGTAATTTTTAAATATAATAAATAATGAGTTCGATCAAGCGGAATCGATCGATCCGAAATTACAAGGTCGAACGGATGGATCGATCATGATCATTATGCAGAACAAAAAAACGCGGAGTATATACTGATCGACCTGGTCTATTTCACTCGATAGGCAAAAGTCGATTTCATACAGATCGACCGATCTCGAATTATAGACCGATCGATCCCGTGCCCAGGTAAGTATTCCAAATCGATTTTCTGGTTTTCTTCGGTTATATCCGGTTTGATTCCCACTTGATTTGAACCGACTAAACACGATTTCAACTCTTTAAACTCGATTTCTTTGGAATGAACCCATAATTTCTCATCTCTTTCACGAACAAAGGGGAAGAAAATCAAAGTCTCAAGTTCATAAACCCTAACTCACTCAATTTCACACTGATTTGGTAGAAATAGTGTGAAATTTTTGTGAAAATTTTGTGACCAATCAATAGAATATAGAAGACGGCGTAAGAAGAAGGTTACCATGTTTTTTTTTTGTTTTTTTTTAAATCGATTTTTTCAAAATGTGAAAGTGAATATTTCCAAATATTTTGTTTCTATATTTTTAAGAACTAATTTCTTATCTGTAGAATATAGCTAATCTGTAGAAATCGGTTTCTACAGGTTTTTAGAATTATAGTAATGTGTAAATTTTGATTTCTACATGTTTTATATTTACAGTAAATCTGTAGAAGTCGGTTTCTACGTGTTTTAGATTTATATTAATGTGTAGATTTTGATTTCTAAAGATTTTAGATCGGTAGGTTAAGCGCAGAATGTGTATTCTAAATATTTTTAGAATACTCTTATTTACGTAGATCACGTATTCTAAATAGTTTAGATTCAATGAAAAAGTGGATTTCGTTTTCTACATCGTAGAATATCATTTCTACTTTATTTAGAATAAAATTTGAAAATTATGATTTAAACATTTTTAGAACTGGAAAAAATACCACTAAGTTCATATAGGTATTTTATTAATAGTTACTATTTTTCCAAAAAAAATTTATTTGTAAAAATATTTATTAAATTTATTTTCAAAAATATTAAAAGATATTATAGGCAAAAATAACACAAAATAGATATTAGTGTAAAAAGACATAGTCATCAATTTTTTGCTCTAGAAAAAACAATTTTTCCTTTATTTTTTTGTAAAATGTTAAAATGGTACTATCTATCTGACTATCTTGAAGTTTGGTAAAGTCAATTTAGTTCGATTTTATCAACATGTTAAATTTAGAAAGATTTGATACAAAACAAGCAAAATGGTGAACCAGAGTTTGCATGGGAAAACAGAACAAGAACAAAAGACAACTCGACCACGAAATGGAGGACCGTAAAATGTTTGCAATTCACAAATGGTTAAAAAGAAATAATACTAATATACCTCGGGGGATGTTACAGTAAAGATGGACGAGACTTTATATTAAAAAAATATGTGATTCACATAATCACATTCACCTAATACAGTAAAACGAAAAACGGTAGTTCAGAACAACTGAAAATCAAAATAATTCGATGAAATCAAATTAAACCGAGGCGCGTGTTGTTTGGCGGAGAGAAAGTCGTGTGAATGTACGGAAGCTTTAGACAGCCTGGAAATCACATACGCGTCGTGTCAGAATGAAAGTGAGCACCTTTCAATTATCACCGTCGATCCGTAGGTGAATTGCACGCTCTGCTTTCATGCCATGTGGCAGTAGTTCCATATAATATACCAGGGGTGGGCACTTTACCCGATATCCGAAGTGGCATCCAAACCCGATCCGAAAAACTCTAACCGAAATCCGAACCGAAGTAGCAAAATATCCGAACGGGTATTGAATTAGGAGATATTGGATATCTGAACCCGAACGGATAATATCCAAACCCGAATGGATATCCGAAAATAACCGAACATATGTGTAATTAACCTTATATTTTTAGTTTACATCTCTCAATATTTATATTGATACTACACATATTTTAAGTTCATATAATATACATTCAATTGCCGAGAAAATGATTTGCTACTCACTTAAAATGCATATCAAGCTTTTTATTTCAAGAATTAACAAAAACTTACATCAAAAATTTAAAAACATTAACCAAATTAATGTCTTTTTAGTTTCAAAATGTTATGTCGAAATCTATTAACCATTCAATCTGTTAAAAATAAAAAAATTAGTTAAGTGAAAGTTATATTTTTAAATACAAGAAATTTGAGAAATGAAAATTTAATTTTGTTTTTTCAAAATCTAAATATCCGAACCCGATCCGAAATAATCGAACCCGAACTAAAAATATCCGAACCTGACCCGAAGTACAGAAATACCCGAACGGGTTCACACCTCTATACCGAAATACCCGACCCGAACCCGAACGGATATCCGAACGCCCACCCCTAAATATATAGTTGGAATTAACTGAAAGCAATTACTATAACGTATTTTAATCGAAAACTGCTGAAAAATATCGTGGAAATAACACATTCAAAAGTGATCCCACAGGAAAGAATTATTATTGAATGTTAAAAAGGTATAAGAAAGGTTGACAAAAAAAAAAAAGGTATAAGAAAATAAGTAAAATTTTAGATGGCATTACTTATTGTTGTTTATAGGCCTAGTTGTTTAATCAAATTAGACCATTATCCAAATTTTGATTTGTTTTCCGGAAAACTTTAAATCAAAAGATAAAGAGGACGACCTATATTTAAAAATTTGTTGGGCATTACTAATGCATGTCTTGGTGCGACTTTTAGCATTATTGCTATATAAAGACTAATAAAATCAATGAAATATTGTTGATATAAAAAAAAAAATCAATGAAATATTAATTTCACTGACATTATCTTATAGTCTGTGAACATTTTGAGCAATTTTGTTTAATTAAGTGGGTTGTTACTTGTTTAACATTTAAAAGATATATACAATGCTAATAAATTGATTGATTTTATTAGTAAAATAAAGCTAACCAGATTAAACAATTAATAAATAATAATAAGAATACATATTGGAAAAACCAACCCTACATTTTCTTTTATCAAAAAGAAAACATTAAATTTTTGTGTACCTGATTATTTTACCATTTAAGAGTTTACAAAAAGCTAGTACTATCCATAATTTCCAAGAAGTTCCAATTCTTGGAACCTATGCAGAAGTCGGAACAAACAATGCCCATGTGAACTTCACATTCACATCTCAAAACTTCGTTTCCCGATAGACACACGATGATTAATGTACGTATTACATGAATACTACGCGTGAAAGGTAAAAAAGAAAAAAATGTGAAGCATCGATTGGCCAGAGCCCCAGAGGGGGAGGGGGAGCGGGGGGACACAGTGCTCCGAGTTAATAAGATTTGAGATCTGCGACGTCAAAACTCAAAACGAGTCGAAACCAAATAATTAATAACTTTTTTGTACTGTCATCTTCAACTTGCTTTATTAAAACGACGACGCAGGAAATAGATAACAAGAGGAGGAAAACCAAATTTGCTTTCGTTGGCTTCAGGTGCAAGACGCATGAAACCGACATGAATAAAAGATGGCTCGTGTATGGATTTATATCTACTAATAATATCCTCTGTATTTTTCCACTGGCTACTCAAAGATGATGACAGTGTCGTCTCAAAAAAACTAATTTTATTACATCATAAAAGTAGTAGTATTATTACACACAGCGAAATTAATGAAAGCGGGTATGAATGATTTAAAGGCAGTTTTGCCGACATGCAGACATGAGACATGTAGATAGATTGCGGCCCGAGAAGGCGACATGCGCAAATCTATTTGATAAGACTCGGAATCTTTTCATCACGAGATCTGACCCTATCTTCCTCCATTATTTATTCTCATGACATGGTTTATCACTTCAGTATTTAGCATGTGTGGATAATGTGCGACGATACCTGTTTGAGGATTCCGACTGTAAAAACTTGTAACCATGATCAACCACACACGAATATTGAACCAACTCTTAGCACACATTTTCTTACTGCCTCCCTGGGGTGTACTATGTTGTAAAGTTTATCTTCACTATTTCATATTTCAGAAATAAACTGCCCTCCACTTGATACATAAACAAGTGAACCCAACTAAAGCTAAATCAAACTGATTAGAAACAAACAACAAACTGGAGAGTCAATTAACCCGCAGTAACGGGTTAGCTTATTTGGTTTAAAGCATTACTCTATTATTTGATCATCAAGATAAAAAAAGAGATATGAAACACATATTTATAATATCGAAATAAGATTCAAAATATTTAACATTCGCAACAGTGGTTACCAAACAGGCTATGCTATGCAGTGATCGTTGATTTTCTCAGTAAAAATAAAAGACTCGTGTTCGATCGCTTGTCTTTTAAAAACTGCTCGTATATAGTCTTCTTGTCTGTCTCCATCAACAGTTCTCTTCACCACTGATGTTTGAACTTAGAACCTTATCGATTATCATTTTTGGGTGGCCATACAATACGCGGGTTGAGCTACTAACACCAAATATCTTCTTTTATGTTACAAACAAGCAACTCAGAAAAAAGGTATTTGACGTAAGTTTTTTCTCACATATCATCTGAAATTTGTTTGGAAATTTTTTCTTATTTTGACAAAGTAATTGCCCATTCAGATTAACAAAACTCTGACCTTTACCTTTAGGTGTACGAAAAAACATTTATACTTTCCATACTTTAGAGCATTATAGCATATTATCTGTTATCAATTAAAAATAAAAAGAGGATAAATATGAATCGTCTTTTCTCGGAAAAAAACTCAAGTAAATTAATGAAAATTATATTGATTGTTACTTTTTCGTTGGTAAATGTCAAGCCAGAAAAAAATCAGTATATTGTTATCTTTTCAATGTGGTTAAATATTTTTAGATGTTAAAACATGTTTTCAATTTTAAGGGACTCACTAGAGTTTATAAACGATAATGATGACTTTGTAATCTGGCAAGCACCATGGTCCTTGCGTTCTATATTGTACGTGACTTTTCAAGCTGGTGCTTAATGGTATGGTGTAAAAGTGGAGTAGACTTGGAATTAATAGACGAACCAAAGTTCAAATAGGGGAGAAAAGAGTTAAACTACTATATTAATTAGTTCGAACTTCAAATGGCAAAACTAAAAGAAAAAAAATCAATATAGAAAACAATAATTTAGCGTGTTACGTCAAAGAGATGATACCATACCATAATGCCCTACTAATCATCTAGTAAAGTCATTATGCACGAAAGTCATGCATGATTTCATGATTTGATAACTAGCTTCTTATATTTTAAAATCAAAAGAAATCAGAAGCACTTTGGATTTGCCAAATATAGACAATAATCATGATTCCGATCCATCATCATGACATGTAATCTTATTGTCTTACTAAATCATACCTGTAACGTGGATTAAAAATGTTAACACCAGTCTTGTCGTGACAACCTGATGTAACGACGCGTGAAATTTATCACTGGACCTACATCAACATTCAACAGACGTATGGAAGTACATGAGAATAGATGAACACGTTTCATCGGATTTTGTAGATCGGGCCCGGGTATTCGTAAGTAATCCTCTCAATGTGTGTTGTGGGTGCATATGAATGTTTTTGATTTTTGAAGTTTGGTCATCGCTGAAAGAGATTACAGTTAAAATGATTTTGGAGTTGATCTGTAATCTAATTCGTGCTGGTTATTCTGAATATTCTTGCTAGAACAGGTTTTTTAGAAATAGTTTTGGTTTTGATCTTCTGGCTATATATGTTTTCGACCATGCTGTGCTAGTCTTGTGAGCTTATGCATGAATCTCTACTTAGTTGTTTAGTTTCTTTAAATCAGTTTGATATCTTCAATCTGCTTTTGAATGTTAATGTTAATCATATGTGCATTTTTATAGTACTCACTACTCAGATAGTCAGATATTCCACATGATTACCTATTTAGTTTTTGAGATCTTTCCATATATAATTATGCTTTAGCTTGTACTCTATGGAGATAAATTTACTTAATTGTGACCCATGTTGTAATGATTAGATGAAGTATTTTAAATCTGGTCTCTTTTGCCATATAGGTGGACTGTTTTTTGTTTTTATTGATTTCCTTTGTCTGCACCTTCAAGCTCTTGTCATCAATAGTTTCACCCATTAATGCTTCATTCTCTAAAGCTGAAAAGTTTGTACGCTCTCCAAGGACAAATTCAATTCTCAATTAAGTACAGTCTTTAGGGACTAATTCAATTCACATTCTCGGTAGTCTTTTTAACCGTAACATACATACTCCTATATTTGCTTAGGTTTATTAAACATTTCTATTTTCTTTCTTTATGTAGATACCAAGATACATATGTATACTTATATCATTAATTTAACAACAATATGTTACTTTACAAAATTACATCTATCAGGTTCTTAATATATGTAAAAAGATAATCAATCATTTCCTGAAAGAGTAAAACACAGTGAAAATATAAACACTAAGAGCAGAAGAGACCAAGACCACAAGCGCCAACACGGTATGAATCGCCAGTGAGGTACCACAAGAGAGCAGCCCGAGACGGAGCTGAATAACTTCAACCATTGACAACAGAAGGAACACACAGCCCAAGATGGATCCACCGGCTGCACCAACCACACCGAGACGAAGCAGATCACTGTTGATATTTGCTTTTAAAAACCTCGTCTGTTTCTTTGCTGTTCAACAAGTTTATTGTTAGCTTCAGCCCTTGAGCCACGAGGGAGGAGAAGAGGAAGAATGCAAATGAGATCACTTCGAACACAACGAGGTCCCTTTCCACGTCTCGTCCCGCGTTGCACTCCGTCCTATCCGCGAGGTTGAGGTCACGTGGTTGGTCGAATGTGATTCCGACAAAGACTGCAACTGTGAAGAGTGAATTTGCGTTGACTATCCCGTCGAGAGCTGAAATATGAACGCTTGTCGTTGATGCGGTTGAGTGGTTGCTGTTATGGTTGCTGCTGGTCTCTATATCGGAATCTGCCATTTTATCTAATGGTTTTCTTTGGTGGGTTTACGTAATAGCTAGAAGCTTCTTGTTTGTAATGATGGGATCATTTCTTCTGTTGTGTTCTTATGATTCTCCTTTTTAATGATTTGAAAATGTTGTTTAAGAGTGGGTGAGGTTTGGTTTAGAAAGATTAGGCGTGAGAAAACGATAGTTGCATGTTTAATGACTAAATGTAACCATTTTTAAGTCATTGCGGAAGTAACGATAGTTAAACACACCTTTCTTCTTTAATTTGTTATATGTAAGAAAATGGCTTCTTCTAGTGACCAAATTTTGACTTTATTCACACGTAAAACACCACAATGTTGTAGCAGGTTTACACGTTAACCCTAAACTTTTCACTGTCTTTACTTTTTGTTTTCGTTTTTGCCGGTGTCCAAGAAATCGTGTTAGGCGTAAACGGCGTTTATGCGCTTAACACACTTCTATTGTGGAGGTACTATTTTAAGGGTGGGTTTAGAATCTTTAGATAGGAATAAAAATTCAGAGGTCTACGCAGCATGTATGCAGTTTTTATGCGGTCTATCAGTCTATGCGAGTTGTCCGTTTAATTTTCGATTTGTCCAAACATTTAGGATTTGGAGTCGACTATGGTATATCACTACAAGAAAACAGCGGTATTCTGACGGACATTCCGACGGAAAATGAAATCCTCGGAATATACCGA
>NC_027754.1:29859588-29869255 GCF_000695525.1 Brassica oleracea var. oleracea
CTATGAGGCACAGAGGAGGCTGAACCAGCAAATGATGGAGATGATGCAGAGGATGTACCCGAACGAGGTGTTCTCGGACGTGCCAGACCCGTAGTTTTTTTTTTTTCCCAATCTCGGAATGTTCAAACTCCGAATGTTTTTTTTTGAATATTAATTAATATGATTTCAATTTTACTTTTAATTTCATATTTTCGAATTTAAATTTCAGAAATTTTATTTTTTTAAAAAAATTAATATTTTTTACATTCCGAGGAAATTAATTATATTTTTCACTAGATCGATCGATGCGTTTTTGAACAAAAAAGCATCGATCGATGCGTTTTTTAAAAAACGTTTGGGCTATACCGAGGGACAGGTTCCTCTGTTTATTCCGAGGAACCAGCTCCCTCGGTATATTCCGAGGAATAAACCGAGGAAAAAGTCCGTCGGTATACTCCTATCGATCGATGTATATATGTCCAAACACGCATCGATCGATGAACTTCCGAGGAATTATCCCGACGAAGTTCTACCTCGGTATATTCCGAGGACTTTTCCGACAAACAAGGGATCCTCGGAATTTCCTCGGAAATTTATTTCCTCGGAAATTTATTTCCTCGGAAATTTATTTCCTCGGAAATTTATTTCCTCGGAAATTTATTTCCTCGGAATTCCGTCGAAAAATTCCGAGGGATTTCCGAGGAAAAAAGAAATTCTGAGGAATTATTTCCGACGGCGTGTTTCGTCGGTATGTCGTCGGAATAACGTTATTCCGACGAAATTCCGACGATTTTTTCCCTCAGAATCCTTGATGTTTTCTTGTAGTGTATGTTGTAGGACCAATTGGTTTGACCAATTCGGAAAATTCTCTTCTTACCACATATACACAATTATTACTTTTTCTTTCTAGAAACTTGGAATAAATAGTTTTCTTCTTAAACTAAAATGGAATAAATAGTTTGTTAATTATATCGTTGATAGATCATGTTACTTTGTTAGCATTGCTTCATTAGCAAAACATAAAATTATATAAAAGTGGTTACACATGTATGAATATGATCAACTAAAAATGGTTGGTTACACATGTAATCGTTTGCAAGGAAGCCATGGTGTGGTGTTTTCAAATTATTTGATAACTTATTTTTTTTTCGTAAAAAATTACTTACAGTTGGCTCAGTGTAAAAGAGCTACTTCGCGCTGGGAGAGAATTTCTACAATGTTCAAGTTCCCGACAAAGAGATGAAAAAAATTACTTGATAACTTGTCGTCATTTGTACTGTATATATAACCTCATACGCATATTGACGTCAATTTGTTTTCCTCTCTGCCATGTTTCAGTATTCTACGTTTAGTCTGATATACGGATCATATGATATATAAAAAAGAAACCCAAACCCATAGGTTACAAGCCCAATAATATGTTTGATTGGTAAGCAGTTACATTACTGTGACCATGTTTTACTAATCTTTATTTATGAAAGTGTATGCATAGACAGTATTATCCTGCAAGAAGAAATGTCCACAATAATCTTGCAGCTCTGCTTCAGATATAATAAGAAAAAATTGTTTATTTCCCATCTCATGTTTGTGCATGCAGCATGTTCCACCATTTTAACGTTTTACCAACTATATATATCCAAGAAATCTATCAAAATTATGGGTACAATTGATACCGATATCAAAATCACATTTTGTTGCAGTGAAAAGAAGACCCGAATGTTCTCTGGTGAGACATAATTTCGAACATGAAGCTGGCTATGCTATTTTACAAATTGGTAAGTGGCCAACATTTATCACTCTCACATCCATAATCTATTTCTTAAACTATGTTTTCTTATTAAACAGAAAAAATGATCATTATTTTGAAATTGATGACAGTGAAGCTTAGAACATCTCCAATGAGAGTATGTAAGGGAATATCTCATTTTTAAATTAATGAAACAAATTAGCAAAATAAGAAAGAGAATAAGAAAAAGAATGTAATGAGGTTCTTGAATTAGAGTTTATAAGAGATTCATTAGAACTTTTAGTGTGTCCATCTATTGTCCAGTTATTAATACAATTTGCTTTGATACTTGTTTTTAGATACCAACCAATAATGTTTGCTCTTATATGTTTATGTAAACTACACAAGATACACATGGTTTTGCAATTTTTTTATTGGTAACACGTGGTAACATTGATTTAGTTTGAGTTAAAGAGTTTAATTGATAGATAACTCAAAAATGTCACCAATCATACATTAAATTTAAATTTTTGATTTTAAGTTTGAGTTATCATGTATTATGGTTGAGTTACAATTTTGATTTACACCCTCTGTAAAATTGTTAAATCAAAACCTAATGCAACATCATGACCAATCCTATGTCTTAAGATTTGAGTTACAGTTATAATTAAAGTTTCTGTCAAAAATAACAAGTGAAAATAATAAAATCCTAAACACTCCACGGACGAAACGCTTTATGCTATACGTTATGGAATTCTATGTTTGTAAATAAACCATTATTTATATTTCCAAAGCCATCATAGCAATATCATATTCTTATTTCTGGAAATGTTTCTAACAATATTATACAAACTTAATTTTGTGTTAGTCAAATATTTGTATTCTCTTTCTTGTTCCTATTTTTGAATTATTAATTTTTAAATTATTATTTTACATAATCTTATTAGTTGTAAAATTTTTTTGGATTAGAAATTTATAGATTATTTTGTTATTGATCTCGGATAAATAATATCATTAGTAAGTACAATTCTTAGATAAATATATATTATAACTTATTTTTTTGTTAAAATTTATTTTTATACATATTAATTTATTTTTATTATTTATTTATTTTTAAATAGGTTAACATTTTTTTGTTATTAATAATAATAATTCATTATTATATGTTTATATTTATATTTATTTTTTTTAAACTATACTGCAACTTATACATCAAAAAAGTTACTGTCATCAGTTTTACTAAAATGATAACTCTTATTTTTACTGCAAAACTTACCAATTTACCTCGTAAAATTAAGTTTTTACCACGTAATTTTTACTGCGTCGAATTGTACTCGACTTTAATAATGCAATGTCACGGGGTCGGAGCCTTATGTATTAAAAAAAATGAGTGGTACAAAGAGATGATAATCCAGAGGAGCAGATCCGAATTTTATGACGAGTTAGGTCATTTGCACTGTCAGAGATGTATCATTACCATTTATGCTGTTTGCGTGACCTTTAATCATGCAACTTATGAATTGTATTTTGTATTTTTTTTTATCCTTTCTTTTTTGTCGACCAATCCTATTTCTCTTTGATTACATTATTTCGTGTTGTCAATTAAAAACAAATCTATAAATGGCCAGATAATAAACTATGATTAAATAAAAATCAACAGAAAATTCCTTCCATTCCATTTTTGTGGTCAGAAAATTCAATAAACTAGCCATTTCAAATAATTATCCGACTTCTGTTTTATTTTTGGTCTGAATATATTGACTTTGAATTTAGGAAAAAATAAAAATAAAAAATCGGAACGAGTCCAACTAATATGGCGTCCCTTTTTTTCTTGTGGGCGTCTCTACTTTGCGCTCTCACTTTGTGATTCCTCGTGAACTTTGCCGGAGGTTAACAAAACTCATCGACACGTAATAATCCACGGTTTATTCGGGGGAAGAGTGAAGAGATCTGAAAGAGTCCTCCTCCGATGGGAACGCTGCAGTCATGGCGTAAAGCTTATGGAGCCCTCAAAGACACCACCAAAGTCGGCCTCGTCCGCGTCAACAGCGATTACGCCGTACGCGCTTTCCCCGATTCCTCCTTAATTTTCGTTTGATCATTTCTCTGATAGATTCGATTTTTTTTTTTTTTTTTTTTTGGGGGGGTGGAATTTTTAATAGGATTTAGATGTTGCCATAGTCAAAGCTACCAATCATGTGGAGTGTCCTCCCAAAGATCGCCATCTCCGAAGTGAGTGGTTTCAGTTATTTTCTCGGGAATCGTCAGATCTGTGAAATGATTTCTATATTGTTTGTATCACTTTTGCAGAAATCTTCGCGGCGACGGCAGTGACGCGTGCTAGAGCAGATGTTGCCTACTGTATTCACGCTCTCTCCCGGCGATTGCATAAAACCAGAAACTGGACGGTACCAATTCACTCTCTCCTGTGATTCTTAGAGTTTTTGAGTAATAAGCATATGAACTTGATCGCTTCTCCATCCTTGTTGTTGCTTCAACAGGTTGCTCTGAAAACACTAATTGTGATTCACCGCCTTCTAAGGGAAGGAGACCCCACATTTCGAGAGGAGCTTCTTAATTTTTCGCAGAGAGCTCGCATCCTGCAACTTTCTAATTTCAAGGATGATTCAAGCCCTATCGGTGAGTCCTCAACTCAGCGTTTTACATATCAAAAGAGGTTCTTATTGAGTGTGAATGCTAATTTAGCCTTTCTTTTTGTTTCTCTCATAGCCTGGGATTGTTCAGCATGGGTACGTACTTATGCATTGTTTCTTGAGGAACGGCTTGAGTGCTTCAGGGTTTTAAAATATGATACCGAGGCAGAGCGTCTTCCTAAGTCTACCCCAGGGCAGGATAAGGTATCAACTATTTGCTTTGCTTCCAGCTTTGTCTTGCGTGTAGACCTCTCTTTCTGATGGTTTTGATTTTGCGCGTTGTTGATTGGCAGGGGTACAGTAGAACCAGGGATTTAGATGGTGAAGAGCTCTTGGTGCAGTTGCCTGCTTTGCAGCAGCTTCTCTATCGTCTCATCGGTTGCAGGGTACTCTCTCTTTCTTCTTTTGCTTAGTTCTTTGTATAGCTGATTGTTTGTAGCAACATTTGCTGATCAATGAACTGTCTTGCACCTTTCAGCCAGAAGGCGCTGCTAACCATAATCATGTTATACAATATGCACTTGCTCTGGTACGTGATAATATTATTAACATTTCCGCAACCGGAGACAGTTGGGGTGTTTTGCTCTGCCAAGCTTTCCCTTCCCTCTAAAAAGCAAAGCTCGAAAATATCTTTACCTTTTTGTGATGGAATGGTAGGTGTTGAAGGAGAGTTTCAAAGTCTACTGTGCTATCAATGACGGAATTATCAATCTCATTGACAAGGTAGGTCTAGTTTTTTTTTTTATTTGCCATTTTAGTTATCATGTCTTTCTCCCTTCCCTGATTATTTATTTATTTATTGCAGTTCTTTGAAATGCCAAAACATGAAGCCATGACTTCCCTTGAGATATACAAGCGTGCGGGTCAGCAGGTTCTGTTTGTTGGCCTATTCTTTTCTTTGTAGGCTTTACTTATATAGTCACTTTCTTTTCTAACGAGAGATATTGTAATCTTTTCAGGCTCGTAGCCTATCTGAGTTCTATGAAGCCTGTAAAGGATTGGAACTCGCTAGGAATTTTCAGTTTCCTGTGTTAAGAGAGGTACCACATGGACTTGTTTCTAAATTAAATTGGTGACTATTGCTTGTACCTGTAAGTTAATACGGTACATTATTTTTGTTGTCTCCAGCCCCCACAATCTTTTCTGACAACAATGGAAGAGTATATTAAAGAAGCACCGCGGGCTGTCGATGTCCCAATGCCACTGGTATGCTAATGAAGATCTCTACACAGCTTCCAGCTCTTTTCTCATATGAGTGATCCAAGAATTTTGGCTTTTTGAACTCTCTCTCTGAGTTTTATGTGCTAATGAAGTTGTCTACATGCAGCTTCTAACTTATAGGCCGGATGATGGCCTTCCTGTCGAAGATGCTGAATCGTCTCATGAAGAACGTGAAGTTGTTTTGAATACAGATGATGTCGTTCTTGTATCTGAAGAGACTGAACCTTCTCCGCCACCTCCTCCTTCAGCCAACACTCAGTCTCAGAACATCATCGATACAGATGATCTACTGGTGAAAATCCTATTACTATTACTTCATGAGTCTTGATTTCACTTTTGCTTCCCATTGCTATTCTTAACTCTCAGGCTCTCTTTGTTTAATTTTCCACACAGGGCCTGAACACTGCTGCTCCTGATGCATCAGCGATCGAGGACCAAAATGCACTTGCTTTAGCCGTAATCCCAACTGATGGTAAACTTCTTGCTATACCATCTTAATTGCATGTCTATCATGATGTTACCCTTTTTTTACTGGCTCATTTCTGTTCTTTGTCTCTGTTTCCAGGTAACCCCCCAACGCCTCTTTTTGGTCAAACAAACAATTATGACCCTTCAGGATGGGAGCTTGCCCTGGTAACAACACCAAGCAACGATATCTCTGCAGCCACCGATAGGCAATTGGTAAGCATTCTTCTGGTTGTTTATGTTTTAGACAGTGTATCGCAAAATAGATCAAGCCAAAGCCGGTTAGTTTCCGGTTAAGGATTGGCTGTATAGCTGAAATTTTCGATGTTATCTCAAGCCTAGGATAAACCACTAGAGTATATCTGCACAAGTTTACAATGGAAAGTGGTCGCGTGCATGCTTTACGGAAAATTTGAGACTAGGAACCTTGTTATTAGGAAATTAGTAATGGAATAGTGAGAACAGAGAGTTGATTGTTGGTTTAACTATATGTTTTGTAAGCTAATCTTCTGAAAGCTCTACTTTATATCTGGACAAACTTTAAGGTTACAATGAAACGAAATCATCAGACTAGAACCTTGTTACTAGCAAAGAGTGGTTACATTACTGTAAGAGTCCGTTATCGTGTATATCATATCATTTGCAGGCTTTAACCTTTCAAAAACAATTAATGTGCAGGCTGGAGGCTTAGACACGCTTACACTGAACAGTCTATACGACGATGGAGCCTACATAGCCTCTCAACGCCCTGTCTACGGTGCACCAGCTCCCAACCCATTCGAGGTTCACGATCCTTTTGCAACATCCAATAGCACTCTGCCACCTCAGCAGCCAGCTGTGACATCCAACCCCTTTGGTTCTTACCAGCCAACTTATCAGCCGCAGCAGCAGCAACTACAGCTAGCATTCCCAAACCCCCCAGCCAGTAACAATCCATTTGGTGATTTTGGGGAATTCCCGGTTAACCCGGTTTCACAGCAGCCAAATACCAGCGGGTTTGGTGATTTTGCGGTGAACCAACACAATAACCCTTTCCGGAGCACTGGCCTCCTTTGATTGTGTTTTCACGTTTGTATCTTCTTCACTGGGTTTTGTTTGTGAGTAATAGACTCCACATGATTTGTTTGATCTCTGTTCTTTTTATTGTTGTTCATTGCCTGTAGTAACAATGTCACTGTATCATCATATCTGGGATATGCATATATGAGTAAGTCCCTTAATTAAAATTAAAATTATTTTTAAACTGTTAATTAATGTGGTCCAACGGGCCTTTATTCTAATAGGCCCTGGCTCAGTTTCTCGTTTCTTTTTTCCCTAGCCTCCATTAATAATTCGACACGTACTAACTTTAAAGAGCCGAATCACCGAATTATTCCCCAATTGTTTATCCTTCGTAAAGTTCAAAATCAGGGAGAGAAAAGTAAATTCACAACAGCTAACGCTTATCGCTACTTCATCCACGTCAGCAATCCTGCGTGATAATATTCTCACGGTCTCGCAGCCGTTAGATCAACTTTCGTATCCCTCACACCCTAACCGTCCGATGAGCTTTCCAAACAAAAACAATATTTATTTAATTAAAAAGAAAACCACTATTAACTTCTGATAAATCCACACAGCTTCTTTGCTTCAGCGCCCATTCAAGCAACAGTACTCTCTCTCCTACCTCACTCTTCTCTCTCTCTCTTTCTCTCCCCCTGCAAATTCATGGCGACGGAGACCGAGCTTGAACCTCAACAATCACCAATGGCGGAGGAGCAGCCGAGTCCCTTCTCTCTCCCTCCGTATCCCCAGGTATAACCTATAACTGCACCTGTTTTAGATCTCGAAATTGCATAGTGAACCGTTTCATGTGGTAGATCTGAATTTTTTGATTCTTGTGGAAATCAGATGATCATGGATGCGATCGAAGCATCGAACGACGCGAACGGTTGCAACAAGACGGCGATCGCGAAGCACATCGAGTCAACTCAGGCCTCTCTACCACCGTCTCACATGACGCTCCTCAGCTACCACCTCAACCAGATGAAACAGTCCGGCCAGATCGCGATGGTGAAGAACAACTACATGAAACCAGATCCGCATGCTCCGCCCAAGCGCGGCCGCGGCCGTCCTCCGAAGGCGAAACCTCAGGGAGATTCAAGCCACGTGGCGGTCCCGGCTCCTGCTCCTTCCGTTTCCTCGCCGAGGCCTAGAGGTCGTCCTCCCAAGGCGAAGGAACCTTCGTCGGAGGTGGAAACGAAGGTTGCAGCACCGAGTGGTTCCGGGAGGCCACGTGGACGGCCACCGAAGAAGCAGAAGACGGAATCCGAGGCGGTTAAAGCCGATGTTGAACCTGCGGAGGCTCCGGCTGGTACTGGGGAGCGGAGAGGGCGTGGAAGGCCACCCAAAGCGAAGCCTGCGATGGTGCCTGTTGGTTGCTAAAGTTGACGCTTACGCAAATCGAATAAGCTTTGATTAGAAGCTTAAGCAACAAAACAAAATTCTAAAAAGAGACTTCTCTTAAAAATAATTAGTATTTTTCTATGTCGAGTTTAATGGTTAATTGTCTGTTATTTTAATTTTAGTGGTTGAGTAGAAAAAAAAATGTCGTCTGAGAGAATGTAATTCGAATTTGCATGTGGTGGTGTGATGTATAAATTTCGGGTATTTCTTTACCCTTTTTCTAAAGTAGCGCTTTGGTGAAAATGAATATTTTATTATTATGAGTGATTCACGAAAGCTTGCTTGCTCAAAAGGAGGTACAAATTGAATGTTGTGAGAAATTAAAACAAGATTCAAAATTTTCGTAATTTTGTTCTACTCAATTTAAGGCGGGAAGGAGCTAGAGTTTTTCAAACGATAGCAAACATATTTAGATCTCCCATTTGGGTTTTATGTGAGAGTGTAATGAACAGTTGTTCGCGGTTTGATCAATGATTTTAGTCTTCCCTTGCAAATAAAATAAACAAAAACTTTGAAGAGGGGAACAAAAATATAATCTAATGGACTTATACTGGGCCTTAGTAATACATGTTTGAAAAATATTTTGACATTAATAATCAATTTCGGCAACATGCTTGCTTGCACTTCATAGTTAATACTTTCAATCAACCGAAACTTCCCAATTTTTTTTAAATTTTTTAGAAGTTAATGGAGGCGAATGCACTTCCTTTTTATATCCGCTCTTGTATATACAAATTCCTATGAATAGATGCAGTACATTCAAACGATGGTGTGCTTGGTTATTGGAGAGTTTTTAGGGTGAAGTTTTTAACAGAATATAAGAATCTGTCTTTTAACTTTTAACTAAAAAAAGCTAAGAACAAGTTCTTAAAAATTTTATTTAAGAACCGGTTCTTAGATTTTTTTAGTTAAAAGTTAATAGACATCCCTTACTTACTAAAGGAAGAACATTCATAGAAATAAACCTTGGCCTCATGTGTTTATTACATGAGTGTCATTTTCTATGTGTCATCACCTCATGCACTCTCACTAACTTTTGAAAAAAACCCTTTGTGAACTAGAATAATTACAACCAAATGCCGTTGGTCATATACATTATACTATATGATTACAATCCGATTTGAAAAAAAAAAACGGGAATTTATGACAGACAGAATATTAACTCTTTTGTAAAAGG
>NC_027754.1:29869918-29879008 GCF_000695525.1 Brassica oleracea var. oleracea
ACTAAATATGGATAACGTATTTACACAATCGTAATGACTCAGTCCGGTGCGGTTTATATAGGAAAGTAACTAATAATTTTTCAAAAATATTATGGTAAGTCAATAAATATACAAATAATATTTTTAATTTTTTTGAATGCTTATAATCTCGCGGAACAAATTTCTTGATGTAATCCTTATGCACTTAATCCTACCAATTATAACTATATATATCATACATAACTTTGACACACCGTATCACAATCAACTTGCTACAAAACAAGCATATAAAATTTGAGAGCTATGAATTTCATCTCTGACTTTTTATTCAAAGAAAACCAGGAGAAAGTTTTATCAGTTTTTTTTTGTTTCTTTATAACTTATTTCATGTAGCATTTTATTATCATGTTGCCTATGTTTAATTTTATTGTATATTCATAATTTATATTATGAAAATAATAATTATATTTCTTATGTTTTGTTTTATCTTAAATAAATAATAAATTTATGTAAGTCCTTCTTATTTTTAAGATTTAATTCCATCTGTTTTTACGAACGGAAATAATGGTATCATCGACCACAAAATCCGTTTTTTTGTATTATGCATCCCGTAAGTATTCAACATCTGTAAAAAGAAAGATATACATTTGTATAGTATCACATGGTTTGAACCCTTCTTTTTTTCTTTTACAGTAACGTCGTCATTAAGTGTCGCTTATGGTGCACTTGCTCATGTTTTCAATGATTTATGGAATTCTATAGATGCAGACATAGTATTATGTGTTTTACAGTGTTGGCAAATTAATTGGGGACAAAGTAATCTATTGTATTTATTGTATATACAATCGATTAATAGGAGCTGATATTATATGTATATTTTGCTAATATTCGACATATTTCATAATAAGGCCGACTTAAGAGGGTTACTAACATTGATGGGATTTCCAAAATTGTTTTCGACCCCATTGGTGTTCCAGAAATTGATGCTTTAAGATTGAGGTAATACATGCATTCACATATTTTGTTAAATAAGATTTTTAAATTCTCTAGATAATCTCTTTGCTATTGCTCATAATATGATTGCAAACAAAGACTTCCGAAGGCATTATTGACAGCAGTTATTTTGTCTCTATTTTTAATTTTCTTTTGTTTTTATACATTGTTCCTTTTATATTTTATTAGACTATTACTTATGTTTCATTTAATATTATATTTATAATTTACCCGCATGCAAACAAATATACAATTTAATTTTAATGGCCATCGCATATAAATTTATATTTACATACTAAAATTCCTCGTTATAATCCGTACTTTCTTACATATATTTTTCTTACTATGCCTTTTACTTTTATTATGTCTACATATTAAAAGTTATAATACTTTAATAATTTCCTCGCTCCGCGCAGGACGCGGGTTATCACCTAGTGTTTATATTCCGGTAAGAATTCCACCCTAAGAATTTCCCAATAATCATGCTCTAATGCATGCTAACGCTAGTAAAGACTGATTTAACGTCGTCAATTGGTCTTTGAACTATGATTACGCCGTACCATATTGTGATTTGTTTTTCTTTCTATGGTGACTTATCTTTATTGGTTGTCGCTCTCCCTTGCTAGAGCCTCGAACATAGGCTCGAATTTACACTTGCAGGTGTTCGCATACCTGACTAGCTCAACATGAGGCCTTAGCATCATCATAGTACTGTCCACATATTACTTAAGAGTATCAACCCACATTGGTTAACCTTTATTAATTAGCATATATATCCAACATAGAGACAATACTATGAAGCATAAACCGTTGAACCCACTATATTTTAGAAGTAACAACTCAAATTTTACACACAACAATGACAATTTTAATATTAAAACCGATAATATATTAATTTATCAAAAGAAACCTTAAAAAATATAAGAACAAATTATCCGACGAACCGATAAAATTAAAAATTAAAAATATTCATAATCTAATCTCATGGAGAAGATCCATTCTTGGCTAAACTGTTCGCAAGGGAAAGAGCAATACTAGAAAACATTTTCAGTTTGTTCACCCGATCACAAACAACAGTCTTGACCTTTCCTTCTTCATCTTCATATTCGTCCGTACACGTTTCCTCAAACGTAATCACTGTACTCATATACGTAATCACGTCATCCATCTGATTACTAAACACCTCCGAGGACGGGGGAGCAGCCGGTGACGGAGCCGCCGCGACGCCGCCTCCACGTATAATGTTTCGTAGTATTGGGAGACAATCATTTCTCATTGAGTCTAATGCGTATCTTACGTAAGAAACACAGTTTTTGACTTCGGGTGCGGACCGCGAGAGTCTGGAAAGAAACACAACCGTTGATTTAGCTTTTAAAATCGCAACATCGACTGAGATTTTGGTTAGCCTCGCCGGGTTTTCATGAACGGTGGAGGCGTAGCCCGCGAGAGACTTGAAGCAGAGGTCTGGATATTGAGTGACGTTGCAGCTTGTTCGGACGAACTCTAGATCTTTGGTCGTTGCGTTAAGTCGTGGAGAGGAGTGAACGGCTGAGATTGATCCGGAAATGAAGAGAAAGGTGGTGAAGAGGAGCAACGTCGTCGTAAGATTTTTGCTTACCATTTTCACTGTTTTTTTTTTCGACTTTCTTTTTTTTCTTGTTCCGACAAAGATTTTAGTTGAATGGTTAGCGGCTTATGTAGGCGTTAGTGTTTAGGTTGCGACCAGTAGCGTATCAAGCAATATAATTTTAAGACCATAAAACTAAATTTTTAGATATCTTGTGCTATAAAACATGCCACGTACGTTAGGTTTATATATTTGAACAATATCGTCATATAAAACATAATATTGTAACATTGAATGTAGTTTATTTAGGGTTATCTAAAAAGGAAAATAAATATGTCAAAATTAAAGAAAAACAAGGACTTTACGGAAACGAGCTTAAATAAGTAAAGGTAATAAAATGCAGTTTGCATTAAGCTAAAATTCTTTAGCAATTCATTTTGGTGATCCTGTATAGAACTATTCTGTTGGAAAGTTAGATTTTCTCATTATAATTCAAAGATGTATTCAATCAAGAAATGGAAATACCAAGAAATATCGAATGGTATCCACCAGATTCCATGGAGATTGCCTACCTTTCTTTATTTTGCGATCGTGGGATGGTGTTTTTATCTGCCATGCCAAAGGTATTATTACGTTAGGAAAATGTTCGGTCGCGCAACAGTTAATAAACACCATCCCTCTTCAATTTTTTTCCAAAGTCTGTTCCTCTCTTTTAGGCATCGAATCTTTAACTCGTGTTGTTTACGTCTCGTTGTCGACTACAGATGAAATGGAAGTCTTAACATTTTTGTAGAAGTCAATTTATGTGGAACTAAACAAATTACTGCGGAAATATGATGTGGAGAGGTCAAATATCCAAATTATTTGATGATGAGTCTGTATTTTCAATAGAATGGGGAAATGATTTATCCGAATAAATGGGAATGATTTCTTAACGTCTAATGTTCTGAAGCTACGATATATAATGTTATGATATATCATGCAAAGAGTTTAGAAAATGAATGGGAAATGATTTCATAAGTTCATAAGTCAGGCCCGGTCCGTGGCACAAGCCACAGCGGGAGATTAGGGCACACATATGTGCAAAAAAAATGTCCATTACATATATATTTTTTTTGGTAATTTTCTCTACATATTTTCTGTTTTGGCTTAGGGCCAGTGATCTTTTTAGAAATGTTTGGACCGGCGCTGATAACATTAGACGTTAAGAAATCATTTCCCATGCATTCATTTTGTAGAAAATACAATTAGGGTGTGACTGGTGACCAAGGGAACGAGGAGGAACACTATGTTTCTTAACATTCCTTAAACTTTTTACCATTCATGAGGAATATGTTTTCTTTTTCATTCCTCTTCATTCCTTTATTTATAGAGAATTATAGAACAAATCAATTCCTCGTTAATTTTGATAAGGAACCATCATTCCTCATCATTCCTAAATTTTATTCCTACTCATTCCTTTCCTATCCGTTCCTATTGTTCCCATGATGGTTACCAGTCACACCCTTAGTTTTTTTTTTTAGTTTGTTCATGGGATCTTATAAACAACACTTGAGTGTATACTAGATTGTATAACATATCCAACCCCCAATAAACAGAGTATAACTAATTGCATTTCCCTATCAAAAATATGTATCATATTTTGACTATAGAATCACTAAACTCTTTGCATGATACTTGATATCCCATGATTTTCATGTTTTTTTGGTAAAAATATTAAATTCATTACCAGTTTTAAATTTTTTACAGACAAACATAGATGACAAAGAAGCAGATCAAACATAATACAAACTAGCATAGACTCAGACCTAATATTACATGGCATATCTACAATCAAAACATCAGTACATAAAGGAAACATCATATACCTAACCAGTGGCGGAGCTAGGATAAAATTTTAGGAGGGTCAAATACATAATCTACATATATTACAGGGGTCAATTAACTTTTTTTTTTTTGAAACACAAGGGGTCAATTAACTAAATTTTACATCTTTTCTTAGTTTTCTTCAATGTTTTTAAAACCGGACCGGAAGTTGAACCAGAATTGTTTTGGATCACGGTTCAATATCGTTCGACCGGGTCAAACCTGATTGGTTTAATATATTTTTAGTATATAAATTTAAATGGAATGTTAGTAATTATGATATTAATTAAAATATATAAAAAATTTAAGCATAAAACATTATAAAAATAAACTAGTTTTTTGTTTATATGAATGGTTTATAGATTTTTGATAGATTTAGAGGTTTTTATCAATTTAATAGGTTTGAAATCCAATCTGGCTACGTGAGCGGTTCATGGTCGAATCCGGTGCAACCATCGGGTCGGTGCGGTTTTAAAAACACTGGTTTTCTGAAAGAAATATACATGTAAATTTTGTTTATTCAAAAATTCACATCACAACATGCCGCCTCCGCCACTGGACCTAACATTTGCTTGTCACATAAATCAAACCCATAGTTAAAACGAGAGATTGGACCCAGTAGAAATTAGCGTACCCGGTGACCAATTCTTAAAGACCGGGTTGTCAAAAACAGCTTGCTAAGTCCATCTTTTTCAACATGGCGAACCCGTTGACTTTCATGTTTTTACGAGAATGTCGATTTATAATTTCTTATGGTAATAAGCCAACCACTAGATTTTAACCCGTGCTTTAAAATTTACAAGTGCGGGTTAAAATTTAATCAAAATATATATTCAGTAAAATCAAAATTTATATATTTTTATATGTTTTTATTTTCCAATGTGTTTATATTTTATTACAACATATACAATATTTATAATTATGAAAATATGATTACTATATAGATTTTATGTGGATTTTTTTGTTTCCAAAGGATATAAACTTAAAACTTTGAATCAGAATTTTAATAATTATACAAATAATTTATAAAAATTAGTTTTTAACATGAGAATTATATTTTATTATCCTTGAATATATATTAAATACAGTAGATTTTAGTTGGAAAAGCTGAAAAATTAAATGTATACTAAAGACATGTGAGATTAATCACAGTAGAAGTCATGTCTTATTTTGAAGGGTGAAGATTAAAAAAGTTAGAAATGCATCACTATTTATAGGGCTAAGAGTACAAATAGGTTTTACTGTGTCAAATGTCAATTCCAAATATCTATCTATCTATATATATAAATCAGGGTTTTCTGTCACCTCCTGCTGCCACGTCAGCATGGAAGAGGGGCTTTTTTTTGACACCTGGCAAACCAAAAAAACCAACGAGACTAACTTTTCATCCTTCTCTCGATACGAAGACCGTTTCTTTTGTCCAGGCCCATTTGCTTATGTGTCTGAGCCAACATTAAACTCACCATAGATAACAGCGATCCTTTTTCATCCCGATAAAGCACCTCCAATTGATTTTCTGTAACGCATTCGATTCTCACTAATTTCTTGCATTAACATCTTTATCCCACTCCCCCCACTCTGTATCATTATTGGAGCGCAGTATAAGTTTGCATGGCTACAATGAACGATGAAGAAGGCCATATCTACAATATCTAATTACCAGTTCCTACAGTGGCGAATTCCTTTCTCTGGTTGCTGATTTAGACGCTGGGTCGCTGTTTCGGAGATCCATCTTCTGAGGTTTTGGGAGGCTCGGATTGGTCTCAAGATGTGGATGCTCTACTAGCTCTCTCATTCTTCAGCGGCAAAGACAAATCTCTAGGCTCTCTCTCGATATTTTTCCACCAGATTGGGTTTTTGTGTAACTTTTATTGTCTTTTTGTGTGTATGTACAAGAAATTTGAAGGTTTTTTGGATGGATTTGTGGAGTAGCTAAGAGAGGTAGATATATTTAATCAATCAAATCTGATCATTGATTGATACATCGTGAAAAGTTTAATGAGCTTAAACTATTGTTTTGCAAGGACTAACTGAGAATCATAGCGTTTGAAAGACTGCTTTTGTTTGGTCTTTTAAAGTCACACGGGTTTGTAATGGTATTTTTCCAGGTGATAAGATATTATGCATGCATTCCTTTCTCCTGATTTGATAACGGTGGAACAGATTACAAACATTAAGCTACCTACTGATGTTCCACCCTCTGATCAGCTCTGCTTTTGATCTGATCAAGCAAAGATGTCAAAGTCTGGTGGATGAATGGACCACCGTGGAGTCTCTTACACGTTTGGACCTGAAAAGGTCGCTGAGTTTCTAATACAAACGATATGGATCCCATCTGTAATGCTCAACAGGCCAGTCTACTACACAATGTTGATGTTTCTTTTTCACTAAACAAGTTGCGAAATTTGTAAATTGTAATATTATCTTTTTTTCTTCTTTTCTCACACAGGTTGTAGAGGATGGTTATGACTTTTTTCCTGATTGACAGCTTGCTATTATATTCTCTGCTCCTAACTACTGTGGTGGCTTTGACAATGCTGTTGCAATGATAAGTGTTGATGAAAGTTAAATGTACTCTTTCCAAATTCTTAAGCATGTGGGTCGGAGGCTCTGGTGCTTATGATGAAAATAAGTACTTCAAGTACCTTTTTATTTGGTCTTTTAGATTCGCAGGTTGCAATAGTATTTCATCTAAACTAGCGTACCAAGCCTATCACAACCTCATAGACAAGTTGCTGTATATCAGTCTCAAATTGCGGAGATTAAAAACCAGCTCTCACTATTTGCGGACACACAATATTCTTAAGATTCGATTGATTAAAAAAAGAAATTGGATTTGTTTGTTTTGCCATTTCTTTTCTCAAAACTTTATGTTCTAATGATCTTCTCTGACTCATATTAGACAGTAAAAAGTATACAAAGTTTTATTCTTCCATCAACCGAATTACTCAGGTATATACAACCTTTATTACTCTATGACTGTATCAAGCGCACATACACACACACAAGAATCTTCGGTCATGATATAAGAGTAACTAAATAGCACTTAAATCATTGACTGGTCTTTAAATGGTGGTTCCATTTGAAACTGTTGAACTGTGAAAGTGAGTGGAAACAAATGCTTTTCTGTTACTTTACTTCCTAAATTTAGGGTTAACCAGCCAGGAGCTTATAATATGCAATGTATAGTAATTTCTCAAGCCCTCTTCTCAATTTAAAGACCACTATTTTTCCTTGCTTTTCACAACAACCACCACCAAAAAATGTAGTCTTGTGCAGTTACTTTATCCCTGGTGTTGATAGAACACAAAGAAGCAATGTACGTTTCTTTTTGGTCTCTCTTCCAATTTTTTTTTTGTAAATGGTCTGGCTGCCATCGGCCTTTTCGATGGCCACCATCTCAGAAATATTAAATAATCATATCTCCCATCTCGGAAATAATAAAAATTTCTTTTTTATTGTAAAAAATTACATGTTCTGCCAATGGGTATATGCAAAATATACATCATATTTTTGCATATTAGACCATTCATCATGTTTTGTAAAAACTAAAGTTTCCCAAATTAAGAAGCAAAATATGCTTTATATTTTTCCATCGATTCTAATGCATTCCTCTTGATGATAATTTTAAGATAACTGAGATGTAGCTGTCCGTTGTCGATGTGTGATGTGTATCTTCTTTTAAATATAAAAATATATCTGATTATTACAGTCTTTCAAATATAACATATTTAATACAAAAGTAAAAATATTTTTAAGTAACTTTTTAATAACTTATCATGTATATATTTAGACTTTTATTTCTTTAGCAATCATCTTAACATCAATTATGCTGACAGGATAGTCAGATTAATATATATCTTCATGTCTTTGATAAAAAGATTGTTTTCTAAAATACCATGAATTATTTTTCAAAATTTATAAGGCAACATAAACTTCATGTTAACAACCAAATCATATATTTAAATTATGTATCAAAATAACTAAATAATAGTAGAAAACCGGCGCTACGCGCAAACCTCTAGTTAGTATATAAAATTTAGGTTAAAATTTATTAGAATCCATAAAATATATTAGCATACACGAAAACTTGGTTATTAAGCCAATATTTAACAACGGCAAGCTACTATATATGGTGCAAATATAAATAATTACTTAATTAGTATTAATAATATTATAAATATTGCTTTTAATTTAATTATTTGACAACAGCCGAGTAGAAAATTGTGGTAAATTTTTGGATAGAAAATTGCGGTATAATTATTGGTTCGTTTATACTTAATTATGATACTCCTATATAAATGCTGCAATATAACCGAACAGTTAAATTATTAAATACAATTAAATGCTGATAGTTTTAAGCAATAAGAATATATAGTTTTAGGTCAAAATAGTTAATATTTGTAGACATAAATATAAGAATGGCATGACATTGTAATTATGAGAGAAACATAAGAGAATAATTCTACTAGAGATTCTGTTTTAATAGTATACTAGATTTTGACCCGCGCTTTCAAAGCGCGGGTTTATTTTTGTTTTTTTTTTCAATTGACAAATATTTAGTAAATGTCACATTTTCATATATTTGTGTTTTATTTTATAAAAGACTTAAAAATTTTATCTTTATTTATCGTATTTCATTTTAAATGACTATTTATGTTAAAAAAATTAAACTTTATTTTTTT
>NC_027754.1:29879591-29886363 GCF_000695525.1 Brassica oleracea var. oleracea
AAAAAAAAGGTGAGAATTGAATCTGATTTTTTAATAGGCCCAAATGATTTGGGCTGGATCCAAAAATAATGACCCAATATAGATTTGTTATTAATATTACTTAATTGCCCTTAATGAAACATGCAATGTTAGTGAAGGAAACATGCCCCTAAGGTAATTATGACAATAGGATCCTGCTTTAATAGTATAGATAGATACTTTTTCAAGGAGACGTACAATCCCATGACTATCATGTTCTACTGACCATTCATGATCGATATAGACTTAATCTATATCATCAGCTTATGTCTACATTACTTTTCGGAACAATATTTAGGTATTTAATTTTGCACAAATGTAAGCAGTGACTGATGAAGGTGGATTTCACTCCGTTCCATATCCGGCCCGAAAACCTGATCTACCATCTTTTAGGATCGCAAGAAAACATTAGGTCCATGGAGGTCCAAGGTCTATAGCAAACTCAAGAGAAGGCCTACGCCAAACTGACATATTCAAACTATAAGTATGACGGAAATCAAAGCATGAAGACAACCATAAAGACACACGATCCTCAACGGAGATTACATTGTCGTTACGATCCACTTTTGAAGATATATAAAAGAAAGATCAATACAAGAAGTAGGCATACAAATTCTTCTAAGCAACTATATACTTTTAATACTTGCATATGTTCTTGGTCTTAGAGACCCGGCCCTTTGTACTCATACTTGTATAATATTCGTATTGTCAATCAAATATATCCTTTTTATATAAAATCATCAGTATACGTATTTTTACACATTTCTTCTTATACACACAAATACACAATATACAAAACTAAGAACCCGTTTTTATTTAAGAGACATCAATAGACTCAAGAAAACATATTCTTCCACTTGACATCATCTAATTAGTTTAACTGTCTAATTTAAATAAAAAGTTAAATCACTTAATAAGAATAAATTAAAAGCTTAAAACAATGATATCAAGGACATTGTTCATTTGTAATCCTCTTTTGTTTCCCTCCTATAACAGGAATAAGCGGATCGTGTAACCCTACCGTGGCACTATTTGTGACAAAATAGCTTTAGAAGAACTTTAACAGTGTTGTAAGAAAGTAATTTTGTTGTGTGTTACCAAATTACAGCACAACACGACATATATTCAGTGTCCATACTAGTGGTAGTGTCTATATTAAGAGAGTTGTGATCAAGGGAAACTTCTAACTAGTAGGAATAAAGATAGACAACGTAACTACATGTGATACACTCAACTGCTTATGCCAGCTGATACACAACTCATAGATCGTCTCTGAAACCTTGTCCAATCCTTATTAGAGGCCCATCGAAGTCCACAAAAAGTTTTTAAAAGGTACACAGCCATTTTGGTCTTACGTCCCAGATCGGAAGACGGGGCGTAATTAGCAGTAGTAGTTGTGTTATATATAGAGGCTCTCTCTTCCTCGTAAAAGTCACGTAGCTATGTGGTGAACACAAAGCGAACTACTCTTTCGCCTTTTACTAAAGAATACCGTGTGTTCTCCATCTCTAACCGGCATAAGAGCATGATTAATACATGTCTCTTAGAGCATGTCCATCAAGGGTTCGTACCCAAAATCCTCACGGAATCCAAAAAAAAAATATTATTATGATATTTGTAGGCTCCAGTGTTTCGATGATACTGTCTCTCATGAGCTCGCTGGTATGATACGGGTTCAACACTATTCGCGGACCCCACTAACACGTAGCGGCCCGCGATTGGTTCTTTTTAAAATAAAAAATAAAAAAAATATCAAGAAAAAAATAAAAATTAATAGAAAAAGGCTAATGGGGATGCTCTTAGAATATAATTCTTATCGTAATACTCTCTCTCTTTCAAAATAGTTGATGTTTTGGTTCAATACACAAGAACTAAGAAATACACTTTTACCTAAAAAATAGCATTTAAAATATAAACTAAAACAAATTCAACCAATCATGAAAAAACTATAAAACATCATTGGTTACACAATTTTCAATAAAGGTGAAACTAATATAAAATATCAAAACATCAAATATTTTGAAACATTTAAAACTCTCCAAAACATCATCTATTTTGAAACGGAGGGAGTATAAGATACGGTCTCTTAGCTTTTAACAAAAAAACCTAAAAGGCGTCTCTTAAATAAGAAATATAGGAGACATCTCTTAATTTTTTTAGTTAAAAGCTAAGAGACCGTATCTTATATTATAGTAATAACCTCAATCTAAGAGATTTGCATTAATCATGCTCTAACCCAAATTTTGGAGGGTCTTGCTTTCGAGTGGACCCAACATTTTTTAGTTAAAAGTTTTTTTTTGTAACTAAAAAAGTTTTGTTAGGCTACAAGTCCTACGGGCTTTAGGCCTAAGAGCATGATTAACCGGAGTTTTTAATTTGAGGTTCTTAACTTATGATTTGACTTTTTTTTTTTACATTTTTCGGCTAAGAACCGACTCTTAGAGCATCTTTATCCCAAATACTCATTTAGGAGCTCTATTTTTAATAATTTTTAGTTGGAAAAGTGAGTTTAAGAGACTTAGTTAAGAGATGAGTATATTTGTGTGGTCCATTGCAAGTTTCTTATTTTGGTGTTCTTAAAAAAAATGTTGAAATCTTTTGAATCATCTTTCCCCACCACGATCAAAACTATTCAAGGAAGAAGAAAAAACAACCAAATGATTCTATACCAAATCATGGTCTAGTTCTAGTTCCAACAAAGTATTAAAAACTTATCAAAAACAGAGCAAAAGATTCTATGAGTTGCAACAAGAACCTGATGTTTCATGCTTAAGATAACCTTTAACTCTATCATTTTCTATTGCACCATGATCTTCAGGATGCTCCTTCTTGATTCTTCTCACTTCCTGTACTCATCAAGACGGACAAAACCCATCAGTTTCTCAATCCACATACTTAACAACAACACTTGATTTCTCTGTGTTTCTACCTCTTCAATACGTGTGCTACCTGTCTAGCTTCAGTCATCAAAGCAATAAAGTTCTGTTCTTCGAACTCGAGATCATTTGAAATGCTAACCCTAGTAACACCTTCAAGAATCTCTTCAGATTTGAGAAGCCCTGCACCTACTGCAGCAACCCAACAGCAAAGAAGCACATACAAAGGTTCTCCTGCCTACCAAACAAACCAACAAGCCACTTAAAAAGCTAATCACACATTAACACCCAACAAAAAGGCTATAACTTTATGTAACACAACTCAACCATACCTGGAAAAATCACAGGGAGTACAATATCCCGACATAATCATACAAAGCAACAAGCCACTTAAAAAGCTGATCACACACATTAACACCCAACAAAAAAGGTAATAACTTCATGTAACACAACAATTCAACCATACAATATCTGAAATAAAAAATCAACAAAAATGCTAAAAACATTTGTAAAATCACAGGGAATACAATATTCCGACATATCCATATGTAATAACTGTAACCAACTATATAATCAAACTCTAGTTACCTTGCCTCTTCGCTGTTGAAACTGTAGAAAGCTCTAGAATCACTAGGTGCGCAATTATTCCCAACTCGTTTCCTAAACTCGGCGAAGTCGACGAGATCTCTTCCGACGCCGCTTTCATCGCTGAGTATCCTGGCGAGGAGTCCGATGACGGGGAGAGAACCGACGACTGTGTTGGCGAAGCTGGAGATGGAGTTTGGTTTCTCTATGTAAGCTCGGATCGTCAACAAGGCGATTCCTCCTCCTCCGTCTCCGTGCTTGATGAGGCGAGAGGAAGCAGGCGACGTGGCGGGAATGCGGAGACGGAGATGGAAGAATGAAGGCAAGATTTGGTGGGAAGAAGTGGAGATGTGGGTGACAATAACCATGGCTGTGGAAAAAAGAAGCTCTTTTAAGGGAGAGATTGATCGGACGCTAGAGAAACAAGAGAGATGAGAACCTCTGAGATTTCAGAGATTGGGGCGAGTGAGAATGGAGATTGAGACAGCACACAGACGCGTTGCCTCGACGAGGAAGAAGAAGTGAAGAGAGAGTTACATAAGAAACGACTCTTCCTTCCCGTAACTAACGTATTCTAACAGTCGCAACTATTTACTATTGCACACTTTTTGGTACGAACAGTCGCAATTATTCTCTGTTTAAAGGATAAGAAAAAACAAGTCATTATAAATAGAGGAAGGATATTTAGAAACTGTCAACCGCCGATAACATGAGGACCGAGGAGAAAGAAAAGTGGAGATCAGAATCAGTGTACAAACTGCTAATGATTGTACTTCCATATCTACATTCACTGTACGAGTTCATTTCTGTGTCCCGCGTATCCCCGGCGCTCAGAAAAGCGGTTCGAGACCAAACCATGTTATGGACCAAGGTGGTTGTTGAACCACCGTTGAGTCCTCGTCTAACCGACGTCATTCTATGGGAGTTCACTTCAAAATCGGCGGGAAAGTTGAACACTTTGATTCTCCGTAAATGTCGTAGAGTCACCAACATAGGGCTTCGCCGTGTGGTTGACGCAAACCCTATGATCAAAAAGTTAACTTGATCATCACGAAACTCCACCGGTCCTAGTGAAAACTTTTAAGTAAGGGTTTGTTCGGGAGGAATGATTTGTGTTCCTATCTTTCTCAGTTAATTGTGACGGGATGCACGGAGTTAGTTCCAGAAGGAATCATTGCATGTGTTGAAACCTTGACGAAGAACAATCATAAGTTGGAGACACTTCACATCAATGGCGCAATCGACCTCTCAGCACTTTCGACTTACCTTCCTCAAGAGGGAGCAATCGACCTCGAGGTGTGTCCAAAATGCGACCAAGTCAGGATAATTCCGCCTTGCTCAAGAGAAACTTGTGCAAGTGAAATGAAGATTTTTGGCTTCAAGAAAAAATAAGAAGATTTTTTTGGTTATACAGTTTCAAACCTAGAGTTGATTTACGAGATTATTTGAAAACTGTAATACTAATTAACATCAATGTTGCTTCTTGGTTGAAGAAACGTGAGGGAAGGAAAGCACAAGAGTGCAGGGGATGCTGGTATTGCGTCCCTAGATGCATGGAGTGTGCAGTGTGTCTCGGCCCAGACACTGAGGTTGAAGAAGCAGCGTGTGGGGGAGACGTTGTGTGTCTTGCTTGTTGCCAAGCGCTTCCAAAGTGCAGGTTCTGCAACAAACCCTACTGCACAAGTCACAGCAGCCTGCGACAAGGTAACACAACGACGGACGCGGCTATGTTTGCATGCCAAGCTTGTGACTACAGGACAGGAGCAAGCGCAAGCGATCCTATCGTTTTAGACTAAAGCCAAACTTGTTACCAAAGCCAGTAAGAAGATTTGGACTTTCATATCTAAAAACATTTGTTGTTCTCTGCTCTTTGTTTATGTTCTTTATGAAAACCTTGGATTATGTAAAATCCAAAAATATTCATTGTGTAATAAATTAAAATTAAAAAAGTTTTCAATATAGTAAACAATTACAGACCAAATGTTAATGCAATTGAATGAATATTAAAACTTGTTAAAATGTTAATACAATATAGTAAACTCGTTTTCACTCAACCGTTGCAAGTAACAGGTTAAAATGAAGAAGGACAAATGGAGAGATGTTTATGTTTCAGAATTACTACAACATTATTAATGAAATAACAGTAGCAGCAAGAGAAAAAAGGTTGAGGGAGAAAATATTGTGTGAAACAGAGTTTGCCAAATTAAGTGCCGTTTCCAAGTGTCTGATCGCTTTTAAGCTTTTAGCAGTGCTAAACATAGAGAAATTCAACACAAAAAGAGAAAATTTTGTTTCATTCGAATATTTTTTTTTTTAGGCTTTATGGGCAATATTGTATATAACTTAGGTGATCAAACATAGGACGGAAGTTTTAATAACTAGGAAAAATGACTTCTTAACGTCTTATTGTTTTTTCTACTGACAATGCATAAACATAATTTATCATATTATTATCAATTAATATGGATGTGTAACCTTGCCGCCATATATATGTTTGCAGTAATTTGAAAGATTGGATGGTTCAGTTCCGCATAAATAGACGGTACCGTACCATTATAACATTCTATGACGATGTTATAATTTTCATATGTAGTCGAAAAGAAGAAACTAAAAAACTGTGTAGAAATTTGGATGGTTAATGGTGTGTACTAACTGCTGCGTGACCGAATGATTATCTAACGTAATACTTTTCGTACGACAGATGAAAACACCATCCAAAATAAAAGAACGTTAGCCGAATGTTCATGGAATCTCCGTATTTGGGTCGGCTTCATTCGAATTTTCTTTGTATTTTCATTAGTCGATTGTGAACATCTTTAAATTACAATAAGAAATCTAACTTTCCTAAAGACTAGTTCTATACAAAATCTCAGTAATAATTGAAAATTTCATTTTATTTGCTTCCTTTCCCTGAAATCCTTATATTTACGTTGACGTATTCGTTTCCTTTTTGGCTAATTTTATGTTAACTACATATACGTTTTCTTTTCTCTTCAAATATACGTGACATTTTTATACAGGCATATCTAAGAAAAGATGTTTGTTGTGAATGAGGAGGGAAACTTGTGTGTATTATTAGGTCGACTAAGTGGTCTTTATATACATATGGTAATGACGATCTAAGTACTGGATCGACATGAGATCGTACTTATTCTTAACTAGATAATGACTAGCAATACGTAAGATAAACACCAACTATAATGTAGATAAACACAAGAGTAGATAGGCGCCAGTATGATCATGTGGATGGGTTTGGCCCGTCTTGCTACACGGGCTGATAAATGGATCGATCA
>NC_027754.1:29888658-29909942 GCF_000695525.1 Brassica oleracea var. oleracea
CATAGCCTTCAATTAAGCTAGCCGTGCCAGCTATAGTGGTGATGTTAGCTACCTTATGTGTGAGATGTATGAAAAATCGTTTGTCTCTCAAAATGGTGTGGCTGGTGCCACTGTCCACCACGATTGTATCCATTCCACTTTTCATTCTTTTGTGATGAGTTGAACGGTTTGTGAGGAGAGAGAACTGCTGCTGGTTGCTGACAGAGAGAAAAGGAGGCGACTGAAAGAGCTTTAGGAGTCGCCGGAAAATAGCAAGAGATCGTTTGGTTTCTGATTTATGGGTGGTGGATTTTTTGGAAGGGTTTAGAGACAAGGTCGTGTTGATAACGGAACTTGTGTGTATTATTAGGGTCTTTATATACATATGGTAATGACGGTCTAAGTACTGGATCGACATGAGATCGTACTTATCTTTAACTAGATAATGACTAGCAATACGTAAGATAAACACCAACTATAATGTAGATAAACACAAGAATAGATAGGCGCCAGTATGATCCTGCAGATGGGTTTGGCATGTCTTGCTACATGGGCTGATAAATGGGTCGATCACTAAATGGTTTATAACAATGTTAAATATTGTTCTTCTTATCTTCACTCTTTATTAGAGCTTCTTTCTATGTCTCGGGTTTCTCTGGTGCTCAAAAACGCAGTTAGAGAGATGAAACCTTGTTATGGACAAATGTCGTCGTTGTACCACCGTTGAGTTCTCTTCTAACCTTTCACTCCCATAGAATATCATTGGTTATCACAATCAGTGCACGAGATTCTAATGATTTTACTTCCCTACCTTCATTCATTGTTTGAATTTATCTCCTTGTCCGGTGTTTCTCCTGTGCTAAGAAACTCCATTAGAGACCAAACCGTTTTATGGACCATGGTGGTTGTTGAACCACCATTGAGTTCCTGTCTAACCGACGATAATCTATGGGAGTTCACTTTGAAATCCGCAGGAAAGTTGAACACTTTGATTCGCCGTGTGGTTGACGCAAACCCTTTGATCAAAAAGGTAACTTGATCATCACGAAACTCGACTGGTCATAATGAAACCTTTTAAGGTAGGGTTTGTTCTTGAGGAATGATTTTTCTTTCTTTCTTTCTCAGTTAATTGTGCCGGGATGCACGGGGTTAGTTCCAGAAGGAATCATTGCATGTGGTGAAAGTTTGGCGAAGAACAATCATAAGTTTGAGACACTTCACATCAATGGCGTCCCTGGCTTCACTAAAGACCATCTCTCAGCACTTTTGACTTACCTTCCTCAAGAGGGAGCAATCGACCTCGAGGTGTGTCCCAAATGCGACCAAGTGAGGATGATTCCGCCTTGCTCAAGAGAATCATGTGTAAGTGGAATGAAGGTTTTGTCACAAACATAGAAATGGTTTTGAGACTAATACTAACATCAATGTTGTTTCGTTGTTGAAGAAACGTGAGGGAAGGAACGAACGGGAGTGCAGGGAATGCTGGTATTGCGTCCCTAGATGCATGGAATGTGCAGTCTGTCTCGGACCAGACACTGATCAGATTGAAGAAGCAGCGTGTGGGGGCAGACGTTGTGTGTCTTCCTTGTTGCCAAGCGCTTCCAAAGTGCAGGTTCTGCAACAAACCATATTGCACAGGTCACAGCAGCCTGAGGCAAGATAACACAACGACTGATGCAACTATGTTTGTATGCCAAGCTTGTCACTACAGGACAAGAACAAGCGAAAAAGAACCTCTCAACTATCAATTTTAAAACCACTTGTCGTTTTAAACCAAAGCCATGCTTACGACCAAGCCAATAAGAAGATTTGGACATTCATATCTAAAAACATTTGTTGTTCTCTGCATCTTTTTTTTATGTTCTTAAATGAAAACCTTGGATTATGTAAAAACCAAAGATACTTATTGTGTAATAAATAAAAAGAAAAAAGTGTTCAACATAGAAAACAGTTACAAACAACAATGACTATAAAATTGATTGAATATAATACTTTTAGTGAACTTTTCTTGAAGGAAAAAAACAACAAAACGGGGTAGATGTTAAAACAAATACACCGAATTCTTTTTTCACTTAACAAGTTAAAATGAAGAAACAAAAATGGAGAGATGTTATTTTTTTTCAGAATTGCTACAACATCATTAATAAAATAATCAGTAGCAGCAAGATGAATGTTAACTGAAAGAAGCGTGATGGAGAGGGTACTGAGTGAAACAGCCAGATGTTGTGGAGTTTGCTGAATGAAGAAGTTCTTGTATCCAAGTGTGATTGTTTTATCACTGTTTTTTTAATAGCTACTTCATAATATTTAACTTAGTAAGTTTACATGATCAAATTCAATAATCATAATGTAACAAGTGAGTCAACACAAAAGCGGAAAATTTGTTCCTTTCGAATAATAAATATTTAGGCTTTTATAGGCAACATTTTATATATAACTTAGACGATCAACTAGATAGGACGGAACTTGATAAATGAATAAGAAAAATGATTTCTTAACGTCTATTGTTATTCTACTGAAAATACATAATTTATCATCAATTAGTATGTGGATATGTAACCTTGACACCATATATATGTTTGCAGAAATTTGAAAGATTGGATGGTTCAGTTCCACATAAATAGACGGTACCATTATAACATTCTATGAAGATATTAAAAAAATTCTTATAGAGTCGACAACAAGACGAAAAATTCGATGCCAGAAACAGAAACTAAAACACTTTGTAGGAATTTGGATGGGGAATGGTGTTTACTAAATGTTGCGTGACCGAATGTTTATCTAACGTAATACTTTTGGTACGGCAGATGAAAACACCATCCAACGATCGCAAAATAAAGAACGGTAGCCGAATCTCCATGGAATATCCGTATTTGGGTCGGTTTCATTCGAATTATTGTATTTTCATTAGTCGATTGTGAACATCTTTAAATTACAATAAGAAATCTAACTTTCCTAAAGAACAGTTCTATACAAAATCTCAGTAATAATTGCAAATTTCATTTTATTACTTCACATTAAGTTCCTTTCCCTGAAATCCTCATATTTAAGTTGACGTATTTGTTTCCATTTTGGCTAATTATATGATAACTACATATATGTTTTCTTCTCTTCAAATATACGTGACATTTTATACAGACATATCTAAAAAAAGATGTTCAATATTGTTCTTCTTATCTTCACTCTTTATTAGAGCTTCTTTCTATGTCCCGTCCCGAGTTTATCTGGTGCTCAAAAACGCAGTTAGAGAGACGAAACCTTGTTATGGATAAAGGTCGTCATTGTACCACCTTTGAGTTCTCTTATAACCTTTCACTCCCGTAGAATATCATTGGTTATTTGGTTAACCCAGACCTCAATGGTCGTAAGGCTTGACCACAGGCGAAAACGCGGGCATAGAGAGAAGCTCGAACATTGAATGAAGATAGGGAAGAACAATCATTAGCATCTTATGAACTGATTGTGATCGCCCGCAGTGTTCTTATTCTTGTTATTTCTCCTCTGTCTTCATATTATCAGCGGTTGACTGTGTTTCTAAAATATAAAATATCATTCCTCTATATTTATAATTTATATTTTCATTGACTTTGATTAATTCGAATATTAATCTGTCTGCATAGAGAATCAGAACAACACAAACCATTTCCAGAAAGATAGCAAAAAGTAGTCTCTTTCCAAAGTGTAGTATAAAAATGTTTAGAGATTCAACACACTTGGATCAGTGGTGATGACTGTTCTGTTGAAATCACAGCTTTCCCCATCCTCTGGTAATAAGCATTGAAGGCGTAGTAGAATGCGCAACAACATCATAACACGCTTCACTATGCATCAACGCCGAAAAATCACCTCTCTGGACCGGAAGCTCAATCAAGAGCCAGCCCTGAAGCACCTTCTTATCAACTTTTTCCTTGGCAATACAAACGCAGTGTGTAAACCTGAGTCCCGTTTGTATTTTACAGTTAATCATTTAGATTTTTTTTGTTGCTTGTGACAGTCTTCTTGTTGCTCATTTTTTCTACTTTTATATTATTTTTATCTTGCCATTTCAATTCTTGATAAGGTTCATATCTCTGGATTTAGACTTGAACAACATCGTCAGAAATTTAATTAGATCAAACAAATAAAATATAAAAGTATTAGATATTGTTTAAATTTCTTAAAGCCAAAAGTTTTACGTCAGAATATTTTCGTTAATTTGTACTAATCTCCAATATGTATCTTAGACCATCTATAAATACAGTAATCATTTTATTTTTTTATTCTATTATAAAGTAAAAAATAGAATAATATATTAAGAAGAAAAAAATTTGGATAGCTCTTTTTAATTTATTTTCGCAAAAATAGCTATTAAAGAAAAAAATAACCAAAATAAGTTTTATTAAAATGTAAATATACACTTATAGCTCTAGGGTTAACTAATATAAACTTAGGGTTTATAGCTGAAAAGCGAAGTTTTGGGGATATGATTTCAAATTTTAAAAATAAAAATGAAAATTTTCAAAATAAAAAGAAATTATTTTGGTCTTTTTTTTTGGAAGCTATTTTTTTGACAAAAACTTAAAAAAAAAGAAGATTATTTGAAAGAATTACTCTAACATTGAAGTTTTTATTCTAAACTTTATTTTATAATGAAAAATAGATTGATATTGAAGATGTTCTTAGCTGCAGCAAAAGTAGTAAACTGTGTCGGAATGTTTAGTTCTTGTTTTTTTTTTGTGCTAAAATTTGGTGGTTCTTGGTTGTTGCTACTTGTTACTTAAGTAACCATGCAAATTCCAGATTTTTGTTTTCTCAGCCATAGTAGAACTTGCACAAGTTTTCTAAAATGGACCTTCAGAGATGTAGTTACTAACGTCATGTATTTTTCTAGTAAAATGAGAAAGTTTTTTTAGATACGATGAATCTTCAAATTTGATTCTAAGTATTGTGCAAATTACACAATTTTTTCCCATAAAACCCCTATAATATGTTCGAATCACAAACACAGAATAATCAACCCACACCATAAAAATAGAAAAAACATAAAACCGTTTTGATGCCAAGTCTTCTGTGGAACTCGAAATGATCATGTGAGTGGCTCACTGATCTCCAGGAGTTCATTGCATAGACCGGTGTAGACGAGAGAGGCAGTCTCAATGGGTCTAAACTTGATTAGCGCCGAAGGAACAAGCTCTTCATCCTCCAAGGTTCTTGGCTTCTGTCCCGGGGCTGGAGTATGCGGAATCACACGCCGTTTAACCAGGACAGGATCCAAAAGCTCGAACTGCAAACTTGGCTCTTTCAAAGCAGAACTCACAAACTGAAAAAAAAAACAGAAAGTTTCAAAACTTTTGTCTTAATTTGAGAAAAAAAAAAGGTTAGTATTAACCACCTCATAGAGAGCAAAGGTTGGTTCCCAAGGAGCAAACACACCTTGAAGCACAACTCCATCAGGAAACTGAACTCTTATCATACTCCTTTTGTACCTCTTTCTAGCTGCTTTCGCTTGCTTCTCCTTGTACGATCTTGGGATCAAAAGTTGTGACTCCGCAATCTTTTTCCTCCTCAGATCCGCTTCTCTTTTGATCTCATCCGCAGAGAGGCTATAGAACGAATCAGGCACCTCTATTTTCGACGCTACGTTCTCAGCAACCGAGAAGAAGACACGAATCTAATCCAACAAAAGAAGAAGATAGTGACAAAACTAAAATAGCCTTGTGTCATAAAAAAAGCAAACAAACTTTTTACCTCTCTATCAATCTTCTTTGGAGCAGCAGCAACTGGCTCCACCGGAAGAACCTCATCCTTTCTAGACATTTCAATCTTTCTTTTTTCCAACATTCCGACAACTTCGTTAATCAGCTGAGTTTGGTCTCCTCCAGGAACATCCATAACCGCCCAAATCTCGTCATTTTCCTCTTTCAACTCGAACCCAACGAGCTCAAGAAGCTCAACGCCTCCCGCAACGTCACCAATAGCTTCCTTAATCTTAGCATTGCTCATCCTAATCTTCCTAAACTTGCCGTTCTCAGGCTCCTTCACTATGTTCTTAAGCAACCTAAGCAAAACATCAACCGAACTCTCACTTGGTTTCCCGGAGAGATACACAACCACGAGCTTCTCCACTTCGGATTTGTCCTTCTCCTCGGATGAAGCTTCGTCTCCATTGGTGGTTGTGTCTTCTCCAAGACAGCTCTCCACGTGGACGGAGACTTCTTCCTCTGTTTTGAAAGGGTTGCCGCAGATCGGACACTCGAACATGTTCAGAGAGTATCCGTTTTGAGATCTGTTGGAAGACGTGATGAACGCTCCGAAAGGGTCGAACCCGTCTTGTGGAGGAGCACGAACCGGATCAGGATCCGGTTTTTTCTGTGACCCGGAAGATACGGGTTTCTCTGGCAACGCGGCTGATGGAGAAGGAGAAGGAGAAGGTTTGGCGGGTCTAGGAGTCTGATTCGGATTCGGCTTCGGCTTCGAAGATTGGGGAGGGTTAAACCGGTTTTGAATCGGGTTAACGGGTGCAGAGGAGGAAGATCCGAGAACTCTACCAGAGCCTTTGAATTTGCCGGAGGAGGAAGAGAGATTGACTTTCTTCATGAATCCTTTTAGCTTATCTTTAACGTCATCCATCTTCTTCTTTCTTTCTTCTTGAAATTTATCTGAAAAGGCTTATAAAAAGACAGAACATATGAAGAAAGAGATCAGAGAATGGTTTTGTTCTGTTCTGTCTTTCCCTCTTTTCGTAAGCCGAAAGTTAATGTTGACCTTAGCTGCGAGATAACTCCAATTGATGGGCTGGTTTGGGCCGACTGTTGTGTTTATATCCTTTTCAGACCACTTCTTTTTATCCCATAAAAATGAGAGAATTTTAAGCCAGAATATATATGCTCATCATATAGTATTGGATATTGCCCCCACATTGGCTTCGGTAAGGCAATTCATAGTTGGTATGGTAACTTGGTGTGGTACGTTTGTGATGTGAGTTTCAACTAGGACATCGTGAAATTATATTCATTTGCGGATTAGTTAGCCCAGAAAGCACTTTTCTGTAACTCTCAGTAGTGATTCATAATTGTCCAAGTTTTTTTTTAATGAATTCTTTTGTAAATAACGATTTCTAGCTGTCCAAAAAGAAAAATAAATAAGTGTTAATTCGCCAACTAACCAATTTTGGGATCAATATTAAGAATATAGCTATCCATTTGACATAATTAAATGGATAATATTTTTTTTCCTTTTCTTTCTGGTTTTAACTTTTTGTTTTGCAGGTACACGATAAAGAAAATAATTGATGATTTTAAAATTGAAAAGAAGAAAATGAGAGGAGATTACGAGACCTGGTTGATAATAGTGATCGAAGAAAAATGGTGACGGTTATGAAACAATCGGTGATAATAACGGTTTTGATGTTACAATGGTGACAGTTATCGCGGCGATGGTGATTATCACATCGGCGGTGGTGGTGAGTACGGTAGGGGCAGCTACGGATCGTGACGGTGATGATTATCGTAGTATCATAGCAATGGAGGTGAGTACGGTGGTGATGGTGAAACAACGATAGTTTGAAATATGTAAAAGAGACAATGAAATAGGTGGTGGTCGTGGTGGTAATGACAATGGTGGTGGTGGTTAAAAAGAAATTGACAGTCGTGGATATGTAGGAAACAATGATCTTTTATCACATAGATTAGAAATAGTATAGAACAAACTAGGTGGTATAGCAAGTATTAGTAAAATTAGTAAATAGAATGGTATATTCGAAAATGAATTGTGTTCCCTCCTCTACATCTATGGATGATTTCTACACCCAAACTCAAACACTAATCACTAAACCCTAAAATAAAATATAAACCTTAATCCAAATATCAAAACATGCACGTTGTACATAATATGAAGCATTATTAAAATAGAATAGTAACAAGGAAATATCATAGTACATATTGTTCAAATAGCATAGTACAACCTAGAATTTACAGTACATTCGAGTGGTGGTGGTTATGGTGGAAGAGATGATGACTGATATCAAATAGATGGAGTTGTTTTGAAAGATGTGATGACAAAATTATGAAAGCGAAGATTACAGATTTTAATAATTTAAAAAATGATGACAATAGCGGTGGCCGAGTGACAGAATAACAGAGTTGATAGAGGCGGTGGTGATTACGGAGGAAGAGATAATGGTTGATAGGATTGTGGTCTAGAAAAATATATAATATTGAACAAAGATTATGGATTTGTGATGATTGTAGTACAAGTGGAAACAATAAAAGAGACAGTGGTGATTAAGAAAGAAACGACGGTGGTGGCGATTGGTAATAAAGAAGAAAGTGTTTGAGATTTTAGTGACCGGATACTAAGGACAATATAGTATATAATATAGTAATAATGGTGACTCTTTTTTTAGTTAGATTCTTAAATATGCTTTATTTCTTAGCTATCTAGCCTAATTTCTCAATAAATAACGGTTGTTGTGACCATAGAAATCAATAAAAAGTATGTTCAGCAAAAAGTATTAATAACAATCATAGCTCGAGAATATGCAGTTTTCATAAGTTTCAAAAAAATATATGCAGTTTTCATTAGGTCTGGGCATAAATACTCGTTACTTGACTTATACTCGCTACTCGCTCCGTTTCCGTCTTGATTTTCAAGTATTCGTCATTGTTAAGTCGAGTATCAAATAGTATAACTTAGATACTTGCAAGTATAAAAAAATCATTACTCGGCTTGTATTATTCGTTACTTTCATATAGAAAACATTTTTGTTATTACGAAAAAGCAAAAAATACTCTTATATAGAAATATTCTTGTTTTTGATCATTTGTTAGAGTGTGCACAAATATTTGAATTAGAATATTTCCCGTAATTTTTCCTTGCAGAATAAACAAAATAAACTTTCATGTCTATTATTTCTATTAAGAGTATTATTGACTATGTAATTCTTAAATATTCGTAAATATTTGCAAATAACTCAAAAGTACTCTCAAGTAACAAGTAATATAGTAAGTGATATCTCTTGATTTTAATAAGTTTTAGATTCATATTTATGCTTATTATGATCATTTAAGGTTGCATTTTAGATCTTTATGTTGCATTTGCATACTCATTTGCATATCATAGGGGTTGGAATGCACATTTGGAAGTTTGGAACGAAAATCAAGAATTAAATTGCACATTTTGGAGTTTTGGGTCCAATTTGATGTTAACAAGAGGGCATGGACCAAAGCTGCAAATTCAGAACTCTCGGTTGGGTTACATTGCACAATCGAAAGTACATGGTTGATTTGAGAGGGTGTGTCTGCAAATTCTGAAGTCAAGGGTCGCATTGAAAATAACAAGAATTTCAGGGACCTGTTTTTCAAAATACTGGGAAATCACCATTGGAGCTCACGAGCTTCACGGAGCTGTAGATCCTGACGATTCCGACGGCAGCGAGGCTTGACGCGACGACGACGAGACTCACTGTACGACCGAGACGCGGAGGAGCTGAGCAGCGGTGCTGCTGGCCGGAGCACGAGCTCAACCACCACCACGACTGAAGCTTGAGACGAAGAAGACGACTTGGTTGTGTCACGGTTCACATCGAGAAACCACGAAGGAGATTGACGAAGATGGAGAGTGGAGGAGCCACAGTGGCTGTGATTGGAGTCAGCCCGTGTCGACTTGGAGCGAGCTGAACCGGAAGTCGCAGAGGAGGAGGTGAGCACAACGAGCTTGAGAGCGAGATCATGGAGCCGGTTGCGGCAGTCGCTGTATCTTAGACGAGCTCTAGAGCGGGTGTATGGAGCGACGAAGCCTAACCGTTCGTTCCAGCTTTGAATCATCACAAGTGCTGGAGCGGGCAACACACAACGGGTTGTGAAGTCGCCGTACCATGAGCGTGAGCTGGAGCGGGCTTCTGCTGCGACATCACCGACCCGCGCGCATCTTCCAACAGACATCATCTTCGGAGCTAAGTAGTGGAGCGGTCACGGGCAGCGGGGTGAAGTGGTCGATGTGCCTCACACGATCCATGGAGCGGGTGTTTGGAGCGGGATGAGGAAGCCGATCCCACACTTTGATTGGTCGAGTTTTATTTATTTTATGGGCCTTTTTGAGATTTGTTTATAGGCCCACTCGTTTTTAAGTTCTATATATATATTTTAGACCTAAAAATTAGGTGATCTTGTTTTCTATCTAATCAAAAGCCACTTTTGGATGAAATGTCTAATCTTGATCATAATTTCTTATCTTTGCTTGATTACTTTGACTATTAATCATGTTTAGATTTGGATCAACTAATGATCTAGTGTCTACCATGATTATGAGTGAGTAGTCATCTTTGGATTCATGGGTTAGGATGATTTAGGAGATTAAATGATGATCTAGAATGTTTAGAGTAGATTAATGTGTTTCCTTGCTTGATTGAGTGATCTTAATGCTAAGCTTGAGTTGACCATTCTGGTTTAGAACTCTAGACATTTCATTGCCCGGAAAGTGTTCGATGAAATGTCTGAGCCAACTCATCAAGCTCTTAGCTTACCCTACCAAAGGGATTTGATGTTAGGGGAGTTAGGAAAGTGGAATGATCTATCCTTAATGATTGCTTGATTGACACAAACCAAAGGAATTTGATGTTTGATCATGAGAGTAAATGAGCTTTTATCTTGGAAGAGAACTTGCTTAGAATTGATATCTAGACTTAGGGGAATGTGTTGATTGAAACCTTGACATTTTTGATTTAATCTTAGCCATCTGAAATCAAAATCCTATGCCCATAATTCCTCATTTTTCCAATTGATTGAAAGTTGTTGTTTAGTTGCTTTAGAAACCTGTTAGTTTAATCAAACCACTTCATTGAACTGAATGCACTTAGATTAAGTTTAAACTTGCATTCTCTTTGCATAAAAAACTTAGAAATGGATTGACATCTTAAATACTACATAATTTGAATTAGGACCCTTGAAAAATTCATTTCAGTATGACAAGTAATTTGTAAGTAACTCATTTTTGAGCCTCCAAATAACAAGTACTAATTTTTAGCAAGTCTAAATATAAGTCTAAATTTCTATTACTCGTACAAGACAAGTCAACTATCAAATATACCGAAAGTGGAAAATACCTATTTGTGTCATGTCCTAGTTTTCATGCATTGCTAAAGAGCAACCGCTAGAGAGTGTTTCTACACACCCAATGTTTATCGATCAAGTACCAATTCAAATGAGACAAAACTGGTGTTTAAAAATGTACTCTCTCTGTTTTGCTTTAAATGGTGACTTAGAAATTTTTTGTTTCAAGTGATGTTTTTAAGTTTTTGTATAAAAAATAAATGTAATTTGATATCTAAGCTTATTTGTATTTTGCAATATGATTTTTTATTGGTTGAATTAGTTATAATTATTATTGTTTTTAGGCAAAATAGAAAACTTGATACTAAAAGTTTGTAATTCCTTTTTTGGTGTGAAAAACTTTTAAAAATCAGTTATTATGAAAAAAAATGCAACATTGACTTCAACCTGGGTTAATTATCGATCATAACTATGCGGGGTGCGTGGACAATATACGTAGTCACAAGAATACTGATTATACATGTCCCATGGGTTTTCTAGAATACATAAATTTGGCTTGAGGCGGGAACTTTGAGTTATAAAAGATAAAAAGAGTAAGTGAAGGCATTAGAGCTATTAAAAACGCGATCGATTCCCGTATCTGGACCTTATATTGTTGTAACTGGAGTTATATTCTTGCTTTTTTTAACTTAACTGGAGTTATATTCTTATAACCTTTATATTGTTTGTGGGGGAAATGGAACCAAAATTTTCTAGAAAGTACGTCCACTATGCCCAAGTGACATTGTTCTTTTGTGAATTTAGCTTTGGTCATTTATAAATTAAAAAAATTGAGTTCGAATTTCTACCTAAAACTATTACAGTAACACTGTGTCAAAAAGAAACTATTACAGTATAACGACATTTTAAACATTGGTGCTCGGAAACGCAGTAATACATCTGCCACTAAAAAAAGTTTAAACAACTATAAACTACGTACATATTTATAACATATTAAGTGGTATATATAGAATGAAAAAAAAATAGAGTCCGTAGACGCTTCCTTTTGGCCTAGGATAAGCTCGAAAACAGAAAATGAAAAATAAAATAAAAGAAGTAGAAAACATATTGGAACAAATATTTATTTATTTTATAAACTAGGGCGATAATTGATGATAGAGAGAATGTATCACGTAAGCCAATGGTTCCACCTATTGTGCTTTTATTCTCCCTACTTTTGTTTGAAAACATAATGATATTAATCTGGCCACTTTATAAAGTTATTTTTACTAGATAAATCTATATGTTATGGCATGATTACTGATTAGTATCAAAATCAATCAACCATACCAACCACTTGAGTACTACCTTCTCTTTTAGTAAAATTTTATCGCATATCTTTCAAATCCGACTTCATGTTTTTTCATAGCCGTTGACGCTCCAAAACAGCGGGTAACATTAATATTTAAAGAAATGTGTAGCTATAGTTCAGATTCAAAGAAGACAATCACACATACCATAAGCTAGCTTTCTCGGCAATATTAAGTGATTATGGATCTATATATATTATGATAAACATCGAGATATCAAAAGAATTGCATGCGCCACTTTATAAAACGATATTATACGAAGACACGGATACAAGTCTATAAACGGCGTAAAAATCATATACATTTTGATCAAGACTTGAATTAAAGACATAAAGTGGGTCAAAAAGGAAACATTTGAGTGGAGAATATGAAGAATCTCTTCGCTTTTCTTTCTCCTTTACGCATTAAATTCTTTTTTTTTCTTGATATATTTGATGATACAAGAGTCGAGAAGCAAAACCCCATAACGCAGTTTATTTTCCACCTGAAAAACCAAAATAAATAAATAAATAGAGAATGTAAGAAATTCGGATCCACCATATAATGTGCCTTTATCTTGGGGTCCACCCATCACATATACAAATTGATCCGTTTATCATCAAAACATTTGATTATGATGATTGTGTTCCATTCCATTACGTACATATAAAAAATGAAAAGGAGTTAGGGATGAGTCATTCATTTACCTTTAACTCTCTCGCACGATTTTGACATAAAAGAAAGTAAAACAACGAGTAACGTAACTCCAGCAATTAAGCCAACTATGATTGCAAGTGTCTTCTGTATCTCATCGTCATTATTGTCACGATTCCCACCTTAATCCCAAAACGTTTATCAAATATTGCATGCATATACAATATGATATGACATGCGTAAATGCATGGATAGTTTAGATTCATCATGAACAATTAATTAACTCTTAAACACAAATAAGAAAATTAAGAGAAACAAAAGCAGCAGAGCAGAGAAGGGCATTACCGTAGCCGTTGGCTCGCGAGTGTCCTCCGCGCCCAGAGTACCGCGCGTAGCACTTGGCTAAGTAAACTTCACCCCAAGCGGCGGTGCCACAATCAGTTTTCAACCGTCCGATCGCTTCCATCAAACAGTCCTGACACTCGCTCGCACTGAGATCTCCGGTGCACTGCGCCACACCTTGCAGCTCCCCCGACACTCCCACTCTATAAGACCCACCGCTACTCGTCGATAAATAACCAACCACCGAGTCCCTCCGAGTCATCTCGTCCGAGTTATACCCAACCGGTGACCCGCACCGTCTAACGACCACCGTCTTATCCTCGACGCCGAGGAACGTCGAGTTGTCATACTTCACGAAACATCCTTCGAGCTGCAACGCGCCACCGGTAGCGCCGGCGCAGAGGCTTCCGAGACGGCTAACGGCTCGAGCGACGCACCTAGCGCAGTCGCCGGAGCCTAAAGAAAGGTCGCCGCGACACTGGTACAAGCCGTAGACGGAACCGTCGCCGCCGGAGATTCCGTTGACGGTGAAGTTGTTGTATGTGTAGAGAGAAGCTGAGCTAACGAAGGAGGTGAGGAGCGAGTTGACGTTAGACTCGTAAGGCGATCCCGGAAAATATTTTGTTTGCGAGCAGCCACCGTAGACAAAAGTATCGACGGCGGCGAATGTGAATGTTCCGAGGAGGAACAGGACGGTGATAAAGAGAAGCGTTTTTGTGCAGAACATGACTTTGTGTGTGTGTGGTATGACTAGAAGAAAATATGAGAATGAGCAACTTTTTATGCTTGGTGCGTTGTTACATTTATTATGAACACAAAATGTTATACACTCTTTTTAATTATCTGGTTGGACTGCTATAGTGTTATTGTCAACATTATTTTACTTGCTAATTTTATATTATCAACGCTGTTTTTTGTGTTAAAATAACATATATACACCTGAATTTACACAGCATCTGTAATTATTTCCCTACAAATCAACTAAGACTAAACCCAAAATAAAAAGAAGCCCTAAAAATCTAATAGTTGAGCATAATATCTATCTGTAATATTAAAACTGAAGTACTTTTTGGTATTATTTGGAAACATGTATAACAGTACAAACGAGAATTATTTGGAAATACGGATATCGGTATAAAAAAGTAGTATAGTATCATTTTAATAATTTCATTAATATAATTACATTAATCGTCTTTCAATGTTTCACTCATTTTAACAATTTCATTAATTATATTATCTTAACAATACATCACATCATGAATTATATCACCATAATATTGATAGTGCATATTTTATTTATCAGTTAATCAACATTAACTTTATGTCAATTATAAAATAAAAATGAAAAATATAAAATAACTAGGTTTAGCATATAGTTAAACGTTCGGTTTAGTTTGTTTTACTAAATTTATTTATTTATTTTAGTTTCAATCGATAGAAAATTACGTACCAAAAACATAATTTAAAGACATGTTTTGTGAATAAAAAAATAACTTAAATCAAAATAATAAAATGTATTACATTTATTGTCACTTAATTTTCACTCCATATACCAAGAGCAACTAATCTAGTGGCGAACAAGCTTGCACAAGGTGTTTGGAGTTCTCCTTCAGCTGTGTTCTATGTTGATTCCACCCCACCGGTTTGGCTTTCCGAGCCGGTAGGATTTTTATCATAATTTAGTTATTGTTGTCAAAAAAAAAAAATCAGTTAGACTGAACATTGGCTATCCATTTAGGTACAGGTTGTTCTTTTTTAATATTGTTTTTTTTAAATTAAGCCTCACTTGAATATTATAAATTTATGTGTGTGTTTTGAGTTTGGTTCTGATGTACAAGAACCTAAAAATGTCTAAATAACAAATGTATTTAAAACGAGTTTGGATATTTGTACCAAAAATAACAATATTACCCGATTCGGTTCAGATCTTTTGAATACAATTAGTTATATTACGACACATCTAAAATATATAACACTATGAAAAACAAATATCAATATATAAAATGTAAAAATCAATATCCGTGCGGATGCGCGGATCAATCTCTAGTATAAGATTTATAGTCAGAGATACCTAAGAATCTAATATATAAGCATCACATTCAATGATCTAGCTATGTTTTGTAATATAAACTAAATTTTGATCTGTATTTTCAAAACATGGGATTATATTGTACCAAATTAATTCTTTTTAGCTATAATCATTTTTAGATAATATAGTTATGAGTTCCAAAAAACAAGCAATATTATAATATAGTGTAGATATAAAAGTTTCACATATACTAACAATTTTATTTTTTATAAAATTATATAATTTAAAAAAATTTAGTTCATTTTAACGGTAAATGATATTTAATTATCGTTTTATTTAGTTGACATATTTTGTAAATAACACATGAACTAAATTTTAGTTATATGCTATGATTTTATTTTAATAAGATAGATATTTCATGTAATATAGTGTAATATTTCCTTCTATTATTAGGATGGTGTCAAAAAGAATATTTCTTATTTGATCATAAATTTAGTTTGATAAAACCAAATATAGGAAATGGGGTGAGAGAAGTCTCTCTATAAAGGAGAAAGGGCCAAGTTCAAGAAGAAAAAGGCCATGATAGCTTCCCACTAGGATGGAGTCACTAGATTTATTTATCAAGGAAAATACTACAAATGCGCACATATATGATTGTTTTTATTGTCGAATTTAACAAACAAATATATTATTTTTTATGATTTTTAATTTTCATCCGGTCTTCTTATCAGTCTCGATGATTTACAGAAATGAGGTAATAGTATTTTTAGCAAGAAATCTGATAATATGATTAACCAAGAGAATCAAGATAATATTTGCTTGAACTTTTCTTATGCGAAACGATAATGACGAGTAAAGAATTTAAGAGACATGATAAGTCTGATACTGTAATATTAGATTTAACATTTGGGTCTCGCTTAATAATTTGTGGGATGTTGTTGTTATGTCATTTCAGTCATTTTGTCATTCTATTTAGCTATTTCTGCATTTTCAATAACGAATTTTGAATATCCGAAACTGTTCTGTCAATGGTAAAAAAGTATTCTTCTCTAGGATCATTTCCAAAATACACTCTGTAATTTTAAATATAAAGTTTTTTGCTCTCCAAAAAAGAATTTCAAAACTTCAAATTTAAAGTTTTGAAGAGTGAAACTATATATTTGAAGTTTCATATATTTATTTGCATTTTGATCCTTACAATTACAAATCACATTTATGATTCATAAATATTTTCTTGTTTATTGTTTTAATCTTTATAAAAATTATATCTCATAAATATTATAAGTTTTGTTTACAAAATTTAAGTTTATATATAAAATTAAATAAAACTTTAAAATAAGATTTAAAATATTTAAAACTAGATTTAGATAACAAAAATATACAAAAAACTTAACAAAAAAAAGCTTTTAAAAAATTACATAAAGACATAACAATTACACAAATTTAAATATTACAACAACATTAATAGTCAGGTAAGTTTGAACCGGAACCTTCAACATTTCTAAATATTGTCTTTTTTTTTGTGTAAGTGAAGATGGTTGTTGTTGTTGTTGATGATATATTTCCGTACAATTCTTTCTTGTTTATATGAATATATTCACGAGTATTAATATCATCAATAAAAGTTAGTCTTTTAGCAATATTTTATGTTTATCTTTTACTTTCTTGTTCTTATCTAATGTATTTACAAGTATTAATATCAATTTCAACAATTTTTATCTCTAATCTACAAATTAAAAATAAGGATAACCATTTTCACTTCAAAATGTACTATTAGATCATATATGCATTACGAAAATCACTTTATAGAATAATATGATATTTTGATTGAAGTTTAATATTAATTAAGTTATTTGGTTTAAAATTTTATACTTTAATATAAAATTTTATTAATTAATATTGTTGTAATATGTTTATATATGTGCTAGTTATTTACAATTTTTTCAAGGATTCAAATTAGTTATGATAAATATAAGGATCATATTATAAAATACAAATAGTTTTAAAATTGAGTTTAAAGTTTTGTTTTTGGAAAATAACACTTTTAAACTTCAAATATAGAGTTTTGGAAACTTCAAAATAGAATTCATTTTAGGAGATGCTCTATAGACATAGATGTCAAGTTAGAATCTCCTCAACAATATATAAGAAATTTAACAACTGACTCTTGTCCATCGTCCAAGAAGATTATAGGGTTTATGATTAAAATTTCTTTTTTTTTTGTCAACTGTGTTTTAAAGTACTTTAAGCCCATTGGACAATTACATTTGGTACCAGTTTATACAAAGAGAAGAGTCCATTAAGCACTAAAATATTAAATCAGCCCAAAAAAGAAACATCCAGAAACTGCACAAGATGGCGATTGATTCTTTCGACTCCACGTCTCTGGACACGCGTCCTTCATGCGTTGAGCGGCAATCTCGGCCGTACCGCTGAACCTAACCGCCGCAAGCTTCCGTAGACGCCTCTCTTGCCCTATCTCTCCGCCGTAAATTTCCGCCAGATCAACTCAGGGATGATCCGAACATGAAGATCTGATACCAAATATAAAGCTTCCCACTTTCAACCGTGAATATTCAAGCAGAGAACCCTTGATTCACCTGAGTTAAGACAGAGGAAGTTGTGTAAAGGATGAACTAACCATGTAAGAATTTAATTGGGAGTTGTGTCATCTGTCAGTCTGACGCATTGTGACAAAATGACGGATTATACTATACTTCGCGAGGAGTATTGGTTTTATTACTGGCAAGAACATAATTTTTTGAATAATATAATTATGTTGTCATTTTTATTTGTTAAGATCATTATTTGGTGTTTTTAATGTATTATGTAGTAATAGATGATAGGTTAATATATTTTGTGTTTGTTTTTTCGAATAATGTGTTGTTGTGCGTATAATACTTGTTAGTAGTAAAATGATCATATAATGTAAAAGAATATTGAATTTCAATAACTTTGTTGATTATAAGATTAACGGTTTCAGCATCAAAATTGTATTAGATTTTTTTCATATTTTTGAAAATTATAACTTTTAAGATGTTTTTTGCCATCTCCCTATAATTTGACCTTGAGCCATTACCGTTTATGTATTTCGTTATCTTTCTGGTGTGCGGTGCTTCTCACCATCACCAGAAAAAGACTTACATATTTCTCTTGTTCTTCCTTGTCTTCTTCGCCTCTGAGATTATATGGTATTTGTTGTAGATCGGGTTTATAAGTTTTCAGTTTTTCGGTTGATTTTCACGGCATTGTAGGTTGTTCCAGTCAATATTGACTGCTCCTCTTCTTCCTTAGATTTCAGCTGATGTTTCTTGGTTGGATCAGAGTTTAGTCGTTTTTGATGTTGTATTCCTCAACGTTGGCTTACCGTCAATAGTCACTGCTTGTCTTGGTTTTCAAGATCTAGTTTTTGGTGTTATGACTTCTAAGCTCTCTTTCATAGCTCGAGGGCGGCTTCATAGTTTGTTGATTTCGTTTCGTCTCCCTTTCCCTCTCTATTCTCGCATCTCTTTGCAGCTTTCATCGCATCTCTTGTGGCCCTCGCTTTCACCATGTTTGCCACTCGAGGTTTGGATAATGTTTTCGTTCGTGCATGTTGTATGGGTTTGGAAGGTTATTTCTGGTCTCAAGTTTAGTTTCTGATTTTTTGGTGGTTGTCTTCCATTCCCCTTCCCTCAAATTGTTTCTTTTATTTCCATGTTTCCTTTGTATAGGTGTGCGGAGTTAGTCTCTTGGAGCTTTGGTCCCTTCTATCTAGAGTTTTGTGGTTTTTCACTTACATGGTCGTGTTGTATATTCTTGTTCAGTTTGAGAGATGTTTCTTATCTTTTAGCTACTGATTATGATTCTGGTGCTTTAGGCATATATGTTCCTGCTTCTTGCTGGCTTTGGCCTTTCGATTATTATTTTCCTTCTGATCCGCTTTCTTGGTTATTTGCGTTGGTGCTCTAGTTTCTTACTTTTAGTTTGATTATCTTATGATATTAATAGTGAAATAAATATATAATTTCTAAATAAAATAACAAAAAATAGTAAAAATAATAAAATGGTGAAAGTTTATGCTATTTTTAATTGTAAATAAATTAAATATTTAAAATATATTTTATTATTTAATTTATTTCTTGAATTTTAGGGACTAATAAGTGTGAGAAGGATTAGATAGTACATAATTAGAAATTGATGGAACAAATTGCAATAACCTAAAAGAAAAAGTATTTAAAATACAAAAAAAAAATATACGAGGACACATGTCAATAAACCTCTCTTCCACATGTCATAAGAAGGAAAAAAGCCAACTTTATATATATCTCCTATATATTATTTGAGAAGCATTACAACTTCTTTTTCACTACAAGAAAAATACGTTTTAATAGCAGACAAGGATAGCGTTTTTTTGCTTTCTGCTATGGTTAATATATCCGTTAGTTTTAGATAGCGTTTGTATTTTTGGAAATGCTATGATTGAGCGGCATCAAGCGAAACGCTATGATAGCATACATTTAATAGCACATAAAATAATAAACGCTATAATAGCGTATTTTTTGAATCCCTAAACCCTAAACAAACTTCTGAACCCTATACTCTAAAAAGCAAAAGTTAAACACTAATACACTAATAGTCTTTATAATATTTTAGAACTTAAACTCCAAATCTTAAATATAAAATTATCAACTTAAATATTTTAAAATTAAACACCAAACCTATATACATTAAATCCAATATCATGCATAATCTCAAAATCTAAAATCCTAAACTTCATATTTGATAGTCTAAAATTTTAATAATAAAACATACACGTTAAAACCAAAAGAAATTTATTATATGTAACTTTCAAACTTCCAAACTTTAATTCTTCAATTAAACTTTATACCCTAATTCCTAACATCAAACATATATAAACCATACATCCACTAGATATAATTTTCAAATCTAAATTTTTAAAATTGTAAAAATTCTAAATCTTTTTTTGTCAACATTAAAAATTTTAAATCTAATCTTTAAATTTAGGAATTTAAAAAAAAAATCTAAAATAAATGTAGAAACAGTTTTAATTGTCTTTTTAATAGCCTTTGATTGATTCTAATCTAAGGGCTAAAATTAATCTTTTATCTATTTTTAACCTTCTTTTTTATTGGTTAATTTTTTTGACAAAGATCACACTTTTTAGCCATTGATTCTTTTTGATCTGAAAGGCCTAAAATCATTCTCCCTCTTTCTTTACTCCCAATAGCTCTGAGATCTACTCTTTTTCTTCTTCTTCTTCTTCTACGATTTTTAATTTGTCTCTGTACATTCACTGAAACAACAAAGTAGATCTGATTTTTATTTGAGTTTGGGTCCAAGAAATGAAGAAAAATATTGGAGAGGAGGATCGACGCCTATGTTCAATAGCCATGGAAACTCTGTACGCTTCCTCTCAAGCTCCGTGGAGAAGAAGACCACACTTCAAAAAACCGTTATGTAATGTGTCTGACCTACTATCACGGACGATGATACATCGCTTCATAAACCGCTATCGTATTGTTAGATAGCGTTTTTCGTCCGCTATTAAAACACATTTTTCTTGTAGTGTTTGTAGCCACATGTCATCACTAAAATGATTCTTAGAATCATTAGAGAAATATGTTGGTCCATCTAATTATATAATAAGTTTTTTATTAAATTAACAATAAATTCATCATTAATGTACTTTATTATTTCCTTAAATAAAATTTACGGAATTGCCTAATGTGGCTAAAGTATATATGACAATTAATGATTTTGAATAATAAAAATTTGATAAAAAATAGTGTATCTTCTATCATATTTGTTTAATTTTAAACTATTAAATAAATTAAACAACCACAATAACCATATAATAAAAATTTAGATTTTTATGTATATGTTATATTTTGAATTTTTACAAACGGCTATAAATTACTAAAA